>NC_007266.2:380000-680000 GCF_000002725.2 Leishmania major strain Friedlin | reverse complement strand
TGCGACAGATGCTGCCACAGCCGTTGGCGGCGGCACGCCGGTGGCTGGGGCGGCAGTGGCCTCTGTCGGTGGGCGCCCGCGCACGGCGAAGTCTGCGCTCATGCATGAGGAAGAAAATGTCGGCCTCGACATCACCCGCGAGGACCGCATTGGTAGCAGTGGGTTGTACTGCATTCACCATCTCGTTGGGCTGCGGCCCGGCTTAGGCGAGCAGGTTGGGCTGGAGCGCGTGCTCGAGTACAAGGTGGTCGCGTCAGTGAGGAACCTGTTCATTGCACCACCCTACATCAACTCCAGCACCGGGGACCTTTTCATGGAGCTCAACACCTCACTGCAAGGCACGGCGAAGCTCGCCATCACTGGCGTGGACTGCGGCAGCGTGGACCCGGACGCAGGGGTTGTGCTGAAGAGCAGCAACACGCTGACCTGCTATCTCGTGTTGCAGCATAGTACGAGCACAGCTGCCACCAAGGCGGAGCGTGACCAGACGGTCGCCAGCACTCTGGGTGGTGGTAGCACGCATTACGCACACGTGCCGTCGGCCGCAGCGCGATTTGCGCGCGCGATCACGGCCGGGACTGCGGCAAGCGCCGCCACCATGGCACAGCGCTCTGCTCGCGACAGCAGTGGCGCAGAAGCCCAAGGCACAGACGGTTTTTCTCTTTCCCTCGCTCACTTCAACCAAGAGGCCGCCGGGTCGATCCCGGCGGCGGTGTCAGGAACCAGCCCAAGTGGTTTAAGCCGCACGCCGTCCCCAGCCAAGGACGGCGTGGCCGCCGGAGCACCGAATCCAGTGGCGCAGCAGGGGAAGCAAGCACCCTTAGGCCAGCCGCGGCGCAACAGCCTTGATGTGCAGAGCATGGCCGCACGCAACGCCGCAGAAGCGGTGGCGGTGGCCATCTCGGCCGCTTATGCACCAGCCGCGGCAGGTGAAGCTGCGCACGACCTCCGCGGAGGGAGCGGCACGGTGGGCAAGAAGGCGGACAGCCGACATAGCGCCCATCACTACCTCTTTCCTGCCACCAATCCACACGAGCTGCGCTACGCCTGTTACACAGAGGCAACGCGGCTCCGCCGGCTGCAGCAGCGCAAGATGCAGCAGGCAGGTAAGGCCGAACAAGGAGCAGCGGCCGAGGAACGGTGTCATCAACAGCCGCGGTGTGCATCCGCGACCTCGAGCAGCGGTAGCCCGCCGCAGGCGAGGACCACATTGTCGAATGACGAGGGCGACAAGGACCTGAGTGCGACATTGGCGGCGGACTCTGGCAGTCGAAGCCAGCTGACGACATCGTCGGTCAGCAAGGAACGGATGCGGCGCAAGTCAAAGGTGGAGGTGCTGGAGCTCGAGCCGCAGGTGGACACAAACGGGCCCGTCTCAGCGCCAGCCATGACTTTGTGGGAGCCGCAGTGGTCGAAAAGCGCGTCAAACAGCGGCGGCCAGGCCTCGCTGGCGCACCGCCACGGCGACGGCTCCGAGGCTACCCCGGGGAAGAGTGGCGGCGTCCGCGACGCCGACGCAGCGGCGAACCGCGAGCTACGCGGCCCTCCCCTGCCGACCACCTTCTTCTTCATGGACAGTCTACAGTCGCCGCTGGACTATATGCGGCTGACCGGGTGGCAGGACCGCCTCATAACCCTGTTCCGCGAGGAAGACAAGGATCTCCTGCGCAGTGAACCACGAACCCGCTTCAAGCGCGAGGCTCTTCAGGAGCTCAGCAACGGCGCGCTGGCTGGTATGATCGCCAACTTGTACTTGTGGAACGGCGGCATCGGCAACAGCAGCGTCAGCGGCAGTGGCAGACGCGCATCCTTGCACGCGCGCCGCGGGTCCTCGACGGCCGCGTCGCGCAACTTGAGCGGTGGTGCCGACAGCATCTTCTATCACAGCAGCACCAACATCAACAACCCCTTCGCCATCCTCGCAAACCGCGGCAGCGTCACGGTGAACGGCTGCAGCACCGGCGGCGGCGTGCAGCTCAAGGCCTCGGTCGAAGTGACAACGGAGAGGACGTTCGCGATGCTGCGGCGGCTCATCTTGTGCCTGGCAGTGGAGGAGGAACGGGCGTCGACGCAGCTGTACAACGACACAGTGCAGCTCTGCAACCAATTCTGCCACAGCGCCTTGCTTAAGACTACCTCCCTAACGCGCGGCACCCGAGAAGGGCTGCAACAAGCGGCAGCGGCGATCCTGTCTGCTGGGTCGCCTGCCTCACCAAGGAGGATGTGCACGAGCGGCGGTGGGTTTGACGGCAACGCGGGGCTCTCTGGGAAGGACATCGAGGTACTGCGCTCGCTGGAAGACGCACTGGAGCTGTCCATGACGACCATGCTGATTGTCGGGGCCTACGGCGAAGCCGTCGAGTACGCGCTTCAGCGTGTCCACACGCTGTGCCTGCTGGAGGGTGATACGGACGCGCTGGTGAACGCGGCGCAACGCGACTTGGCGGAGGCGTACTTTTTCTACGGCGACTACGTCGCAGCCGCCACAATCGCCGAAGATGTCGTGATGCTCACGCGTCAGCTCTGCGACGACGTCCCCGACGCGTACGAAGTGATCGAGGCAGAGCTGCTGTGCACGGTCGCCTGTGTCGCGGCCGGTAAGCGCGATCGGCTTCCACACTACATAGATAATCTCGAGCTCAACATTCTTCCAGTGGACTATGGCAGCGACAATGTAGCGCGCGCGGCGCAGCCCCTACAACAAGCGCAGCTACGCCTTGTGCTGGTGTTCGCGAAGACGTACCTCATGCGTAGCGGGCCCGTCGGGGCCACGGCAGGCGCTCTCGCCGCCACCGGGGCGGCCACCACCGTCAACGACGACATGCAGCAGAAGCGCAGTGCAGCGGGCAGCGCATTACCTGTCAGCACGGGAGACATGGCCACACTGTTGCAGGAAGCGGTGCAGCTGCTTCGCGGCAGAGGCGACCTACAGGAGATAGAGCAGAGCTTCTTCACGGTGTTCCCGAGCCAGGTGCGGCCGTCCATAACAGGCGACGGTGGTGATATCGGCACCTCCACGATGCTCCGCATATGCGGTCGCGGACGGAGTGCTTTCACGACGGGTCGCGCCTCCGCTAAGCCGGTGCGAGTTTTCGGCAATCCCAGCGCCTTGAGCGGCGGCGAAGGCGAGGATGCCGAGGACGTCGCAGCCAAGATGGAAGCAGCGCAGAAGCGGCTGCGGTGGAACTTGCTGTGTTTTGCGGGCGCGCAGCTCCTTCAGAACGACCACGAGCAGGAGGGCATGGAGGTCATAGAGAGCGCTGTAAAAGAGCTGGTGCTCGGCAAGCATCGCCACGTGGAGCGCAATCAGCGCGCCACCCTTGCGGCGGCGCTGTGGGTGGGGCTTATGCTCGCAAAGAGCAGAATGCAGCCGGGGCAGGTGACAGATATCATGCCCATACTGAAGGAGATGGCTGACCGCGTCGTCCGCACCCGCGGTCCCCTGCACCCGCTCGCTGCCAGGGCCAACCTGCTCTACGCCTACGTCGCGCACTACGTGACCAATAGCCGGCACAGCGCCAGCCTAGCCACGCGCAGCTTGGCCGCCTTGGAGCGAGGGGTCGGGCCGCAGTCCTACGACCGGCTCATGGCCCACTACGTGGTTGGATTGATGGCCGAGGCACAGCAGCGTTGGCAACCTGCCATCGAGCACTTGAGCGCCGCGTACGCCATTGCGCAGACAAACCGCTTGGCCGAGGAAGACTTGATCTTGATGGACACCCAGTTCCTGGGCGCGGTTCTGCTCTGCCCGCCGACGGCGGTGCTCGACCTCGACACGGCCACTCTTTGCGCGCGGTTCGAGGAGCGCCTGCAGCGCCTGCGAGAGCGCGTCGGCCCGCACAGCGAGAAACTTGTGATGCCGCTGTGGAACACGGCGGAACTGTTTTACTTGCGGAAGAACACGGACAGTGCCATCGAGTGCCTGCAGCAGACTACGCGGCTGCTGGACCACCGCGGTGTCCTGCTCGTATCCACCGATGTGCTGAAGCCAAAGGATGTGCTTATGTTGGAGCAGCAAGAGGCGATGGGCGGCAGCGCTGGTAACGAGGGTTGGGGCGGCAGGGCTATCCGCAGCTGCGCTGCGCAGGCCGCCGAGGCCCGCGAGCGTGGCGAGCACCTCGTGGCCCAGCGCAACGCTCTCGTCCAGACCTCCTTCGACACCGTCTCGCAGGCCTTGCACCTTGCCACGACGCTGTTCATGTGGGCAGCCATGCTTGAGTCGCAAGGCTGCACGACCGAAGCTCGAGAGAAATACGGTCAGTCGCTCGCCCTCTACGAGGCGTCCCACCTCGGCGACAACTCGCTCGCCGCCGTGCGCATCATGGAGGCGCTGTCCAAGCTGCTCTATACTGTCGGCGAGTGCGGCGATGCTCTGATATGGGCGCGCAAGGCGGTCGATCTGCTGCACATCCACTACCCCAAAGAATGGTCGCTGGAGCACGCGGCGGCGCGGAAGCTCGTGGAGGCCACGGAGCATCGCCTGCTTGTGGTGGAGGGCACGTACGTGGTGCAGAGCGGGCTGCCCATTCACAGCGAGTTTGTGGAGCTCCTGTGAGGCATCGGGAGACGGTGTGGCGCCTCCATCCTGGAGCACACATGTACAGTAAGGTACGCAGCCAAGTACCATAGTGCATCCACCCACGATTTCTAGTAGCGCTTCCACGCGCTCGTTTCTGTATCGGCATGAGCACGCCACACGCGCGTACACACAGACAGAGAGAGAGAGAGAGAGATGCATCAGCTCTCCGTGCGCACGTATCGGCGCCGCACGCAGCCGTCCTCATGGAATCCAGCGTTGCGCGTCCGTGTCTGCGTGTATCCTGGGACGAGCCAACGACTCGTCTGTGTGTACGTGTATGTCTGTGTACACTGTACACGTGGCCGGTGTCGTCACTGGTGCTTTCCCACCACCATCACCACCACCACCATCACCACCCCACCCCCTCCTATCACGAGCGTGTCTATACATCTATGCGTGTATCTGTATGTGTTCATCCGCTTCCCTTTCCTTCCCCCGGCTCCTGCTGCTGCTGCTGCTGCTGCGACCGTTCTTTCCAGTGACGTGATGTGCTGCCAACGGTACCGATGACGTTTTGAATGTGGGATGCACACATGTGTGCTTTACATAGTGGCGGTAGGGGGAGAGCACCAACTGGAAAGGCTGCTGTCTCTGTATCTCTCTCTCCACACACACACGCACACACACAGACTCATATATATGTATATATATGTGTGTGTGTGTGTGTGTGTGGCTGTGTAGGAGCGCGAACGATGTATGCTATCAGGCTATTTCTTTTATGCCCGTTTGTTTTGTTTTTTCCTGTCTTCGTAATCGTGCGAGGCTTCGTAAAGGAGTCGGTGGTGATACAGTAACTTCACGGGGGTAGGTGACATGCCCTCCATGTTGTGGTGTGTGTGTGTGTGTGCTTGTCATTGGTTTGCGATGGTCGCGAGAAAGACGCAAATCATTGAAAGTATGTATATGTATGGTATAGCGTATCTCTCGCTCGCTGCTCCAACACACACACACACACACACACACACATTGTCGACGGCGCCTACACCTACTAACGCCAAGGGCACCTCCTCAAAAACAAAAAATTACCGAGTGAAGCGACGCGTATGTCACGGAGGTGTTTCCCTACCGAATGCCTGTGCAGCAGGGGGATGATGGGCAAGCACGGGCATCATCCACGGCGCTCTCGCTCGGCGCTCCATCCACGACCACCACCTCTCCCCTTCGGTTGTACTCGTCGTCTCGCATGCATGCAAATGCGCGCCTGCAACGCTGCACCCGCTCTCTCTCTCGCTCTCTAGCGTCGCTCAGCGACTTGGATACACATACACACACAAAAGAAGGACATATCGGGACGGCAGCGGCTTCCGCTGAGCCGTCACTCTTCTTTCCACCCTTATTCGTCCCCACCACCTCAGGAGCGCACGCCTGCGCACACGGCATGAGCAATGACGCAGACGACTCACGCCATCTCCCTCACCGGCTCCGTCGCCACCGTCACGGAGTACCTCGGCTTTGCCATTAATAATATTCTCTACCAGCGAGGTGTCTACCCGCCAGACAACTTCCAGCAAGTGAAGAAGTTCGGTCTGTCGCTCATGATCTCCGCCGATGCGGATTTGAACGCGTACCTGGCGGAGCTTCTACAGCAGATTTCGTCTTGGATTGCGCACGGAACGTGCCGGCGTCTGGTGATGCTTATTACCGACGTTCCGTCAGTGCAGACGCTGGAGCGGTGGGAAATCAACATAGAAACAGAGCCCGCAGCGTCGTCGTCGCGCCTACACGGCAGCGGTCGCAAGAGCGAGGAGGACGTTCGCATGGAGATTCAAGCCGTGATGCGGCAGATCACCGCCTGCGTGTCCTTCCTGCCTGTGATCACGCAGCCGTGTGCCTTCGACCTGCTCGTTTACACATCTGCAGACGCGCAGGTGCCGTCGACAGCGTGGGAGCCGAGCGACCCGCAAGTGCTCGAGCGCGGCACCGAAGTCAAGCTGCGCTCCTTCACCACGTCCTTCCACTACGTCGACACGAGTGTGGTCTATCGTGAGTGACAGGGCCACCAGTGCGTGTGTGCGCGCGTGCGCGAGAGAGGTGAAGTAGTGCGCAACGGAGGCAAACAGCCGCCTTTCACCCCTTCCGACCCCTTTTGACGCGCCGCCGCGTCTGCGTGTGTGGAACACTCACTGCCTTCTTAGGTAGTCACCCTATGCTGCCTGGGAGGGGCTAGGGCTGCGGGTGTGTGTAAAGCGAGAGCACGTCGTGAATGGGATGCTCGTGGTGGTGGTGGTGGTGGCAGGGCATGCGATGTACCGATGCATGTGTCTGTCGCGCCTCCCTCCCTCCCACTTCTCTCGCCTTGGTCATCCGTATCTTCAGCAGCAGCAGAAAAACAAACAGCGAACAGGTCAGCGGTACTCCTCATCAGCGCGCCTCTCCCTCTGCTGCCGTCTCAACGGTATGTGTGTGGGCACACAGAGGCTCGAAGATCGCGCAACAACGCGAAGGCGCGATGGCGAGGCAGTGTGGGCTCCAAATTAGAAGCTGACGGATGCCGACTGGGCGAGGCTTGCGCACTGGGTAGTTCGACGCTTCTCTTTGGTTCAACACGCACACCTTCTTATTATCCCTATTCCCTGTGTGCACTGCCGCAGACGCCCCCCCCCGCCGCCCCATGTGTGTGTGTGTGTGTGTGTGTGTGTGTGTGTGTCTTGTTGTGGACCTGCACCTCCTTTGCTCACCGCCCCTCTCTCTCTCTCTCCACGCCTTCAACCATCACCATCGCTTCACCTCTTCCTTGACGGCTGGTGCACGTGTGGGGGTTGATGGGGGGGAGGGGAGCTGCCTTGCGTATCCCCTCTGCTCTCCTCCCGATCTCCGTGTCTCATCAGCCACCATCACAAGACAATTAGCCGAACGTGTACCGGCGCCATCATGCCACCCAAGGCAGCAGGAGGTCAGAAGGGCTCCACGAAGAAAGCCAAGCCCGTCTTTGATGCCTTTGAGCGACTGTGTCAGTACACGTCGGTCTCGTTGCAGAACGCACCAGGCAGCCACTGCGCGGCCTTGAAGGCTGCAACGCAACCCACCAACACAGTTAGCGCGTCGCCGGCAGGTATAGTGGTTGACGGGGAGGCGGGAGCGGATGGCAGTCAAGCTGCGGAATTCACCTCTAGCGCCATCACAATTAAGCCGCCACTGCCACGCACAGAAGTGTCGCTCCTCGTGCAGTTCCGCGTCTCCGTTGCGCTGGTGGAGGGGGATATCATCTACATCCACCTTCCCAAATTCCGTGGCCCAGTGGCGCAGCAGTTCGCCCTTCAGCGTGTGTTCTCTGGCACCGGAGCTGCTGCGGGAGACCTAGCAGCGGGCAACTTGGTAGAGCGCGTCGACGACATCGACACAAGCTCCCACTTCCGCGCCTACTGGTCAGGAGACTCGGCGAAGGTCATTACCCCGGTCCGTCAGCTCACCTTTAAGCGTGGTAAGAACGGCGGGGCGCCGCCGAAGCAGGTGTTGCTGCTCCAGTGCATCAAGGCCGTCAATGCGAACACGCACCTCGTGTTCGGTGTGCCACGTGCGCTGGGTCTCGTGTCGCCCGATAAGCTGCCGGCAAACAGCCCGAAGATCAAGATCGAGGGCCCCCTGATTCGCGAGGCGAGCGGGCTCCGCATCCTTAAGCAGGTAATGTTCTCTTCAGAGATCAAGAAGCGCACGGTGGTGGAGGAGCTGGAGGTGTACGACCAGTGTATTGCGCATGTCGCGCAAGAGGGCCGGCTGCAGACTGCGGACCGCCACCTCGGCGAGCAGCTGTCACTGGAGGAGGTGGACCAGCTCTGGAAGGCGGCGCAGCACCGTCGGCGCTATCCGCTACCGATGCCATGGTTCATTGCGGAAGAGCTCTCCATCTCCTACGACGCTGCCGGCGGCTTCGTGAAGCGAATAATCCAGAACGCGATCAAGGGCATCAAAGACTTCGACCCCCTTGCGATCCACCGGGAGGTGGCGCGCAACTGGGGCGTCAAGGTTGCTGCTGTGGTGGTGCTCGATGACTTCCTCACGACGCAGTGGGGCGGGCTCTATCCGGGGCTGCCGCGCGCATCGCTGTTTGCGATATGCCTCCTGGTCATGGAACCGGAGGACGTGGGGCGCACGTTCCCCAGGCTGCTAACGCTGCCGGAGCGCTCGATCGCTGAGGATCTGGTCAGCGCTTTCCGCATGCGGACAACGCTGATCGACAACACGGCGTCAGCGCCATCGGCCGCCGCGGCGAAGGAGGACGACGCAGGGATCGACGTCGGCAGTCTGCCAGACCGCTGCGGCGCGTTCCTTCAGAAGTGGGCGGCGCTGCTCACCGCGCTGCTGCCGGCCTCCTTCGTGGTTGAGGAGAGCGGTGACAACGCCGCCCGGGCAGCCGCGAAGATGATGGCGGCGGCGGCGCAATCGCATGAATCAAGCGAGGCAGTTGTCAACGTGAACGAGGGCGGCGTGGCTGACGCGCAGGTGATGGGGGCAGACGGAAGCCCCCGCGTCGGCTTTCAGCTGCCAGCCCGGGACGAGGTGGGCGACAACGCGCAGGATGAGGATGGTGTGGCGTTTCTTCACAGCCGTCGGCGGCACAGCAGCGGAGCCAACGCCTCAGGGTACCGTATGGGCGCCATTGCCACTCTGCAGCCTCCGCCGACGCTCTACATCGGCTACCGTGACGTCCCTTTCGATGTGCAGCGGTCGCTGCGCGAGATCGAGCGTGGGGACTGGTTTGTGCTTCCCTGCTTCGTGGTGGCGCGGCAGTCGCTGCCCTACGCAGCGACCACCACAGCCACGCTCGAGGGCTCCGTGACGCTGAACGGCGGAGACGACAGCGCCTCGCAGGTGAATTCCGCTACGGAGGGTGACGAGAGGAGCGAAGTCGCCAGCGATGGCGCCATCGTGGCCATTCCCGATAACGCGGTCGTGGTAGAGCTGCGCAACGTCGTGGAAGCTCTGGAGCTGGCCGACCTCTCCTTCTCACCGCACAACCGCGCGTGGCTGCTGCCGCTGGTCACGTCATGCCGCGTTGTTGCCGTCGAGGAAGACCAGCACGACGTGCTGCACGTCATCCTCGATATGCAGGGCAGCCTTCTGGGGCACGTGAACGATCCCTACCTCCCGCAGAGCGACCGCAGCGTGGCCACGATGGTCCTCAGCAAGTACCTGCTGAAAACGGAGCTCTCCGAGATGTACATCTCCGCACTCAGCTTCCTCGCGCTGCTCTGTGCACGGCGCAACGAGCGGCGTCGGCTGCACCCACCAACACTCATTCGCGCGCAGTACCTGTCTCACTGCAACGCGGCGCTCCGCGCCGCTATCGCGAAACAGCACGTGGAGGAGACGGAGAGCGTTGAGTGGCAGGTGCATACGCACGAGGCGCAGCTGCTCGACGAGGGGGTTGTGAAGCCGGCGGTGTGGGAGCCGATCCCCAAGAAGTTCATGCTGACGGTGGAGCAGTTCTTCCTAGGCCACTCCCGCACCCTCACGAAGCTGGAGGAGGGATCTCTGTCTGTGGACTTGGAGACCTACACGATTGACTACGGCGGCAAAGGTCCGCGGGCGCTGCGCCGGGTCGTGCAGAAGGTGTACGTCACACACGAGCCTACTCTCACGGAAACGTTTGCCATACTGCACGAGCGTGAGGAGCAATACACGAAGCAGATTAGCATGCTCGATACGAAGCTGGGCATCAACACGAGCACGGCATCTGGTGCAACTGGTAATGGGGCTGGGGTATCTGCTAGCGTCACCGCCAACGGCAATGGCAGGAAAGGGTCCAGGAAGTGACGTGCCCGCTCTGTGGCCCTTCGAGTATGGTATGTTGACGTGATGCGCCACAACAGAGGAGAGGCCCCACCATGCACTTCACCGCGGCTGCCCTGTCGAAGGACCAGCGAGCCTTGGGCCGCCCTATGTGATGACATACACCTGCTTATAGTCGCGTCGGTGTGTGAGCGTGTGCCTGTCGCCACCGTTGGCGAGTTTGATCAAGTGCGCTGACGGTGGGTGTCTCGTGTTTCTTGCGTGCTTCCGCTGCGCCGCCAGTGTTGTTAGTAATGTACCGTACTGCAGACGCGAAGGGTTGATGTCCCACCGACCCACTCCTCAATGTATATTTAGAGTTCGCCCGAGTATGTGCGTATTTTGGTTCTTGAGCGTTGGCGCAGGCGTTCGCGATGGCGCGCATGAGTGGAAGAAGAGGAAAGTCGAAGGAGGAAGAGCTGGCGCGAGAGAACTGCAGGTGCCGCCTCTGCTCTTTCTCTACACGCACACATAAACTTTACGGCACCTCTCCTCGTATGCACTAACAAGGAAACGCCACCGTGTAACAAGCTCTGCCCCTCTCCATCACCAACTACACCCGTATTCGCTGGAACAACGGCAACTGGAACAGAGGCGGAAGAGGGAGGTATGCACGGGTATGCAATGTACCCCCCCCCTCCCCTCTAAGGTCTACAGTGTGTTACACATCCTGCTCGAACTGCGTGAGTGTGCACAGCGTGGCGGTTGCGTACAGTGCTACGATATACTTTCTCAGCCCTCCCGTCCTCTCCCACACCATCTTTGTGTGCACCCTCGACAAAAATGGTTACCTCAAGTGGTGTAGGTGTGTGCGTACGTGTGTGTCTGCGAGGGAGAGGGGGAAGAGGCACAACCCCTGCCTATGTGTCCCCTTCTCCCTCGCACACACGCACGCTGCCTACTGGCCTTCTACTTCTCCACACTCCCTAACTCTCCTCATCACACGTGCAAACTCGCACAACTCCCCACCTTTCCACGCCTGCACAGTACAAGAAAACAACGCACGCGCGCGCGCAGACGCAGATCGCCCCCTTCTCTTCCGTTGCCTGCATGTGGCGGTGCTGGAAACGCTCTCTGCCCATCACGGCGCGTGTGGCAGGCCCTAGTGCACGGCTCCCAGTGGCCGCATCTTCGTCGCTCCTTACCCAGCACCGCGGCGTCTTCGCCGATAAGGTGCGCGCTGGTATGGTGCTGCGCGTGGATAAGAAGGTGTACCGTGTTGTGGCCAACACGCGCTCGCAGAAGGGTCAGAACGCCGCCTCCTTCAACATCAAGCTCACGGAGGTGGGCACGAGTCGAAAGAAGGAGGTAACGGCTGGTCAAGGACACGACTTTACGGAGGTGCGCGCGGAGCGTGTTCGTCTTCTCTTCAGCGGCTTCGACGATGACGACTTCGCCTGCTTCGTCTTCCCGGCGCACAGCCCAGACGCGGGCAAGGAAGTGAATATCCCAGGCGACTCGCTACCAGAGGTGCAACAGAAATTCTTGGCGTGTGCAATGCCGGTGGATATTCTGCACATCATCCCGGACGACGACGCCCCCGAGAAGGAGATGTGGACGGAGATCACGATGCCGAGCAGCTACGTCTACACGGTGGAGAAGATTGCACTGAAGGGGCTCTACAAGATGGCGACCTTTGTGGAGTGCGACGGCACCGTCAGCGTGAATGACCAGATTCAGCTAGGCGACAAGATAAAGGTTGTGATTAAGCCGGACGGCACCGTGTCGTTTGGCGGGCGCGCGAACGCATAAACATGGCATACGGGGAGGCGCGGGAAGGGTGAGGGCGGTGAAGGCGACGGCGGAGAGCAGAAAGCACAACAAGCAGAGGCACACAACTGCGGAGGAGGGCGCGGAGGGTTCGAGGGGGGAGGTGACAGCGGCGGCGGTGGTGGTGGTGGTGGTGAGCACCACTAGTCGTGGGCTACCGCGGCGTGCAGGAGTACGCCGCGTTTCTGCTGTCGTTCCCTCTGGCTTTGGGCCGCGCACTGCATATCTACCCCACACACACACACACACACACCACCACCACCACCACCACCACCCACCCACCCACCCTCTCCTCCCACCACCCCTTACCCTCGCCTTCACGGAAATGCTCCCGGCGCTGTGGAAGTGCGTTGTTGTGTCGGCGGCTGCGGTGACGTTCTGTGCGCATGCGTATGGAAGGGTATCCGCCTTCTTATACTGACGAAATGTGGCATGGCAGCCTGGCGTCGCAGGTGCCTCTGCGAGTACAGCGTCAGTGTTGCCGCGTCTGATCGCGGCCTTCCTCATCTTCGCCACTCGCACTCGGTGACGGTCGTGATTGCGCACCCGCGTCTATGTAGGCGTGTCTGTCTCTGTTATATCACTGCTGCCGTGCTCCACCAGCTGCCACTGCTGGTGAACGCTCATGTGTACGTGCCGACTGCAACCCGGTGAGCCACTCGACTCGGCCGGCCCTCCTTTCCGATGCGTCATGATTCTCTTCTCCTCCTCTCTCCTCCTCCTCCTCCTCCTCCTCCTCCTCTCTCTCTCTGTGTAACAAGAGAAGCAACATCCACCACTACCACTACAACAGCAGTGACGCTAGCGATGACGCAGTCACTGCCACCGGCAAGCGAGAAGGCCATTACACGGCTGCCGCAGTACTTTCCCACGCTGTGCAAGCAGTGCGCGACGCAGACGGACACCTTCTTCCGTTGCTTTGAGACGCATGCAATCATGGCGGACGACCATGATGTGACGACGGCCAAAACGTCGCTACAGCACTGCCAGACGGAGCTGCGGGAGTACATGACCTGCATGGAGAAGTACTTGGCAGAGAAGAATAAACCTTGGTGGAAAGTGTGGTAGTGTGCCGATGAAGGAAAGTGTGTCGCCTCCACGGAGCAGTGCAAGACGGGCAGTGCAACACTTCACACACACACACACACACACGCAGAGACGTGCACACGCACTTTGCTATCGGTCGCATGTATGGTGTGTGGTATCCCTTTCTCGTGCGCCGCCCCTCTCTCTTCCCCTCGTTCTGCTGGCGATGCACGGACGCGTACGCTCGCGCGTGCAGGTGCACAGACACGTCCGTGTTGATTTGTCTTTCATGCTCTCCCTCTTCATCTCTTGTTTGACGCGCCTGACGACTCCTTCGCTCTCTCCATCCCCTCCCCCTCCCCCTCCTCCTGTGTCATCGGTATGGGCTGTGTGCGCGTACGCACAGGCTGCCGAATTCGGTGTGTTCGCGCCTCATTCACGTACACGCAAGCACAGATGTACGCGCGGTACCGTACCCGGTCGCGCTTCTATAAGCGCCCGGAGAAGATGCTCAAGGCCTACAATGTGAGCCCAAACCTTCTGCGTCTCCCCAAGGTGAAGCCGGGCCTTCTCAAGGGTATCTACACTGATGAGAAGATTGACCTGCGTGACCGCGAGAGGCTCGAACTGGTCGAGTCCATCCGCCATCCAAAAGAGCGCGACTTCTATCAAGATCACACCTACCACAACCAGTGGATCGCGCGTGATCTGGAGTCGCATCAAAAAATTCAGATCGCGGGCCGCTACCCGTACTTCTCCCCAGACTACGAGATCAAGCCGTGGATATGGTACCCAGGTGACACGGTCGAGGTCGTCTCTGGCGAGGGGGCCGGCCAACGCGGCGCCATCATCGCCGTCGTCAAGTACAAGAATGAGATTCTCGTGCAGAACGTCAACGTACAGGACGTCGTCATCCCGGCGAGCGAGACGCGACCGGAGCAGGTGGTGCAGCGCGAACATCCTATCAGCGTCCTCCGCGTACGCCACGTGGACCCGTCCACGAATCAGCTATGCCACCTCGAGATCGTGAAGGTGCGCAATAAGGAAACAGGCGAGCTGGAGGAGCGACGCATATCGCTGGAGAGCGGCGCGCTACTGCCCATTCCGGCGCCGGAGGAAACTGTAGAGGCGGGTGACCCGCTGAAAGACACGGCCATCCAGGACGCCGACGAAGAGACGTACGATCGGGAGAAAGAGATGCCGCTGCTGGTTGTGCGCCGGTTGCAGGCGATGGAGAACTACTTCGTGGACTCGCTGCAGAAGTCGCACGAATATCACAAAGCACTGCAGATGCGCAACGCGCAGGACATGCAGACCTTCCAGAAGGATGTCCTCGTGCGCGCAACAGAGAAGCTGGCGGCCGCAGCGGCCGTAGCGGGGCACGGCGCAATGGCTGAGGCCGGCTCTCAGGCAGCCTCAGTGGCGACGGAATCCTCGCAGGCCGGTGACGCTGAGGAAGACGCCGTCAAAGGTACCATCACGGTCGAAACGGTTGTGGCCGAAGTGCTCAAGTCCGAGCAGCGGTTTCGCAGCGACGCGGCCGCGCCGGGAGTGCCGGGGTGGTGGCAGAACATGATTGACGCGTACGTTTCGGTTCTTGAGGAGGAAGAGGCAACCATTGAGGC
Source organism: Leishmania major strain Friedlin (assembly GCF_000002725.2). Taxonomy (NCBI): domain Eukaryota; phylum Euglenozoa; class Kinetoplastea; order Trypanosomatida; family Trypanosomatidae; genus Leishmania; species Leishmania major. The sequence continues at coordinate 665,231 of NC_007266.2, read as the reverse complement.
CGAGGCGGCGGCGCAGGCACAGGCGGCAGAGGCGGATCGCCGCGCTGAGCAACTTATGGCCGACGCCACCGCCGAGGCGGGCCAGTCGATGGAAGAAGACGGGACGATGGAAGGCGGCGACGAAGACCTGGACGAGCAAGATGGCGACTTGGACGAGGACGCCTCCCGGAGTGACCGGTCGAAGTAGAGTCCGGTGTGAAGATGCGTCTCTGCTCTCTCCCCCCTCTCGGCACAACTTCGCACGCACACACAAGCGAACATGTGCGCGCGCACGCATGTGGCGTCGGTTTCCTCGCTGTCTTCATTTTCGCCATGCTGCAGATGATATTGTTGTTGGTGGATGTTGGTCGGTGCGGTTATCTGATGACGCCGTAGCGGTGATGGCAGTGTCTTGTGTTGGCGCTGGTGAGCTGGTTAGGTGCTCCTTCTTTGCGCTCTCGGTCCCTTAGCTTCTCGCACGCGCCTACCCCCACCCCACCCCCTCTTCACCTAAGGCCTCACACAAATACGCAGGCAGAAAGAGAGAGGGACACAGAGAATCACACAGCCCCTTTTGGCGATGAAGGTGACAAGATGGGGAGGAGGGAGGGAGGCATCGCTGGGGAGAGCGAAGCTCTTCGTCGGCGAGGAAGAGTAGCACTGGGCTGGCCTCTGTGTGAGTGTTATGCGACTCTGCGTGCGTGTACGTTGGTTTGCATGCTCCGTGATGCACCAAAGACTACGCATTCTCTCACCTCCACCACCCCACCCCCGAAAGGCTTTCGATGCCATCGCCTACGTTATCCACTTATTGGCCTCGTGAGGCACGGACACCAGCGTTCATGAGGTGTGCGCCGTCTCCATCTCCCCTGCTCTCGCCCTCCTCTCATTCTCCTTCTCGCACTCCGGTGTGTGTGTGTGTGTGTGTGAGGGTGTGGTGGTCACCACCGCTGAGTATCGACTCACCCACCCACACACCCACCCCTAAAGCACTGCGCTATCGTTGACGAATCGCCTTCTGTCGTTTCTCCCCGCCCCGCAGCCACCACCACAGACACACACACACACACACACACACACACACACTCACAGGCACACAAGCCCTCGCTGCTATTATCTTCCATGCCTCCCCCCTTCCTCTCTCTCTCTGTGTATTCCTCCCATCTTTCCCTGTCCACTCCTCGACCCGTCGAGCATCTCACGCTGCAGCGCGGCGATCAAAAGTGGACGTCCCTAAAGTCCCCATTTGCTCGGTGTGTGTGTCTGTGTGTGTGTGTGTGTCGATGTAGAAAAGGGGAGGAAGACCTCAGTCCTTCTCCATCTTCTCGTGCCTTCGTGTTCCCTTGTGTCCTCCTCCCCCCCCCTCCTCCCTTCCCCTCCTGTATCGCGGACGTGCGCGTGTGCGTGGGTGCTCGCGCTAGTCCCCTCACTCTCTAGCTTCGCCTCCTTCTTGGTCTGGCGTCCCCCGCATCGCAAGCTTTCTCGATCGCCACAACTGCCCCCCCCCCCCACACACACACACCTCCCCCGCGGCTGTCATCAATTATGGACGGAGCACAACAACAACGGCTACAGCAGCAGCAGCGCCAATCTCAGGTGCGTGCGCCGACTCCTCTGCGATTGAAATCGCCGCCTGCACCATCGCTACCGGCGCAAGACGCAGCAGTAATCACAGCCACCGCGAAGGATATGGTCGACACACGCAGGCGCTCTTTGATAACGCAGTTCACTTCCACCATCTCTTCCTCCTTTCACTTTCTGGCCAACGAGGCGTCGGCCCGTAGCTGCGGTACGCAGCGCACGGGTGGCCACAGCACTAACAGACGTGCCGGCGAAGAAGGTATCCACGCCGATGAGCCGCTGCTCACGCACGCGCGCCCGCCTGCCTCTCGAGAAGAGGTTGAGGAGGGCCTGGACAAGGTTCTTTACGCGATCGACCACCTCCAGAAGCTGCAGCAGCGCGGTCGTTACATCGCCAGCACCGAAGTGGCAAACCTCCGCCGCGCGTTCCTCTTCGCCGTTGGCGAGGAACAACGCTATCGCGACGCTGTAGCAGCACATGGGAGCGTGAGCGGGTGGTCCTCAGCACTCACCATGCCATCCCTGCCTGCGCAGCGCACGCCATTCAAGGAAACCCCCTCCGTGACGGGCCCCACCGACACCGCTGTGGCGTCATGGTGCGTCCCGAGACCGCCATTAGCAGATGACCCAACTGGAAAGGCAGCCGAGGATGCAGTAGAAATATCTCGGCCCACAGAAGGAAAGAGGGAGTACAGCCCAAAGGCGGCGGCGGCCGACAGGCTGCTTGCAGCGCTGGAGCGTTACGTCCACGAGGACCTGTCCTCCACCTCCTTCGGCGCCCACGGCGCGCACTTCTCGTGGTGCAGCGTCATCCACACCCCCGGCCAGCGGCGGCTGCAGTCGCTTCTTGTTTCCATCTTCACCTTTTTCACGGGCATACCCATCTGTATAGCCATCACGGGGCTGCTCCTGCTCTCGCGCTACACGGCGCCCTTCATGGTGATGTACCTCATCTGGACCCTCACCTTCGGGCGGCCCAGCCATCCGCTGTCCAAGTACCAAACGTTTACGCGCTGCTTCGTGTGGCGCTACTACTGTGACTACTTCCCCATACGCCTCGTCATCCCCAAACCGGTGCGGCGCCGCTTCGACAAGGAGCGCAACTACTTTTTTGTGTACCACCCGCACGGCATTCACTCGTTCGGCGCCATCGTCAACTTCGGGCTTGACCAGAACGATGCGTCGGAGATGCTCCACGGCATCACAATCCACCTGCAGACCCTCAAGGTTAACCTCTACGTGCCCCTATGGCGCCAACTCGCCATCTGGGCAGGGTGCGGCGACGCCAGTGCCTCCTGCATCCGCAAGACGCTCCGGTCCGGCCCTGGGCAGAGCGTCATGCTCGTCGTTGGCGGGGCCGAGGAGTCGCTCATGGCAAAGCCGAACTGCAACGACCTGCTCCTGTTCAAGCGCAAAGGCTTCATCAAGATCGCGCTCCAGGAGGGGACGCCGCTGGTGCCAGTGTACGGTTTCGGTGAGAACAACGTGTACAACGTGCCGGAGCTGGCCAACGAGCCATGGATGCGGTACCTGATGGTGCTGTGGAAGCAGTATGTTGGCTTCGCCATCCCGCTGGTGAGGGGTCGCGGATTCTTCAACTTCAACTACGGGTTGCTGCCGCACCGCCGCCCGATCGTGGTGGTGGTCGGGGAGCCGCTGGAGGTGCCGCACATTCCTAACCCGACCAAGGAGGATCTCGAGGTATGGCAGGGCAAGTATATCGAGTGTCTTCGCAAGCTGTACAACGAGCACCGCGGCATCTACGACTTGGAGTCGACTGGGCTGCGCATTATGCAGTGAGCGCGCAAAAATGACGGGGTCTGCACGCGAGCGAGTCCGTGTCGGAGAGAAAGATGGTGAGAGCGCGCGCACTTTCCGCTTTCATCCCCAAGCGGCACTGCTCCGTGCTCGAGTAAAGTTGAAGGCGAGTGTGTCACGCGTGCCCACGAAGCGCGTTCTTCTGGACACTCCCACCCCTCGTTTGGCTCATCCTGGTAGTATACCTTTCTCACGCACACACGCACCCTTCGCCTCTGCAGAAAAAAAAAAAAAACAAATAAAGGGGGAGGGGGCTGAGGTGTGTGCCAGTGTGTATGTGTTTCTGTGTATGTGGAAAGGGTGGGGGTGTCTAGCTTGCATATGTTTGACGTTGTGTTGATTTGGGGGAGGGGATTACCGCTCTCCTTTGCCGGCTCTATCTCTGTCTAGGGAACGCGAATCGATACGCGTATCTCTCTCTCTGTGTGTGTGTGTGTGTGTGTGTGGTCGAGCTGTGTGCACGCCACAAGTCCTCTCCTTTCATGTATCTTCATGCCTTGTGTGTCCGGCTCTGTAGTCACCGTGTTGACGCTAATGGTGTGCTGCTCACGCACTCTCTCTTTTGTCTTGTTTTGATAGCGCTCATGCCCATCTTGTGAGCAGAGGTTCCGCGGTAGTGCGTCCGTTGGGCGGCTGAAGCACATCGTTGTCTTGTTTCGCCACATGTTTATGGACCCAGGGAGAGTCTTGCCCCTTCCTCCTTTTTCACAAGTGCCACTTTAGGCTTTCACCGCCACATCTGTCACCTTCCCACGCATACACCCTTCTCTCCCTGCCCGCCCGCCGACTTCCGCGCTCGCCGGCTCCGCCAGTGGAAGCTGTCGCCTGACGAGTGGCGCTCTTCGAGGGGGAGCGGCGGGAGAGGCACCACCGTCTTGTACTGGTGGACATCGTCCCATCGGATGTTTCGATGTGCCCTTGTAAATGGAGTCCAACGTGTTTGGTTTCTTTCTTTGGTTGCACCCCCCCCCTCCCCGCCCCACCCCCTTTCTGCGCCCTCTTGTCGGGTTGCTCTGTGCTGTCTTCCGTGCCTCTGCACTGTTTTCCTTTCTCCATGTCTTTCTCTGTGCGTTAGGGTGCACCCTCTTCAGCCGACTACCAGTGCTCCGTCCTTCTGATCGAGCGCACACCATCCACATGCATTCATCGTCTCAATGCGTGCTCCTTCCTTGCCCCTTCGTCAGCACCACCGTAAACGCCCTCATGTGAAAACACGAGTGCGCGCAGAAAAAGGAGCGAGCGAGCGAAGGCATGCAAGAAAATGTTGTTGTTTCCTTAAGAGATGCCCCTGTGCACGCGACAGAAGTGCGCAGCAGCACGCATACATACCTCTCTCTCTCCCTCCCTTCCCCTTCCGCACCCTCGCAAACACAAGGCACGCCCTTGCTCATGTGCATGCACGTGCTCTTGTGTGTCTGTGCGTGTGTATGTGCTTACGTCCGACAGAGGGCTTTGTGTCTATTTGGGGTAGGGGGAGGGGCTACACCTGCAGGCGAGTGCAGAACGCAAGAGAGAGGGAGAAGTCGCCTTGGCACCTTCCTCCTCCTCTTCTCCCTTCGCCTCCGCTATATGATCTTCTCCACTTCTTCGTCCATTACCAACGCACGCCACTCTACCTCCTCTTAACACACGCACGCATCTATTGGGCCCCGCACTGCGGCAGCTTTTCGTTTCTGTAACGAATCCTCTCCAGAGGCACGCTTCACTTTTTCCCTCTCCCTCATCACCATCACGGACCGCCGCCAACACACGACACGCGCACACATAATGGTATTTTTCTCCACCTACCGCAGCAAGCGCATCGTTGCGCCGGGCTTTCTCAAAGGCCCCGTCATGGCCTCGCGCGCCTTCTGTGACTACTACTTCCAGCGCGCGTGGAGCGGCTGCGTGCAGTGGGCGATCCCGGGCGAGGTACGCTTCTGGGCATGCGGCGTTCCCGTCATTTACTTCATTCACCGCTACCACAATGACCACTCGCTGGAGCCCGACTTTGTGGAGAAGGCCATGATTCAGCGCTGGGGTGGTTCGCTGGAGGAGGTGCGCAAGCTATCGCCGCAGGATCAGCTCCGCATCCGCGTCTTTACGGACATAGAGAAGCTGTACTCCGCCTACGGCCCCAAGGAAATCATCATCCAGCCGCCAGGTGACCTCCTGCCCGGGAAGGACTACTACCACAAGAGCGGTGCCGCTGGTGCCCACCACTAAACACAAGCGGAAGAGGCGACACCGAAAAGACACAAGGGAGTAGGTGTTGCCGTGTTGTTTTGGGTCCTTCTACATCTTCCCATCCATCGCCACCCTTCCCTCCTCCTCCCCCCCCCCTCTCCCACCGCCCACCTCATCACGGTATCGTGGTTGCTGTTGCTCCCTCATCTTGATTTTTTTGGTGCAGTCCGCTACGCAGCGGCGGCACAGAGAGAAGGAACAGAGAGGCGCGCGTGTCGATGCGTATGTCAATGGGCGGGATAGTATGGCGGAGGAGGGGCGCCGCAGGTGCTGGAGAGCAGAGGAGCAGCGCCCCGAAGAGTGTCCAGATGACGGTCCCTTGAACAAGCAGCACTGGTTGTGTATACGCTTGTGCGCATACTTCGTTGTCTTCTTCAGATAGTATGGTTAACCAAACTACGTAGGAAGATCGTCCTGAAGGGCATCAGCTGCAGCCGCAGCATTGGCAATGGCCGAAGAAGAAGGGTGTGCCACCTGCCCGTTGCGCTGATCCCTCTCAGCGCTGATCTCGTGATCGGATTGCATGTGTGTGTGTGTGTGTGTGCCTGGCGTACCGTTTCTTAATTCGTCAGCCGTAGGTGTAAGGCTGCGTACCACGCGTGTGCACGAGGAGCTACTTTGCGCACACGGAAGCACACGCACGTCTTAGTAGACACAGAAGCAAGACACAGCAAGTGGGTAGTATTTGGAATGGCAGGCAAGCTGCGCTGTGATGATGCACGCCAGTGCTGCTTCAAAGAGATTGAGAGCGCGCGGGCGGGGAGGAGGTATGAGGAAAAAGCGAGCTTGTGCTCGGTGCCGCACCCCACCCACAACGGAGCTGTCGTCTCCGGTCCCCTGCCCCCCCCCCTTGCCGTCGCCCCACTCGCTCAGCCCCATTCCCATAGTCCGCCATCCCCGCTGCACTCTCGCCGTGGCGTATGCGTGCGCATTGGTGCATTAAGCGTTGAGCATTCATGTCTGCACCGCTGCATCTGCGCGCGTGTGTGTGTCTCTTACATACTCCCTACTCATACCTCACCATCAGCATGTGCTACTCGTCTTCTGCAACGCATCCGTTGTCTCTTCCTCGCACACACGCTTATCTCGAGTCACAACATCAGTAACACACCTCCAGCTACAGGCACCTCTCCTCCTCCGGACCTCGTCACAAACGTTTCGCAGCCCGAAACGACATACGCACACGCACTCCAGTGCATTCCAACCATCACCGTCCAGACACACTCGCCTTGCCATGTCGTCCGAGGTTGCGATCCAGCTGACGCCGTACCCGGCGGCTTTCATCATTGAGCACGCCAAGCGCAAGAAGTACGCTGCGGGCTACATCCTCGGCACTGTCAGGGCGGAGGAGATCGTCATCACGGACTTCATTCCGCACACGCACAAGGATACGGAGGTTCCGAACACGAAGGCCCACCGCGCGGAGCTGACGCGCCGGCGCGCCGCCAAGCGCCGCTACACGACGCAGGACCTCATAGGCTGGTACTCGGCGGGGCAGCCTGGTGCGGACCTGACCGAGGAGGACTACCAGCTGTGGTGCAACGCGCCGTCTGTCATTTTCCAGGGTCGCCACTGCCTTCACCTGCACTGCGAGATGCCCCACGAAGACGGGACGACGCCGAAGGTGACGTGGACGGCCTCCGTCGTTTTCGAGGACCCTGCAGATCGAACGCTGAAGCACATCGACCACCGGGTCACCCTCGCCCCCATGAACAACCTTGCCTCGGATGTGATGCTGAGCCACATCACCTCCCTTGTCCTTTACAACGGCGGCCGCCCCTTCCCCCGTAGCAAGCTGCAGAACCTCGACGAGGTGGCGTACGTGGCCTCCATCGACCACAAGTCCTCGACTGATGCCGTGGACGAGGAGCAGCGCCGGCTGGAGCGCGCGGTGGCGGCGGCGCAGGAGATCGTGACCGGCGGCAGCGGAGGTGGCAAGGAGGAGCATGAGATGATGACCGCCGTCGAGAACTTCCGCGCGATTCGCGACGAGGCACTGAAGCGCCAGCGTGACCAGACCGGTCGCATGGACTTCAACTCGCAGCAGTTCAAGGACGCCCTCATGATCAAGTGTGCTGCCACGATCCTGCGCAGGGAGATCGACCAGATTGAGCATCTCTCCACCGTGTACGGCGAAGATGCCGCTCGCCGCGGCAATGCCACCGGCGGTGAGAACAACGAAAAGCAGCAGCAACCGGAGAAGCAGCAGCAGTAGAAAGGGGGGGTTGCACCGCTCTATGTGTAAGAGCGAAAGAATGAGCGAAAGGGGACCAGTCTGGGCTGGATCGACCGCTGAAGCGAAGCGGCGCGCGAAGGGGATTGTTGAGCGGCAGCGACAGCAGCAGCGGAGACCACAGCGCAACCCCCTTTCCTCTTTCAAGCTGCCTGAAGTGTGGTTGTGTCGGTGTGTCGGTGCGGTTGCGTGTGTGTGGGGGGGGGGGAAGTGGGAGGAGGGGGGGGGGGAAGAGGGGGCATGGAGATTTGTGAGGGGGGAAGGGGTTTGCAGCGGAGAAAGCGATGCTGGAGAAGGCGCATTCCCTGCCATCTTGCCCCTCCCCCTCCCCCTGCCCCCCCCAGTGCACGGCGCGTATGCGGGTGGTCGTTGGCTGTCGCCTGCGTTTCGCGCGTTCCCCCGCGGCCCCTCTCTCGTTTTCTCTTTCGTGTGTAATGAGCTAAGTAAGTCCTCGTCATGGGTTGTGTGTGGGTGTGCGTCTCGCTCTTCGTTTCGCTGTTTTGTTTTGGCATGTGTTGGTAAGTCGAAGTCGATGGGCTTTCATTCTGCATCTAAGCAAGCAAGCCAACACACACACACACACAAGCATGAATGGGTGGATGCATCGGCGGCAAGAGGACTTGTGGGGCAACGGAGCCGATGTACGGAGCGTGGCAACATCGCGCCGTAATCCCGCTGCTCTCAAAAATATATATATACATATATATATATATATGTGTGTGTGTGTGTGGCGGATCCGCGAACTCTCTCTCTCTCTCCTTTGTGTGACTTCATCTTCACTGCTGGCAGCCTTCACCAGCAGTGCGTGCTAGTGAGTTGCATGTGCATGTGCTAGTGGGGGTAGGCGCACGGCACTGGCGCACCCCCAGCTTCATGATTCCCTCTAATCATGTAGACGAATGACCGCTGACGTCTTCCCGTCTCCCTCCCCCGGATTTCTCTCCCATTTCTTTGGCATGGCGGTCTGGCTGGCTCTATCCGCGCCACCTCCTCATCAGGTACACCCCACGTGTATGACTGTGTCTGCGGGCGACTCCTTGTTGCCTCCTTGGAAAGTGTCGCCATCACAACCGCAGCAGCGGCACTACACGCACACGCGCCCCGGCTCCGTAGGAGAGGGAGAATGAGAAGTCCGTACATTCGTTTCCCCAGCCCCTCCCTCGCGGAGGAAGCGCTACGCCTTGAGTGGGTCTTTGGCCTCAATAGCGACTACAAGGCTGGCATCCACAACCTCAGCATTGGCGGTGGTGGCGTCAGTGGCCGAGGAGAAAACCAACAGCAGCTGGCGCAGCAGCAGCGGAGGGTCTTCTACACGGTGGCGCACATGGGTGTCTTGTACGATGCAATCCAAAACGCGCAGAAGCACCTCCTGGGGCACCGGTACTCCATCATCAGCAGTAGCTGCTGCAGCCACAATCACCGCTTCATCGTGACAGCTGACGAGGGCGACGTCAAGGTACGCCGGCGCATTCAGCAGCAGGTGGTGCTCACGCAGTCGGCCACGGGCCACGCGGGCGAATCGCAGAAAGATGTGGAGGAGGAAGAGCTATGGGAAGAGGCTGCCATGTGCGTCGATCCCTCCGTCGCGAAGCGCGACGACGAGGAGGACGGGTCCGCCATGATTGTGTGGGACGCGACGACCGCGCTACCGGTGAAAATGATTGCCACAGGCAAGTACGGCGGTGTCCTGAGCGTCGCTATGTCGCCAGATGGGCAATACCTCGCCACCCTCAACCGCCGAGACCCGCAGGAAATCATGATCTGGGCCTGGACGCAATCGAATCCCGCCTCGGTGGGAGGAATGCCTGGCAGCATCGGAGGAACCCATAACGCTGCTCACCTCCTCGCCGATGCTGATATGGCCCCCGTCTTTGTGCGGCGCATCGCTGCGCGTGATGAGCAGACGTTCATCTCCTTTTCGCAGGACAACCCGGAGCTGCTGTGCACGAACGGGCTGCGCCGCGTCATCTTCTGGTCTTGGGTGGAGGGAATGCTGAAGTACTACTCGCCGCCCATCCTCCAGCGCCGCCTCAAGGCCTCCGTCGGTAACTTCACTCAGACCGTGTACCTGCCTGGCACGATGATGGCGTGCAGCGGCACCGTCGACGGCGATGTCGTTCTCTGGTCCTTGCAGCCGCAGGATCGCGTCATCAAGGAGCAGGATAAGTCGCTGCTGAAGATGGTGCGGGTGCACACCGGCGGCGTGACCTTCATCACGACAGTGCAGGGGTACATCGTCACGGGCGGCATGGACGGTGTCGTCAAGCTCCTGGATGCAAAGCTGCGACTGGTCGCGTGGTTCGATGACCTCAACGGCGGTCCCATCGTCTCCATCAGCTTCGACCAGGTGCTGCCGGTGATGACGGTGGAGGAAGCGCGGGCGATGGCGCCGGAGCAGGTGGATGGTCACCTTCTCACTGAGGGCACCGCCGCCGCGAGCCTGTTCACCGCGCCGGATTTCATGGTGTCGACGGCGCACAGCATGATCATCGACGTGCCAGCGAAGGCATTCCACACGCCCGGTACCGCCGCTCACGCGGGCCCCAACACAGCGGCACGCGGACGGCTCATCGTGCAAGGTCAAGACCGCGCTATCCAGAGTCTGGCGGCCCACCCGCACCTGCCGCGGCTGGCGATCGGCGGGTACAGCGGCAATCTGCACCTCTGGGACTACTGCGAGAAGCGAGTGGTGCTGCTGAGCCTCTTCCGAAACCTGCTGATCCGCTGCTTGACCTTCGACCCGTCGGGCAAATGGCTCGTTGTCGGCTTCACCAACGGCGTCATAAAGGTGCTGGACGGGGAGACGCTGGAGGAGGAGCAGACGATTCGTCCCATAGCCAACACCACGGCCGTCGGCACAGTAGCCGGCGACGGCGCCACAGCAGCCGCAGCGCAGCCCTCGTCGCCGGGCAACGGCAAGCAGCGTGTCGCCGAACAGCAGCAGCAACAGCAAGCAACGGTGAGCAAGGCGGCCGCCAGTGTGGAGGAGATCCGCTTCTCCCCGGACAGCCTCCTCATGGCCACCGCCAAGGACGACGGCTCCGTCGGCCTGTACGAGTATGTAAAGGCGTCCGGGTCTACCAAGAAGGCGGAGTGGCAGCTCGTGGGCCACCACAAGACGCACAACGCACCTATCTGCGGCCTCCACTTCGGCGCCCACACAAGCGGCTTAGAGGAAGGGCTGAGGCTCCTCTCTGTTGGCGCCGACAAGCGACTCATCGAGTACGAGCTCGTCGACTCCAGCCCTGAGACGGGGCTTCTCCTACGCACGGCGCACAAGATAGCGCAGGAGTCGACGCCGACGGGCTTCGCCTGGCTGCCAGACGGGTGCTCGCTACTGGACGCGGCGAGCCAGCCGCGCGACTTCTTTGATGCCTGCGGCGAAAGTAGTGACGACGGGACAGGGGACGGCAGTGCTGCACACGAAAGAGGCGACAACGACAACGCCGCCAGCACTGCAACCGCCACAGGAGACGGTGGTAGCGGCACAGATGTGCTGGACATGCTGCTGATCGCCACCCGCGAGTATAAGTTTCAGGTGTACCTCAGCAACTGGAGTCGGCAGTGTGTCAAAACGGTCTTAGCGCCGACGTTCGGCGGCCCGGTGACGCGGATGGCTGTTGTGCCGGTAGCGAAGCCGCCCGCCGCACCTGCCTCGTCATCGTCCCCGCCGCCATCTCACTGCCTGGTGTATGCGACCAAGGAGAAGGTGATTGGGCTCACCCAGCTTCCCCTCCGCGGCGATCCGTGCGGCTCCATCGGCATCCTCGCCCACCCAGGCAGCATCACCAGCATGGTCACCTCGCACGACGGCGCCATCGTCTTCACGGCGGGTGGGCCTGACCAGGCTGTCATGCAGTGGCGCGTGCGCGGCGAATGCATCATGTCACCGTCGGAGTGGGCGGCCGTCGTGCACTGCCGGGAGAAGGGCGGCGTGCCGCTGCCGCATCTCGTCGGCGCGGTCGAGGGCGGCGCTGACGGCGAGCTGATGAAGGAAGTGGTGGACTACTTCTACTACGCCCAAATCCGCGCGCAGGGCGAGGAGACAACGGCGAAGCGCGTGCTGCTTGGTGCCATTCCGTTTTCTCAGATGCCGAACCTTCTACGCTCTCTCTGCTACTACCCCTCCGAGAAGGAAATCGGGCACCTGACCTACGAGGTGGCGAACATGTATGGCCCACGAGACGAACCGCTCGCTGAAGTGAACGTGGACGCCATTCTGCTTGACTTCTCGCAGTTCATGCGGTTGTACATCAACTACCGCCCTGTGTTCGGCATCACGCGGCAAGATATCGAGGCAGCCTTCCGCGCGCTGGGTGCGGATAGGGTGACGGGAGAAATCAACCGCGACCACCTCTTCCATCTGCTGTCCACCGAGGGGGAGTCGCTCAAGTCCAGCGAGGTCGCCGCGGCTTTGACGTCGCTGCTCGGCGACGGCATCCGGCTCGAAATGCTCGAGGACGTCATTACAGCACGCACCTTCGCGAAGAACCTGCTGGGCTTCGAAGATTACGACGAGGACCTTGGGCCAGACGGTAAGGACCAGCGTGGCAACGGCGTGGACAGCGAGGATGACTACGATAGCAGCAGCGGCATGTACACCGCCGGCGACGAGGTCGACGTCAACACGCTTGCCTAGTAACCGGTGGCTACGGAACGGATAGCAGCGGCGCAAGCCAATAGTGGTTGTAGGTGCAGCAGTGTTGTGGTTTGTCCCTCGCTCATGTACGTAGATTGAGTCTCTTCTTCTCTCACTGATGAGCTCCGTGAGAGAGCGAAAGGGAGGTGGCAAGTGAAGGAAGCAGGAGACGGGCACCTCATCTGCAGCACGTACACGCTAGCGCAGTGAGCACATACCCTTCTACAGTGCGCGCTGATTGTCAGTCACTCTGAGCGTGTTTCTGTGCTCCTATGTGTGTCCCTCTGCGGGACAATGATGTAAACTACCCAAGTGCATGCGCCCGGAGCGGGACGGAGCATGCAGGCGGAATAGAAAGAGAGGAACGGCTCCGGCACACTCTAATACACATCGGCGTGTGTCTGTCTGTCCGTTGGAAGGGGCGGAAGCGGATGTCTGCCTCACCCCCCCCCACACACACACACATCCCTCCCCTCATTCAGCAACAGCGATACATGTATACGAAACAGAGGGGGTGGGGCTCTTCTTTACGGCGTCCTCACGCCTCCTCCGCCCCACCCCCAACCCTTCGCGCCTCCCTTCCGCCATCGCCGTCTCCGTAGAGCGCAGACGTTGATGCGCAGCGAGCCGAGACTTGGGAGACGGCCATGCAGCATTGCTAGCGTTCGTAGTCGAAGCGAATGCGAGCAGATACTGCCTCGTGCAGGGCGTGTGCGAGTGTGTGGATACATGCGCAAGCGCCGCATCGTCGCTCGGTCGCCACCTCTCTCACTCTCTTTGCGCAGCTGCCACGTCTCTTCCCCTCCCCCTATTCTCCCTTAATCTTCGCCCTCAGGCCCTCAGCATGCCGGTGCGGAGGTGCAGCTGCCCACCGTCCCCTGACACACAGTAGACAACCACGCGCATACGGCTGTCCATACTTTGGCACTTAGGTCAGTGGATCTATAGAGCGAGCGCTGTACTACCTTCGAGCGCGCCTCGCCGCTGGTTTGTGCGCGCACAGTCACACTCACACAGGCAACAGCGCTCGCGTTACAATCACCAGCGTCATCATCATAGACGGCACCCTATCATAGATACACACCCGCGCACTCACATAAAAAGGCGAGTAGACAGGAGAGGGCCTGCTCGTCACGGCGTTGGTGTGGTTCTCTCCGGAGGCGGATCCGGTCACAAACACTCTCTTTAGCAGACCAAACCCGCACCCGCACGTGCCTCTGTCCCTCTTCGTCGCGAACCATTCGTGAAAGTACTAGAGAGGCCACCCCTTCGCCTCCTGCTTACCATCTCCTGCAGCGCTGTCGTCCATGTCGTCTGCTGTCACCTCCTGCTCCTCTCGCCCTCTCTCTGGGGTGCGCGTCTTCTTGCACATCCGCCACGGCCCCGGCGGCGAGGACGGAGGATGGAGGAATCACAGCGGCGCCAACACCGACTACGCCATGAAGCGCAACGGAGACGGTGGCCGAGCCTCTGCCAGGGATGTACTGCGCACCGCGCGTTTTCATGTGCAGCAGCTGGGTGCCACGCTTGCCCTAAGCGAGGCCGCCGCGGATTTGGTCGTCTTCCACCGCGGGAGTGCATCCTTCTTAGAAGCTGCGCACGTGAAGTTCAAGACGGTGGTTTGTCCAGACTACCTTGCCGCATGCGTCGCTGCCGATCAACGCGTGAGCATAGCCCCCTACGTCGTCAGCGCGACGGCAGCCACGTGCACTACCCCAGCACGCCAGTCTACTGGAACCTCCTCCTCTGCTGTCCCTGCATCTCACACCTCGGCCGCCTCGCCAGGAAGTGCTCGTAGGGCAGCGACCGCCGCTAGTGACATTCCGCACAGTACTGGTTGGGGTGCGAAGAGCAGCCGGTCAACTAGACGAGGTGCAGCCGCCGTCCCCTCGCGTGCAACGCGTAGCCCGCCGAAATGCGGTGCCAAAACGAGCGCACCAGCCGAAGGCCCCACAAACCCTCCTCTGCTTCACCGCTTACTTCTCCTTGACGACGATGAGGATGGCGGCAAGGCAGACCACCAGCAGCAACAGCAGCGCGGGCTCGCAACGCTTGCACGGGTGGTGACGGCGAGCAAAGAGGGCGCAGCCGCCATCACCGCTGCTTCCCCCTCCTGCACTCCCTCAGCTCCCCGGGCCGCGCCCAGCACCCCCACCAACAGCGGCGCCACGAAGCCGCATCATCTTATCGCTGACATTCAGAACAGCGAGACGAGTGCCATACGCTGCGCGCCTGGACAGCTCCAAAGTGACGGTGCAGGCGGCCAGCAGAGAAGGCGTGCGGCCCGTGCGAAGCGAGGCGTGCACCAGGAGAGCACGGTGGCGTTCGAACTCGACGAGGATATTACCCAGCAGCCGAGTACCGACACCGCCTCTACGCCGCGACTCACCCCGTCTTCTCGATACGAGGTCGGCGGTTGCAGAAACCAAGGTGTGAGTACCATGACACTGCCCAGCAGCAGCAGCGGAAACGAACGCGTTGCTGCCGCGGTGGAGAGGTGGGACGCGGATACGGGGGAGGAAGAAGCGATTCGCCATGCAGTGCTGCGCTCCACGGCGACGGCCGCCGTGACTCGGCGACGGGGGCGACCGCACCGAGAAGCGGGCGCCACTCCCCACGCAGCTTACTCGGCGTCGTTGCCAGCGGGCGGGGCGGCCGGCGGCGGCGGCGGCGCGATGGGAAAGCGCAGCCGAGACCCTTTCTTGAATTCGGACGGCAGTTCGCGACAGCTGCGGCCACGAGCGGCGCCGGCGCCGTCCCCGAGGGAGTTGAGGGGTGTGAGCGCGGCTGTCACCGAGCCGCTTGCCGCATCCTCTCGAACGGCCTCCATCGCTGCCGCACAGCCGCAGACGCCATCCGCAGCCTCTGTGGCGCCTACCCGAACGACTGCCAAGCGGCCTCGCAGCAGTAGCAGCAGCAGTAGCGTTGCAGACAGCTGTGCGGAGGGGTCGATCCATCACACCCGCGCAACGCCATCTGACACACCACAAGGTAGTCGCCAGAGACGAAGAAAGCAAGAAGATGCGGGGCACGGCGCAGCCCATGACGAGGCGAGTAAGTCACTGAAGCGAGAGCAGCAGCAGCAGCGCCAACTTTGCGCGCGACGACGCCGGCGCATCTCGGGCCGAGGTAGGGCCGAGGTCTTATCGGATCTCGAGTGTGCTCCGGCCGCGGAGCTCCCTCTTTCCATGACCTTCACGGACCTCGCTTTCCTCCGTCGACTGGCCTCGGAGGACGAGAAAGTGGGAGTGACGGCGGCTGGGCTATGCGTGCTCGTACTCCTCGATGGCCTCGCAGACGCTGATGCAGCAGCGGCGACGCTTTCATCGTTCCTGCGCGACGTCGTGGAACAGCTGGGTGCTACCTGTGTCGTCCTCGGCGGTGACGACGACGACAGCGGAGGTTGTTCGTGCTGGTTTGGCCGACACAAACGCGCTCACGCGGAACGGGTGCGGCGCGCGGCGAAGAAGCCGACGCACCTCGTCGTGAGCCCACACGCCGTGCTCACGCCGGACATTTTGTTCTGCAAGGCGCTGGGCATCCCGATTGTGACGCCGCAGTGGCTCTACGACGCGGTAGCGCTGGGGGCGTTTCCGGCCGTCTTACCGCACGTCCATGCCCACCCCGTGTACGGAGATCGGCAGGTGGCGGACGCGGCGGTGGCGGTGGCCGCTCCGGTTACTGCTGCCGGTGTCCCTCGTCGCCACGAGCTCCTTGGAGTCGAGGAGGACGATGGAGATGCGGTGGAAGCAAAGGCGGTGCGGGCTGGCGAAAAAGCGGGAACACGGTGTCCTCCACGTTGTGGCGGGTCCTCCACGTTGCGACAGCTCCGTAAAGAGGTGGCGGAAGAGTACGTGCCGGCTGGCGAGCAGGCGATGCGGCCGTTCTACGTACCTATCTTTCAAGACCGCATGTTCTACCTCCACGTTCCCCCGGCGGACCTGGCGAATGCCAACGCAGCCGGCGGTGGCGCCGGGCCGCCACGCTCAAGTCGAGCGAGTCGCAACGGCCGCAGTGGGAACTACCTGGGAGACGCAACGGCTGCCTTGGCGCAGGTGAAGGAGCTTCTGCGTGTTCTTGGCGGTACGGTGACGCGTAACGTGGGGAGCACATACCTTGACCTTGTGATCGACCTGACCGGCTTTTACGATAACATGGTGAAGCTGGGGCTGACAGCAAGAGAGCAGCAGTCGCAGCAGCAGCAGCAGCAGGCCCGCGCGCTCCGTGAGTCTCTCAGCTGTGCCTTTCAGGACGCCCTGCAGCGCGTCTCTCTGCAGCCTGTTTCCATGGACGCCGGTGCTGCTTCGACCGCGTCTCCGACGGCTCCGCCGGTTGTGGGGATCGCGTGGCTCATCCATTCGATTCTCACGCGTCAGTGGACGGCAACGGACCCATTTGCGCTGACTGGGCACCCTCTCACTGTGCAGATTGCGACCGTGCACCCGCGCGCACAGATCGACGGCACTGAGGCCGCCAGTGCGACAGTGCCTTGCGAATATGCGACGGGGAGTGGGGCCGTCGCAGCACCGGCAGCCGAGGATGCTCTTGTCGCTGCTGGTGCGCCAGCTGCTATGGGCGCACCATACACGCACACCCCATCAGCGCTGCCGTCTCACGAGGAGGCCGCCGAGTCACTGAGCGGTGCTGTCTGGTCAGCCGTGGTGGCAGCAGCCGCTGCTCCGCGCCTCAAGCACACGCGAGGTCCGCAAGCCGCACTGAAGCATGCGAGTCATCAGCTCGGCACGCAGGAGATAGCGGCAATGCTGAGCGATGCGCAGCTGCAGTCGGTCGGTGTGTCTGATGCAGCTACCCCGTCCATACCAGAGCCTGCGCATCCACCGCACCAGTCCGTCACGACTCCGTTCTGCATGGAGGAGGAAGATAGTCTTGCCTTTGCGCGCATACAGTACAGCGATGGCGATTTTGATGGCGTCGTGTGACAGGGAGAGGGAAGGAGATATGGACAGGAGCAGACGCACAGTTTGTGCCTGTGTGTATGCTCCTGACGATCCCTCGCCCCCTGCGGCTAGATCATGAACACCCACTGACAGTCGCATAGACAACGCTGTACTAACATGGATGCCGACAACACGCACAGACGAACTAAACAACCTGCAGGCGCGCCTGCGTGCAGTCGCCGCCAGAGTGGGGGAGGAAGCGTCTTTCTTTTCAGCGGATCTGCCCACACGCGCCATCAACTCCCCTGTCACTTTTTCACTCACTCTGGACTGTGCAAATTCAGGCGCGTCGGTCGCGCGTGTGTGTGGGAGGGAGGGCAGGGGCGTTGCACTCACACCCGCGCACTCTGTACAGCCACTGATTTCTGTTATCACTCCCTCTCTCCATTCATCCATCTCCTCCCTCCCCTCTTGCCCTCTACTCGCGCATACACGCGCACGCGAGCGGCTCAGCAATCGGCGAAGCTGTCGTAACCGAGCGGAAACTGTGCGCGCCTGCCTGCCTGTCTGTCTGTCTGTCTGTGTGTGTGTGTGTGTGTGTGCTTCACGGAGTACAGTCACCTTTGGGTGTAGAACTCTGCTGTGCATACGCATCAGGCGTCTCCTCCTTCTCCAGCACCTTCCTGCCCTCACCTTGCACCCCCCCACACACACACCCACACACACACACGCAACTCCGCTGTTGATTTTTTTTTTCGAGCCCTTCACGCGCTCCCTCCCTCTCCCTCCTTTTCCTCCATCGGCAGATCGCACACATCATCATTGCACCTCTTCTGTGTGTGTCTGCCCACCCACCCACCCACCACCACCACCACCAGCAGCTCCACACACACACACACACACAGACCCACCCACCCTCAACCCCCTCTCTCTCTCTCTCTGCTGCTCTTTGCGCACAGCTGCCCGTCGATTGGCGTTTTGTGCGCACTTGTGTGTGTGTGTGTGTGTGTGTGTGTGTGTGTGTGCATGCTTCCGTGTCCTGTCGCGCATGCTATCATGTTTCTGGCCATTTCCCTCCGTTGCTGACTCAACCACCCCGCCGCCCTTCCTCCATTTTTGACCCGTCTCTCTCTCTCTCTCTCTCTATCTTGGAGACACACGCACACAGGGACAGATACCCTGCTCCTGTGCCCAGCGTACGTGCCAGTGTGTCTCCCCCACCCACCCACCCGCCCCTTCCTGCGCGTGTGCGTGGGCGTGCAAGGGCCAAACAAACGAGAGCGTGCGAAGAGAGCGACTCGGACGCAGCACAGTAGCAGACATTATATATATATATATACATATACAAGCAAGATGACCACTGTATCCGAGAAGTATCAGCCGACCGGCAAGGAGGTCCCATTTGGGGGAGGCCGCTTTCTTCTCAGCCACCGCCTCGGCAACGGCTCCTTCGGCGACATATTCGAAGGCTACGACAAGAAGAGCCACCGCATCGTCGCGGTGAAGCTGGAGCGCAAGAAGGCACGCTACCCGCAGCTTTCCTACGAGAGCAAGGTGTACCGCGTGCTGCATCAGCCCCCGGTGGGGCAGAATGAAGTGAACCCAAAGCAACTTTTCGCGGAGGGCGGCAGCAACAATACCTCATCCAACCTGCCACAGAGCGTCAGCGCCATCGCGCAGCAGCAGCGCAAGTCATTAGAGGCCAGCATCGTTGTCGGCATCCCGCAAATCTACTACTTCGACAGCGAGGGCGACTACAACATCATGGTGATGGAGATGTGCGGCCCCTCGCTGGAGGACGTCTTCAACTACTGTCACCGTCGCTTCTCTCTCAAGACGGTCCTCATGCTTGCTGATCAGCTGCTGCAACGAATTCAGTACTTTCACGAAAAAGGCTTCGTGCACCGCGACATCAAGCCGGAAAACTTCGTGTTCGGCTGCCGGTCCAAGGCGCACATCCTCTACATCATCGACTACGGACTTTCCAAGCTGTACTGGGAAGTGAAGAAGAACAGTCACATCCCCTTTGCGGAGGGCCGCCCGCTGACCGGGACGGCGCGCTACTGCAGCACCAATGTGCACCGCGGCTTCGAGCAGAGCCGCCGCGACGACCTCGAGTCCATCGGCTTTCTCCTCATCTACTTTCTGCGAGGCAACCTGCCCTGGCAAGGGATCCAGGCGAAGGACCAGCAGATCAAATCCATCAAGATCGGGGAGACCAAGATGGCCACGCCGCTGGAGGAACTGTGCAAGGGGATGCCGAAGGAGTTTCTCAACTACTGCCAGTACTGCCGTTCCCTGTCCTTCACACAGAAGCCGGACTACGACAGCCTGCGGCGCCTGTTCCGCGATCTAGGCAAGCGGCTCGGGCTGACACTGCCCGCGCGCGATTTGCCTAGTGCCAACTTCTGCGCAACAAACCGCACTGGCGCGAAACCGTCCAACCCGCTCGCGGTGCCTGCCATGTTGTCCACCGATATCACATCCCAGACCGATTCGCGGCTGCTGAGTGTGATGAGTGAGTCTACGGTGAACAGCCGGCGCAGCCATCCGCTCCAGACCCCCAGCACCGTCGCAGCGCAGGTCCTGCCGACTCTCGAGGACATCGATCCGATGCGCGGCCCGTATGACTGGTGCTTCGACTGGTTCTGTAAGCGGCAGATGGAGGTCAAGAGGGGGATGGAGGAGCAGTCGCGGCAGCAGCGGCTGGAAACGCAGATGTCGGCTATCGCGTCTCGCCACAGCGAGCTGCGCCTCGAGGACGTCTCCGACGTAATGAACGGATCGATGCAGCGGGACAAGAGCAGTGCCTTTGGCAGCAAGCGTCCTACGTTCAGGAGTCCATTGCAGCCGGATCACCTGCGTATGTAGGAATGTTGCACGGTGTGTGCGTGTTTGTGCGTGTGCGAGAAAGCGGGGGTGGTGCGCACACCTGTGCACTGCAAGCTCAGGGTCGACGCCACATGCCGTGAGAAAAAGGGGGAGAGCCGCATAGAGAACGCGTGCACGCGTGGCGTAAAGCTGTCACTGCCGTCTCCTTCGCACACCCCCTTCCGCGACCCCTTCCCTGTCACCCTGCCACTCCCGCAACGGGTCTAGTTCCAACTAGATGTACCCCCTCTCCTTCGTCTTGTGCAGCCCCCTCTGCAGGGTTGCTTTTCTCTGGCGCAGCTCGTCCTCCCCTCTATGCGCTTATATGTGTGTTCGTGTGTGTCTGTGTGTGTGTGTGTCATCCCTCCCCTCCCCCACCCATCCTCCCACTCTCTGTGCGGATGTGAGTATGTTATGTATATCCACCGGTGTTCCCGCTCTCTCTGTCTGCGTGCGTGCGTGCGTGTGTGTGTGTGTGTGTGTGTGTAACTGTGTGTGTGTGTGTGTGTGTGTGTGTGTGTGTGTCTGCCATCGAAAGGTGAAAAGACAGAGAAAGCGAGAGAGATCGCGTGTGTCCTCTTCGCTCTCCTCGTCGCCACCGCCTCCAGGCCGCCGTCTCTCTCTCTCTCTCCCTCGCTCACATGCCGCCCCACCGCCCACCCAAACGTGCTTCCTTGATGTCTCATATAGATCTGTGTGCGTGTGTGTTTTCCGTGTCCCACGTACTGTGTGCCTCTCTGCAGTGCTGCGGATATATGCATATATATCTGTGTAGTGGTTTCCTTCTCTTGCTTTCGCCGCTTCCTCTCTACCATGGTGATCATCCCAGGCGTTGATGGCCGTTGTCGTTGTCGAGGAAGAAGATCGTCGCCGTAGCTAGTTACCTTTTTCTTTTTCATTCGCCTATCACCCCTCTTCCTATCATATCCCCCCCCTCTCTCTCTTCGTCGAACACGCGCAGACACTCACGGGCTCGCACATGCACACACAAACACACACATCACCGCCTTCTTCATCGCTCATCTCCCCCGTGCCGTCCTCTGCACCTTTATCATCCTTTTTTTCTTCGAGTTATTTTCACCAGATCTCACTCTTCAGCCCCCTCTCCCCTCTCCCTCTTCCCTTGTCTCCCCTTTTTGTCTGTCTGTCCGTGGGTGTGTGTGTGTGTGTGTGTCGGTGTGCGCGTGCGATGTCGCCATGTTGTGGGTTACCTCGTCTTTGCAATGACGCATGTTTTCATTTATTATTATTATGTTGTGTTTGTGTCGTCGCTCCCCCTTCCCGGGGCTGGAGGGTGCCCTTCTCCTCCGGCGCCTCCTCTGACTCTGCCTTCCTGCTCCTTCTCTTCCTCTCTCCACGCGCTTGTGTGTCTGCGGATGCATATGTGTGTCTCCTGCACTCGCTGGCTTCTCCGCTCTCTCGTTGCCGCAGGCCGTTGTGTGCAGCTGATGGTGTTTGTTAGTTTAGTGTGCGGGCGCGGAGTACCTGGTAGCGGTTATCAAGAGGTCGGAACAATCTCGCCGATGGAGAAGATGGGTAAAGGAACTACACGGTACAAGTACGAGCGTGCTCTCCGAAGACAATTTGCAGTTCTTGACGAACGATTCCAAAGGAACTGAGCAGACATGATGGAAACTGTATTGATGTTTGTGTTTGTGTATGTGTGCGCGCGCACGCGCACGTGGGCGATCTCAAGGGGCGCATGCACGTGTTCGTCTGCGCTACGCCTGCGCTCTCCATGTTTGTGGCAAACAGTGTTCTGTGTCTTTGTGCGCTGCATGGTGACAGTGTTGGGAACGGTGAGACAGTGAGGGGTGGAAGCTGCTCGGCTTCAGTGTCTGTTGCCGCGTTCTCTCTCTCTCTCTCGCTCGCTGATGTGTTTGCGTATGGGCATGCGGGAGCGCACATGGAGCTAGAATCTCACCACTCCCACCCTCCCACCACCACATGGTCGTAGCTTCCATCTCCCATCTCCCTCACCTCTCACATCTCTCTGTCTCTCCAACTCGCTGACGTTTTCGCTCTCTCGTGCTCAACACATAACCGAACACGCATGCGGCGATAGTGGAACTCACCGGTGTCGGCGTCGTTGTTTTGCGCGCACGCCGCGGGTGCCGGCCGATAACGCACAAACATTCCACACATTCTTTCGCTTGTCCTCTTTCTCTTCCGAGGCGGTTGCCCGATTTCCTTCTGTCTCGATCTCTCCTTGGTGGTGCTCTTACCACGCACCCACCCACCTTTGCGTTCTCTTCGCTTGGCGGTCGCGTGTGGGTTTCTCCTGCGGCCGTCAGCTTTCTCTAATTCAGCAAAGACCTCTCCCTATCGCCGTGCACGCGTACACCGACACACGCTCACCTTCAACACTCGCTCTCGCTTCATTATCTCTTGCCACAATAGCCACAGCCACACCCCATCACGTATACCGTCGTCTCCCTGTGTCGGTACTCGCGTGGTCCTCCGCGTGCCGGCTTTGTTACTTGCGTCGGCGTGTAAGGTTTGCGTGCCAGCACGTGTGTGTGTGTGTGTGTGTGTGTTATCACCTGCATAGCCGGTTCCCCGATCTACACGTCGCCATCATGAGCCTAGAAGACTGGGTGGAGCAGCGGTACGCACGCCCTGTCGTCGTCGTGGAGAGCAGCGCTGCGGCGGATGCCATTTGCGCCCGTAATGGGATGGATCTCATTCACCTACTACGCCTGCACAGCGTGTACGCGGGTGGGCCGCTCTACGCCCGCATCGGGGACCGCAGTGAACCGGTGGTGTGCAACAAGTTCGGTGTTCGGCTGATGCGCACCGAGTGTGTGCGTGACGTTTCGCTGTCTCAGGTGGCACGGCACACTCGACACCTTCTTCGGAACGCGGCGGCGTTCGACCTTGCCTACGGGGAGCAGCTGGATGCTGCACTGAGGGCCATTGTTGAAAAGAATCGCAGCCGCCACGACGGATCGTTGCCGCGGCCAGTCCGGGCGGCCCAGCCGTCCACAGAGTCGCCGTCGCCCCCCGCACCGTTTGAGGTGATTGGCGGACCAGCAGCGGTGTCGACGCTACTGGAGCGCGCCTGCCCCACGTGGCACCGCGCCTTCATCCGCGACCTCCACAGCCTCGTGCGGTGCAGCCCCTTCGACACCATCGACTACCCCATCGGGGCTCTCTTCGCCGTTGCCACGACGGAGGCGGGTGGCGTCGAGGGCATGCTTCAGGTCTTCCGTCTGCAGGCACGGCGCATCCAAGAGTTGCGCGCCAGCCTCCCAGGCATGGACACAGAGCTGCACCAGTACTACCTAATCCTGCACGACAACACGTCACCGCTGAGTCCGTCGCTGAGCACCGCGCGACAGGTTCTGACATCTGTGCAGCAGCTCTACGGGGCGAATTACTGCGCCCTCATCAAGGTGAACTCCGTCGTCGACCCGCGCACCGTAAAGAACCTCGATCCGTCCATGTGGATCGCGGCCTCGCCGATGGCGATGGACGTGCCCTCTGCGCAAGCACTTCATCAAGCAGCGGCGCAGGCAGCAGCGGCAGCAGCAGCACCGGCCAGCACCGTCACCGCTTCACAATCTCCTAGCGCGTCCACTGCCTCCCCCTCCTCCGGTGCCGCGTCGCCGTCCGGCACCGCTGCTGACCGCGCCCCGGCGCTTTCGTTCCGCGCTGTGCACAGAACCTGCGGCACCTGGCCAAACTCGAACACCGCCATCATCACCGGGTGCTACATGAGTCCCGAGGACGTCACGGACGTGCACAACGTCATGGCCCACTACCTCTCCCAGTCCCTCTTCAAGTTTGTCGAGCGGCGGCTGCGCATGCTCGACGTGTCCGTGCAGGATCGGCGCACGACGACGCTGAGTAAGATGGCGGCGTGGTTCAAGGGCAAGGACGAGGGCCGGCCCCGCACTGCCGACGTAGTCAACACGCCGAACGGCTTCGACTCGTCTGCATTCCCAAGGTACGTAGCGCACTCGCTGGAGATGCAGATGCGGCACTGCGGTGATCTCTCGCTGGCCCTGCACGACCTAAAAGGCGCTATCTCGTACTACCGCATGTGCATCGAGGAGCTGCTCGAGACGCTGGCGCTGCGGTCGTACAACCGGGCCCTCATCGCGGCTTGCCAAGAGGGCATCGGCGTGGCGCAGCTCCTGCAGGGCAAGCTGGTGCCTCAGAGCCTGACACCGTGGTACACCAGCGTGACGTCCGCGACGCAGCGGGTGAGCTCGCAGACAAACCGTTGGGAGGTGGCGTGGAACGACTACTTGGCGGCTGGAATGCCAACGCACGCGGTGCGCGTTGCCTTTCTGCTCTACGAGAGCAGCCGAGTCCGCACGCCGCCCATGCTGGATCGGTGCCATGCCATCCTGACACACCTGCAGCGGAGCGGCATCCTGCAGCGGCAAAATCTGCTGAGTGGCGTCGTGAACGACATGTTGGCCGGCATCGCGGCCTTCACAAACCCGCCTTTTCCAGCTGGGTTAGAGGTGCCGCCATCGATCCCGAGAGACTACCCTGTGTACATGAGCCTGCGCCGGTTTGCGCAGCGGATGCAGCGGGCAGGCGCCCTGTACCGCGCCGGCAACTCACTGGAGCAGGCGCTGCGGTGCTACCTGCGTGTGCTGGAGCTGCTCCGCACGATTGACCCGCAGGAGTCGTGGAAGACGCTCGCCGAGCACCTCTACCTGACCGCCGGCCAGCTCTACATGCAGCTGGGCCAGGACGTGCGCGGAATCGCCATGACAAGCGTCGCCGTCGCGCAAGGGACACCGTTGTATCGTCACCCTGCCACCGCGCAGCAGGCGTTCGAGGGCTTCTGGGCGCAGCAGAAGCGCATGCTCTCCAGTATGGGCTACGCTCTGTGCCCGCACATGCCGATGCCTCGCATACTGCGCGACTCCTTTCGCGTGGACCGCAACTACTACAGCACCGACACGCTGACCGATGACGCGGCGCGCAAGATGGGCGAGGCAGCAGCAGAGACGGAATGGCACAGCATGGAGAAGCATCTAAAGAAGAACTACACGGAAACGGTGCTGAGGGCGCACCCGTCCTGCCGTTTCCCGGCCTTCCACGGGGGCGGCAAATATGGCTGCGGCGGCACTGCTCACGGCCGGCGCAGCCAGGGCGGCCACGGTGGGTGCCATAACACGGCCAACAACGGCTACCGGTACAGCACAGCAGCCGACGGACGCAGCGGGGCCTCGTCGCCGGCGGTGTCGCAGCACCCAGGTGCGCGCCAGGACGACCACGTGTTTCCTATGGCAGGCGCGGCGTCAGGGAGCGCTGCACAGCCGCAGCGGCACTACACTATCGCAAAGGCCGAGCCGCTCGTGCTCAACTTTGTCATGGAGAACATCATCGGTTGCTCGATCGAGGCAACCAATTTGACGCTGCTCTACCTCGACTACGTGTCACCGGAGCAGCTGTGGAAGAGCTCGATGACGCAGACGGTGCGCCTCGAGGCCGGCGCGAGTCGGCGCGTCTCCCTCTCCTTCGACCCTGTGTCGGAGGGCGAGTACGCCATCATCGGCCTGTGCTGGTCCTTGCTGGGTCAGGAGGGGTACTACTACTTTGCCACGCGGGAGAACCGGCCTGGGTGTCCGGAGAGCCTGTACGAGTACGCGATTGAGAACCCGATGCCCGCCCTCGATGCCCCGGAGAACATCCACGTGAGCGTGACGCCGTCGAAGGCATGTGTCACGGCCACCTTCCAGCCCCCGATCCCGGAACACCTATACGACGGCGAGTACTTTTACACCAACCTCGTCGTGTGCAACACCAGCGCGCAGCAGGACGCGGCGCACGTGGTTCTGCAACGCAGCCCCGCGGCATCGCATCTCATGTACATCGAGGAATTTGGCCGGCTGCAGAATCTCAAGCGGGAGGCTCCGTTGGTGCTGGCAGAGCACCTGAAGGCGCAAGAGACTCGCACCTTCGCCGTCACCATACGTGCGCAGCATCGGCGCAGCGACGCGGCGCTGCAGAACACGCCCAACTACTTTTTTCTGCTGCTTGGCTACCTTTCCGGGCCCCTGCCGGAGCCAGAGAAGCTGCCGCCGTGCTTGTTCGCGAGCGCCGCGGAGCTTGACCCCGCGAATGCGACCCCGCCGACGGAGTCCTCGTTGACGTCGACGATAGCGTTGCCCACTTCACCGCCGCACCGGCAGCTACACAGCCCCACCACTCCTGTTGCGGGCCACAAGGCCGCGGGCGGACCGGCGGTCATGGTACGCCTGCATCGGCTGCTGCGCCGGTGCGAAGTCCAGCCAGTCTTGGCAATGCACTCGACAGTGCTGCCGCCAGCCAACGCGTCACTGCAAACAGCCGTGGTGCTGACGGTAAAGAACATTAGTCCGGCCGCGGCACGTGCCCCGGTCACCGCTACTGCCGTGACCGCAATCACTACCACAAGCGGCGAGCCTGCCTCCATCACTCCGGCGAGCACACCGGATGCTGTGCAAGCGGTGCCGGTATCCAGCAGCGGAAGCGCGGCATTGTCGTGCCATACCCACGCCAGAGGCCACTCGTACGCGCCCGTGCGCGTTGCCCGCGTGTTGGTCGTGCACAGTCCGCGCTGGGGTGTCGAGCACAAGGGCACGGAAGAGCTGTTTGCGGACCGTGCTGTGCACTGCCTGCTCTCCCACGGAGACTCGCTGGCGCTCCCTCTGCTGGTAAAGCGACAATCGCACGCCGCAGAGGGGGCCGACACGACGGTGCGGCGCGTGTCGCTGAGCGACGACGCCGCTGCCGCCAGCGTCGAGGCGCAATGCCCGTACCGCGACACGATGTGCATAGCGCTGGCGAAGGCACTTCCATCGTCAGCACGCGCAAAGGCCGTGGAGGAGCACCTCGGCACGTCTGTATCTCAGTCGGAGCGCAATCTCTTCTTCCTGCAAACCTCGTGTGTTGGGCCGGGCCACGTCGGCGCACGCCCGTTCGCGGACGAGGCTGGCGGCGGCTTGGCGTTCTACGCCGACAAGGCTGGGCAACAGAAGGAGGCAGCGAAGACCGCGAAGCAGCGCCGATGCGACGAGGCGGACGAGGAGCGGCGTCTCTGCGGGGGCCCAATAGAGCAGTACACCCCACTCGCCATCGCCGTGGCGTGGGTGCGCGAAGAGGGCGGCGGCGCTGAGAATCAAGAGAAACACAGTGGTGTTGGTGGTGATCTGAGCCAGCGAGAAGGCCAGGTGTTCCTCTTCGTGGACCCCATCGAGCATGTGTACCAGACAGTGGCGCAGCAGCAGAAGCGGCAGGCTGAGCAGGAGTCGGTGACGTCGCTGCAGCCCGCCCTCAGCGCCGTCAGAGCTGGCGTGTCGGCGGAACAAACCCAGCAAGAGCTCTGTGAGGCCATGCTGGTGCGCTACGCCAGCCTCAAGCGCTGGCAGGGAGCCTTGGTGTCACATGTTCAGGCACCGTCAGTCGTGCGAGTCACACAGGGCCGATCATCGGACAAGACTGTTGCTGCCCCAGTGCCTGTGACGCTGCGCTGCCTGTCCCTGGCGCCGGTGCCGCTGCTCGTGACCGCCGAAGCGCTGCCGCCCTCTGTGCCGCACCATTCTCTCTCCTCCCTGAAGCACGCTCGCGAAGGAGGAGCGAGGGGCGACTGGGCCGCCAGCCCTGCCACACCACCACCGTCTCCTCCGGCAGCGATGACAGCGAGCGGGCCCGATGTGCCGGTGCTGTTTGTAGGAAAGACGGTGCACACATTCTTGCTGATGCCGAGCGAGGAGTACGAGGTGCAGTTCACGGCGCTTGCACTGCGTCCTGGGCTGGTGGACTGCCAGCGCATCTCTCTCAGTGCTGCCCCCATCTGCTACTTGCACAGCACCACCGAAAAAGACGACGACGGCGCTGACGAGATACGGGGCACGGAGGGTGCACAGCCGCTCATGTGCACGGGTATGACACTTCCGTCTCTCATCCGCGCCGTGCTGACTCACAAGACGCCGTCGGCAGCGCCCAGAACTGCACCACGCGTGTTGCTCTCAGACCGGCAGCTAAGTGGGCGCCAGCAACCCAACGACGACGCAGACATGCGCAGCGGTGCGGAACGGTGCGAACGCCGGCGAGCCCTGCAGGGGTATCTGGCGGCTGCAGCGCATAGCAGTGTGATGACGCTGGTGGAACGCTACGGCACCCGGGCGGCGGAGCTGGTGCGCCAGCTTGCCCCTCTCGGCCCGGCCGGTGGTGCGACAGTCAGCCAGGTGATGCCGTGCACTGCGCCTGCTCTAACCCGCGTCATCATGCTCGATGACCACGCCGCTACATCGACCGCCGTGGGGGAGGGTGCTGGGGTGGCGATGCGGAAAGCCACACCCGCGGCTGCTCCTGTCGCGACCGTGAGCGCCCCCTCCACCGCAGCGGCTGCAGCGACGCGCTCACATGATGCCGCTCGCAAATTCTTCCGCCAACTGGAAATCTTCGAAACTGAGCTCCAGAGAGCGAGGCTCGGCAGCGTGTCGGACCCCCATGGGCTGCAATACGTATACCGCCCCACTGTCAAGATGGCGGGGGGCGGCACGTCCAGGGTCGGCCACTGCACAGCCGACAACTCCTTTGCCACGACCCCGATGTCAGCGGCAGCGCCGCCACCCCTAACGGAAGAAGCTGTGACCATAGGCAACGGAGGGGTCGCGGCGCCTGACAGTTTCGGTGGCTCCTGGGTGGCCGATCTGGTCTCGGCAACGTCGCGCAAGATGGACAGCCTCGCACGGCCAGCGGTTGTGACCGTCTTCGGCGCCCAAGGAACCTTGTCCTCGGTTCGATCACCTGCGCAGCAGCCGTGCGACGATGCCGAGGAGCTGGGCAGCCCCCTGCACCTCCCCGCAGTAGCGTTCGAGAGCCACGCAGTGGAGGCGGCATTCGCCCTCGATATCAGTGAGACGAGCTCGCCCTTGCAGGGGTCGCACAGTGGTCCGCATCCGCTGAGCGGCGCTGACGAGATGGGCAGTGTTGAATGCATAGCAGAGTTGGCGGTGTGCGAAGACTCGGACTCTCTGTGCGTGACTGACACCAAGACGCAGATCGACCTCGTGTCTCCGATGCGGCAGCTACGCTCGAGCGGTGTCAACGTTGCGGGTGCCACTGACGTGTGCGACGGTACCGAAGTGCTGATGACCGCAGCTGACGCCAAGGATACGGAAACGTGGACTTCGCCGGCAGCGCGGCACGCGCCCGCGCTGCCACGGCACTCACAGGAAACCGGGAACTCCGCTTTGGCGCACGATCCGCTATCGCCGTCCTCTGCTTCTAGCAATGCAGCAGCTTCCCCAACTGGCTTCACCGCTGACGTCGCTGCAGGCATCCCCCCGCCCTCTCCGTCGTCCTCGCCCCTCCCGCCATCGGGGGCAGCCGCAGTCGACGTGACGACACCACCGACATGAATGCACAGCAGTGCAGCTGGATGAGCAGAGCGACATTGTTGTGCAGGTGTGCTGCGCGCATGAGTAGTGAGCTTATGTGTGTATGCATCTCCTGGAGGTGGTGCTTGGCACTGTGCGCGGATGAAGCGTGGGAGCTGGCCGTGCGTGTACGTCTGTGTCGCTACGTGTTTGCCGACTGAGTTACTCTTCCATTGCAATGGTGTTGGCGTATGCCGAGTGTGTGGTGCCGGTGTGTGTGTATGTGTGTTCCAGGGGGAGGGTGGGCAGTCTCTATTTACTTGGTCACCTCTCGAGCTCACCAGCAAGCTAAACTCTCCCCCGTTCAACCCCTCCTATCAACACAGGAAGGCGCGTAGCTATCCTCGAAAATGGAAAGGATTCGAAGATGATAGCCGCTGATGGAGATGCTTGGGGGGATCGTGCTGCAGTGAGGTGTTGGGTGAGGTGAACTGTACACCTGTGTATGTGCACGCGCATGTCCTCCCTCATATGGACAAGCACACTCGCACTTACATACGCGCACGTCTCGACATCAGCGTCTGCCTCATTTCCCGTCGCCATCCTCGCGCTCACGAGTGTGTGTCCGGCGATGAGACCTGCAAGCATGTCATGGGGCGCGTAGGTGTGTCTCTGGGTACGCATGTGCGGCGAGGCCTCGACCGCAACTCCCCCCCCCCTACCCTCGATCCGTCTTCCGGCAACCCATCTCTCTTTCCCTCCTTTCCTTGCTCTCTGACATACCCAATACACATGCCGACACAACGGCGCATCGGCAACTGCAGCTACATCACCTCTACACCATATACATACGGACGCACAAGCAATCCCGCACCCCCCCCCAGTCAGAGGAACTCTCCCCTCCTCCTCCTCCTCTTGTTTGTGTTGTGTTTGTTCTCATTTTGCTGTTCTTACCACACCACCACCACCACTCTCCTACGTGCCTCCATCCACGCGCTCACGCTCGACAACACTCTTTTTATCGCCGCCTCCCCTCCTCTCCCTCCCTCCCCCCTCTCCCCGTTCCGTTCCCTCTCTCTGTTATTTGTGTGCGATCGCGCGTTCCCGCATCGACGTCTGTCCCCCCTCTCCCCACCGGCACCTCTCACAGTGGTGGTGACCTGTACCCATACGCACACGTACATGTGTTCACCACAACAACAACCTCCTCTCTCTCTCACCCTCCCCCTTCTTGTTTCTCCCTCCGCTCATCGGAGCGAAAGGTTTGCTGTCCGCCACTGCCGTGCACACACACGCGTACACGCTCAAGCGCATCCACTCCCAAACAGCAGCGGCAGTCGCACAGAAAGTGGCGGGATAGCGAAGGGGAAGTAAAGACCGTAGTGAAGAGCAGAAACGAAAACGGGGGAGACGTTGTTGCAGAACTCGAGCAGTGCTTATCATTGCTGCCTGCGGCAGAGAGCGACGCGACGAAAGGGAGATCACGCTTGTGTGCTGCTGCTGTTTTCTGTTGATGTCTGTGCTTGTTCGTGTGGTTCTATAGCCCCCCCACACACACGCACATACACACCTCACCTCACACCCTCTCCCCGTAGCCCCTCACACACACGCGTATACACACACATATACACAGTTCACCATCGACCTACCCACCACGAGCAGCACCACCGAGTGCTGTGTGTGAACTCTTCTCCCTTCATCTCCCACGCACCCCACCCACCTCCTTTTCGCTTCGTGTTGCTCTCGTGGTGTTGGTGGGGGTGTCCGCTCGAAATCGCCCACCGTTTAACACACATTCACGCATACGCACTGACACACACACACACGCGCGCATATCAAGTGAAAAGGGTGGAGGGACGTGTAAGACCTGAAAACCAAGAGGAGGGACACACTCGTGTGGGTCAGTGTGTGTGTGTGTGTGTGTGTGTGCCTCTCTCCGTGTGTGCATGCCTACGCGTCCGCGCACGTGGGCCACGTCTTGAATCCGCAGCATCTGATACGTCGTGAGGCGGTCCATCATCCACAACCACCCGCCTTGTTTCCATCCCCTTCTCCGCAATGCTCCAGAACAATCTGGCAAGTCCTCTCAAGCGTAACCGCGACTCCAGTACGGGCAGTGAAGACAATCCGCACGCGCAGCAGCAGCTACACCATCACAGCCCCTGTGACGGTCATGGCAGCGGTGCTGAGGGCAACACCACGACTACCGTGATGGTGCAGACGCTCTACGTAGACCCCGCTCTCAGCAGCGCGGCAGTGACCAACCACAGTTCCTACTACGCGACACCGGTGTCGCAGGGCGGCGGCAATGACGACGAAGGGCAGGCACACCGGCTGTGCGACCGCGCCGATGGCCCGGCACCGCACACCTCGGCACATTCCGTGGCGCTCACGCAAAGCTCCTCCTGCACATGTCCATCACGTGCGAGCAGCCACAGCAACTGGCCCACCCCACCCCCGCCCCTGCCACATGCGGCGCCGTCCTTGTCGTCGTCGGCCTCGTCCTCCTACAGCGACGAGGACGTGGAGGACGAGACGAACGAAAAGGACCCGCGCAACTACGCCGAGGATGTGACGAAGAAGTACCCGATATTCACGGAGGCCTACGCGGAGAAGTTCCGCCGCGACGCGACGCCGTTCATGCGCGTGGTCGAGGCCGCCTCGGCGGTGTCGCGGATCTCCTCACCGACGGGTGGCGTCAGCGGCCCCCTGCAACGTGAAAAGCAGTTTGTGCTCTACGACACCTACCTGTACGAGCGCACGCTCGGCAAAGGGACCTTCTCGAAGGTGGTGCTCGGCATTGCACCGCCGTCTTCGCCGGCGCTGGCCACTCAAATCTCCGGCGATGTCCCGGCGCGGGTGGCGCTGAAGGTGTTCCGCGACAAGGAGGAGTACATCGAGGCGTGCTGGGACGAGTTCACCATCCTCAACTCCATCTGCGTGGACCCACCCTCGGTAGCGCCGGAGGAAGTCGCAGCGGCGGCGGCGGCTGGGCACCGTCAGGGCACGACAACCTCATCGCCGTACATATCCGTCCGCTCCGTTGTCATGTTCACCGCCTCCACGTGCGGCATCAAACAGCAGTACTTTGCTGATCAAGGTCGCTTCCTCGTGCCCATGGGGTACGTTGCGCATCCGGTGCACCCGGCCATCGTCTTTCCTGTGATGGGGCCGACACTTCTGAACGTGCTGAACACCATCCGGCAGAAGAGCAAGGAGGTGGCCCGCGCGTCTCGGCACAAGCGGCTGCGCACGGAGGCGCAGCCGGGGAAGAACACCTGCAGCGACGGCGCCTTCTCCACGATGCCACGACAGTTCTCTGCAATGGCAGCTTCTGTGGACATGGGCGCCAGCGGGGAGGCACAGCAGCCATTGCCGCTGCCCCCGCAGGAGCAACTGCAGCAACAGCAGCAGCAGCAGCGGCGGCATGTGTACTACCGGGGCCTTCCTCTCCCGCTCCTCAAGGCGGTGCTGTATCAGGTGCTGACCTTCCTGCAGTTTATTCACTGCCGCGGCGTCGTGCACACCGACCTGAAGCCGGAAAATGTTCTCTTCGAGTCCTCCAAGGTGCTCTCCGTCGACGTCGGCATCTACTACACCCACTACCTCCGCCGCAACAGCGACACCGTTGCCAAACGCATGCCCTCCGCCACCGAGACCAAAAAGTGGTCGAATGACGACTGCAAGCTCCACAGCTCCTCCCTCGAGCAGCGGGCACACCGGCATGAGCAGATGGCCTTTACCCTCTCCTCGCCCCCACTGTCATCGAACCGCAGCGTCACGGGCGCCGCGGCGGAGGGGGAGGGGCTCAAATCTAGTCTGATGGAAGCGGCGCGTGCGGCGGGCGAAGGGGCGGCGTCGATGTCGTCGACGGGCCTCAGCACCGTGCCCGTCGACGTAACCCCGTCCCAAAAGGGCGACTTGACGCTGGCGCACTACGTGAGGGTGCCAATGCCGGTGATGAACAGCGTGCGTGTCGTCGACCTCGGCGCAGCGCAGTTTCTCTCCACCTTCCGCGACCACAGCCTTATCCCAGGCTACGCGCACGTCCCGGTCAGCTACAACCCGATCCAGACCTCCCACTATCGCAGCCCTGAGGTGCTGCTGGGCTTTGGCTGGAACACCTCGGCAGACATCTTCTCCCTGGGATGCATGATCCCGGAGCTGCTCACAGGCGAGTGTCTGTTCATGCCGAACCACACGATGGAACACCTAGCCATGATGCAGCACGTCATCGGTACCTTTCACGACAAGGACGGCATCCGCAGCGGGACGGCCACAAACCTGCGCAGCGTCTTCGCATGCGACATGCGCACCTTCCGCCACTACTTCACCCTCCAGCCGAACAACCGCGACTTTGACCTCAAGTGGCCTGTATCGAAAAGCATGGTGCATGAGCAGGAGAAGCAGCAGCGCTTCGCGTCAGCGGAAAGCGGAAAGACGGAGGATGATGGACTGGAGCCGCTCGAGGAGACGCTTCCGGGGGACATCGACTACGTGACTCGCATGCCAACTCTTGATGATATCCTCGCCCCGCTGCCGGACCTGCTGGACCTGACGCGGCGCATGCTTTGCTACCACCCATTCAAGCGCATCACAGCAGAGGAGGCCATGCAGCATCCCTTCTTCCGGAAGATTTAGAGCCCACGTCCCTCGCACGTGTATCTATGTGTGTGTGTGTGTGTGTGTGTGTGTGTGGCTTCCATGTGCCTGTGCGCATCGTGATGGTAGAAAGTGCGGCACGCATGCTGCAATGGAAAGGCAAGGATGCACAACCGTCGGCTTATTCTCGTATATGTATGTAGAAAGGTGTGTGTGGGGGGCTGTGTCGCTCAACGCCTTCCTCACCCCATTTCCACGACCACCACCATCACCACTGCTGCATCTCTCTGCCCCCCTCCACCCAACACACACACACATCTCTCTCTCTGTCACCGCGAAGTGCGTGTGTGGTCTACTCGATTCAACCCGCCATGTGGATGTAGGGATCGCGCGAGTTTTGGTGGCTGTCGAGCCTGTTGCTTGTTTGCTCGCCTGTTGCAGAGAAGGGCTTCACTGCTTTGGCAGCGGTATGTGACCCAGCTGAACCATCTGTTCCTTCTCGCAGCAAGATCCCATGGCGCGACGGCATGCGTGCGTGTGCGCAGATGTTTGGTGGTGTGTCTGTCGCCGCTCAGGTATGGCGCAGTAGAGGAAAGGGCAACTAAAGAGGTCTCCGGCTGAGTGGTGAGAGGCGTGGAAAGGGAAAGGTCGACAGAGCAAATGCGGTAGACACTCACGCTCACGCACACACACACACACACATGCACACACGTGTGCTGGTGGTGGTAGTGTGTGTGTGTGTGTGTGTGTGTGTGTTGGGGAGAAGGGGGGTATGTGCGCCATGTCGCCCCTTCTTACCCCTTAACTGCCGTGTGTCACTCTTCCCCTTGCAGTGATTTTGCGCGACTCTCTCTCTCTCTCCATGCTCCTCTTTGGCTCCACAGTAGCGCACACACATCGAGCAAGCGCACCTGAACACACCACGATGACAGCGCTGGCCGCTCTCCACCCATCGTGCTGGGAAGGGTAGGGAAGACGACGCAAACGTGTCCGTCTTTGTTTCATCGCGTCGAGTCATCATGCAGCGAAGTTGCACGTCGAAAAAACACATACACGCATACATACATACATATATATATATATATATATATATATATATATATGAGAAGGCATGGGGCATGCACGCGACTTTCGCAAGTGTAATGGGGCCCATGTAAGCGGCGTTGTCCGTGTTGTTTGCCTTTTGTGTGTCTGTATGTGTGTGTATGTGTGTGTGTGTGTGTCTGTATGTGTGTGTGTGTGTGTCGGGCACTGCTCTAGCAAACTGAAGCATCTTGAGAGATAGAGGAGATGAAAAGAGGCGGTAGCCAAGACGGAGTGAAAGACCGATGTGCGGGGAAGAGAGGCGTAGTAGCCGGTGCCGCGAAGCGGCGCACGACGTCGCGTGCGTGCCATACACACACAAAAATGAGCAAGGATGCTCTTCTTGCGTTTGGGTGTCTGGGTGAGTGAGGGTTTGCTTCCTCGCTCGTTAGCCTCATTCTTCCCCCTCCACTACACCACCACCTTCGCTTCATCCTCTCCCCACTGCTCACTCTCCCATATATATATATATATATATATATATATCATCCCCGCACCAAACTTCATACGCACTTGCACGCTCCACCGGAAAAGTGACTCGGTGCCACTCGAACTTCTGCGTGCGTTACTGGCGCTCCTGCTGTTGGCTGCGTTTCGAGCTTCTTTTCCTTTCTCTCGCAGACACGTCTGTCAGCTCCAGTGACACCGCCTACCGGCACTTGCGCTTGCAAGCACATACCCACAATCTTGCAGCTGTAGGGAAGAAGAATGCAGCCGGTGCAGTCGAATCCGAGCCTCATGGGGCTGACGCAGTCGGAAGCGGTCATCCTGTCCGAGAAGCTTTACCACATCAGCAACGAAGGGTTCATGTACTGCACAAAGAAGTGCATTACGCACTACGGCGATGACGCCATCCCGTACCATCCCGGCGAGAAGGCATGCCTAGATCGCTGTATCAGCAAGGTCCGCAACGGCATGTACATGGCGATCGATCACAAGAAGGAGTTCGAGCAGAAGTTGCGCAGCGGAGACCTGCCGTATCAGTGGATGAAAGACGCAGCAGCGGGTAAAATGTGAGGTCTGCCACTAAGAGAGGAGCTGGCGCGCGGCTCGGACGCAAGCGAATGTGCATGTCCCACGCCCTCGACCTACGGTCCAAGAACCGGCCGTGTCCGCGTACGCATGCCTACGTGCGCATCTGCCTGGGGTGAGATTGCATGCGTGCACATGTCCAGAGCCGCTCCTCTTGCGGCGTGTGCCCCCGTTTTCTCCCGTGTTCACCCGCTGCGGGCACCTCTTTCGGTTGTGCTGCGTGTGTGTGTGTGTGTGTGTGTGTGTGTGTGTGTGTATGCAGCAGTAAAAGATGGGAGGGTCCTGTGGGCGAACGGAGCCACGCATCTTCTCCCCATCGGGCTCCATCCCCTGACCACACACACACCCACCCACTTCCACCCCTCTCACGGTGAGGGCACTCCTTTCCTCATTACAGCGCTAACTCAAACGACACTCATCATCACCATTTTCCGTCAAATCACCAGCGACCACTTCCTCCTTCGCATGATCAGCATCGCCAGCACCGCTTGCCGCCGCCCGTCGACAGCAGCCCACACAACGTCAACATATGTTTTCCGCCACCGCACCCCCAGTGGCTTCCTAACAGGCCCATCCTGTGCTCTTATCGGCCTTAGCAATGCATTCACCGTCATCCTCTGCAACTTCGTCGATAACCGCTTTACTGAGACCCCCTCCCAACCTCGCCGTCCATGCACCTACACATAAAGTGAACCACTACACACCCGCACACCCGCCGAAACACACTTCCCACTTCCCCTGCGCCTCCCTCGCCCGCTTTTACGGTACGTCTCCGCCACTCTGCCACACAAACAATGCCAGCTCCTCTTCCATCTCCGCCACATGCCCTTTCTCCTCCTGCGCCCATCGCGGCACGGCAGTCTCCACATTCTGTCCGCCGCAACCGCCCTGCACGCGCGCACACGTGACGAGTATGCAACACACAACTAGGTAAGAGCCGTCTGAACGACATACCTCCGTCCTGTGGAACACCAACGCCTGGGGTCTGCCACCGCAATGGCTGTGCCCTGAGTCTGATGTGCGCGCTCCCCTGTGCGGCACCGCCACGGCCCCCCACCCCCTCCCAGCCGTGCCTGCCTGCCCCTGCCTGTGCGTCCGTGCGACTGATGAGAAACCTCATGTTACTGACACCTCTAGTCTGACACTGTTGGTGACGAGCACACATTTGTATAGTTATCCCTGTCTGAACGCACGTCCAGGCGCACACAGCCGTGCGCCACTAGAGCCACCACCACCACGCCTGCCCTTGCCCCCGCCTCGCTGCAGCCACCCCGCGTGTGCGCACCCACGTGATGAGCCAATCATGTTTCACTCTTGTCTGAACCACCCGTTGTGATTACACGCACACCCGCGAGGTGTGGCTGACCCGCGCACGCCCTTGCCTCCCTACTTGCCCCCTCCCACTCACCCCCCAACCACGCGTCATCGCCAGCAGCCCCACATGATGTGGAACACACGCAACACTCCGATACCGCTGACCGTGCTTGTGACTGACACCACATTGCGGACTGACACACTGGCTGCTGCGGATGGTGGCGGTGGTGCGCGGTCCGCCGCGACCGCCCTGCACGCGCGCACACGTGACGAGTATGCAACACACAACTAGGTAAGAGCCGTCTGAACGACATACCTCCGTCCTGTGGAACACCAACGCCTGGGGTCTGCCACCGCAATGGCTGTGCCCTGAGTCTGATGTGCGCGCTCCCCTGTGCGGCACCGCCACGGCCCCCCACCCCCTCCCAGCCGTGCCTGCCTGCCCCTGCCTGTGCGTCCGTGCGACTGATGAGAAACCTCATGTTACTGACACCTCTAGTCTGACACTGTTGGTGACGAGCACACATTTGTATAGTTATCCCTGTCTGAACGCACGTCCAGGTGCACACAGCCGTGCGCCACTAGAGCCACCACCACCACGCCTGCCCTTGCCCCCGCCTCGCTGCAGCCACCCCGCGTGTGCGCACCCACGTGATGAGCCAATCATGTTTCACTCTTGTCTGAACCACCCGTTGTGATTACACGCACACCCGCGAGGTGTGGCTGACCCGCGCACGCCCTTGCCTCCCTACTTGCCCCCTCCCACCCACCCCCCAACCACGCGTCATCGCCAGCAGCCCCACATGATGTGGAACACACGCAACACTCCGATACCGCTGACCGTGCTTGTGACTGACACCACATTGCGGACTGACACAGTGGCTGCTGCGGATGGTGGCGGTGGTGCGCGGTCCGCCGCGACCACCCTGCACGCGCGCACACGTGACGAGTATGCAACACACAACTAGGTAAGAGCCGTCTGAACGACATACCTCCGTCCTGTGGAACACCAACGCCTGGGGTCTGCCACCGCAATGGCTGTGCCCTGAGTCTGATGTGCGCGCTCCCCTGTGCGGCACCGCCACGGCCCCCCACCCCCTCCCAGCCGTGCCTGCCTGCCCCTGCCTGTGCGTCCGTGCGACTGATGAGAAACCTCATGTTACTGACACCTCTAGTCTGACACTGTTGGTGACGAGCACACATTTGTATAGTTATCCCTGTCTGAACGCACGTCCAGGTGCACACAGCCGTGCGCCACTAGAGCCACCACCACCACGCCTGCCCTTGCCCCCGCCTCGCTGCAGCCACCCCGCGTGTGCGCACCCACGTGATGAGCCAATCATGTTTCACTCTTGTCTGAACCACCCGTTGTGATTACACGCACACCCGCGAGGTGTGGCTGACCCGCGCACGCCCTTGCCTCCCTACTTGCCCCCTCCCACCCACCCCCCAACCACGCGTCATAGCCAGCAGCCCCACATGATGTGGAACACACGCAACACTCCGATACCGCTGACCGTGCTTGTGACTGACACCACATTGCGGACTGACACACTGGCTGCTGCGGATGGTGGCGGTGGTGCGCGGTCCGCCGCGACCGCCCTGCACGCGCGCACACGTGACGAGTATGCAACACACAACTAGGTAAGAGCCGTCTGAACGACATACCTCCGTCCTGTGGAACACCAACGCCTGGGGTCTGCCACCGCAATGGCTGTGCCCTGAGTCTGATGTGCGCGCTCCCCTGTGCGGCACCGCCACGGCCCCCCACCCCCTCCCAGCCGTGCCTGCCTGCCCCTGCCTGTGCGTCCGTGCGACTGATGAGAAACCTCATGTTACTGACACCTCTTCTGACACTGTTGGTGACGAGCACACATTTGTATAGTTATCCCTGTCTGAACGCACGTCCAGGTGCACACAGCCGTGCGCCACTAGAGCACCACCACCACGCCTGCCCTTGCCCCCGCCTCGCTGCAGCCACCCCGCGTGTGCGCACCCACGTGATGAGCCAATCATGTTTCACTCTTGTCTGAACCACCCGTTGTGATTACACGCACACCCGCGAGGTGTGGCTGACCCGCGCACGCCCTTGCCTCCCTACTTGCCCCCTCCCACCCACCCCCCAACCACGCGTCATCGCCAGCAGCCCCACATGATGTGGAACACACGCAACACTCCGATACCGCTGACCGTGCTTGTGACTGACACCACATTGCGGACTGACACACTGGCTGCTGCGGATGGTGGCGGTGGTGCGCGGTCCGCCGCGACCGCCCTGCACGCGCGCACACGTGACGAGTATGCAACACACAACTAGGTAAGAGCCGTCTGAACGACATACCTCCGTCCTGTGGAACACCAACGCCTGGGGTCTGCCACCGCAATGGCTGTGCCCTGAGTCTGATGTGCGCGCTCCCCTGTGCGGCACCGCCACGGCCCCCCACCCCCTCCCAGCCGTGCCTGCCTGCCCCTGCCTGTGCGTCCGTGCGACTGATGAGAAACCTCATGTTACTGACACCTCTAGTCTGACACTGTTGGTGACGAGCACACATTTGTATAGTTATCCCTGTCTGAACGCACGTCCAGGTGCACACAGCCGTGCGCCACTAGAGCCACCACCACCACGCCTGCCCTTGCCCCCGCCTCGCTGCAGCCACCCCGCGTGTGCGCACCCACGTGATGAGCCAATCATGTTTCACTCTTGTCTGAACCACCCGTTGTGATTACACGCACACCCGCGAGGTGTGGCTGACCCGCGCACGCCCTTGCCTCCCTACTTGCCCCCTCCCACTCACCCCCCAACCACGCGTCATCGCCAGCAGCCCCACATGATGTGGAACACACGCAACACTCCGATACCGCTGACCGTGCTTGTGACTGACACCACATTGCGGACTGACACACTGGCTGCTGCGGATGGTGGCGGTGGTGCGCGGTCCGCCGCGACCACCCTGCACGCGCGCACACGTGACGAGTATGCAACACACAACTAGGTAAGAGCCGTCTGAACGACATACCTCCGTCCTGTGGAAACACACCCCTGGGGTCTGCCACCGCAATGGCTGTGCCCTGAGTCTGATGTGCGCGCTCCCCTGTGCGGCACCGCCACGGCCCCCCACCCCCTCCCAGCCGTGCCTGCCTGCCCCTGCCTGTGCGTCTGCGCGACTGATGAGAAACCTCATGTTACTGACACCTCTAGTCTGACACTGTTGGTGACGAGCACACATTTGTATAGTTATCCCTGTCTGAACGCACGTCCAGGCGCACACAGCCGTGCGCCACTAGAGCCACCACCACCACGCCTGCCCTTGCCCCCGCCTCGCTGCAGCCACCCCGCGTGTGCGCACCCACGTGATGAGCCAATCATGTTTCACTCTTGTCTGAACCACCCGTTGTGATTACACGCACACCCGCGAGGTGTGGCTGACCCGCGCACGCCCTTGCCTCCCTACTTGCCCCCTCCCACCCACCCCCCAACCACGCGTCATCGCCAGCAGCCCCACATGATGTGGAACACACGCAACACTCCGATACCGCTGACCGTGCTTGTGACTGACACCACATTGCGGACTGACACACTGGCTGCTGCGGATGGTGGCGGTGGTGCGCGGTCCGCCGCGACCGCCCTGCACGCGCGCACACGTGACGAGTATGCAACACACAACTAGGTAAGAGCCGTCTGAACGACATACCTCCGTCCTGTGGAACACCAACGCCTGGGGTCTGCCACCGCAATGGCTGTGCCCTGAGTCTGATGTGCGCGCTCCCCTGTGCGGCACCGCCACGGCCCCCCACCCCCTCCCAGCCGTGCCTGCCTGCCCCTGCCTGTGCGTCCGTGCGACTGATGAGAAACCTCATGTTACTGACACCTCTAGTCTGACACTGTTGGTGACGAGCACACATTTGTATAGTTATCCCTGTCTGAACGCACGTCCAGGTGCACACAGCCGTGCGCCACTAGAGCCACCACCACCACGCCTGCCCTTGCCCCCGCCTCGCTGCAGCCACCCCGCGTGTGCGCACCCACGTGATGAGCCAATCATGTTTCACTCTTGTCTGAACCACCCGTTGTGATTACACGCACACCCGCGAGGTGTGGCTGACCCGCGCACGCCCTTGCCTCCCTACTTGCCCCCTCCCACCCACCCCCCAACCACGCGTCATCGCCAGCAGCCCCACATGATGTGGAACACACGCAACACTCCGATACCGCTGACCGTGCTTGTGACTGACACCACATTGCGGACTGACACACTGGCTGCTGCGGATGGTGGCGGTGGTGCGCGGTCCGCCGCGACCGCCCTGCACGCGCGCACACGTGACGAGTATGCAACACACAACTAGGTAAGAGCCGTCTGAACGACATACCTCCGTCCTGTGGAACACCAACGCCTGGGGTCTGCCACCGCAATGGCTGTGCCCTGAGTCTGATGTGCGCGCTCCCCTGTGCGGCACCGCCACGGCCCCCCACCCCCTCCCAGCCGTGCCTGCCTGCCCCTGCCTGTGCGTCCGTGCGACTGATGAGAAACCTCATGTTACTGACACCTCTTCTGACACTGTTGGTGACGAGCACACATTTGTATAGTTATCCCTGTCTGAACGCACGTCCAGGTGCACACAGCCGTGCGCCACTAGAGCCACCACCACCACGCCTGCCCTTGCCCCCGCCTCTCTGCAGCCACCCCGCGTGTGCGCACCCACGTGATGAGCCAATCATGTTTCACTCTTGTCTGAACCACCCGTTGTGATTACACGCACACCCGCGAGGTGTGGCTGACCCGCGCACGCCCTTGCCTCCCTACTTGCCCCCTCCCACCCACCCCCCAACCACGCGTCATCGCCAGCAGCCCCACATGATGTGGAACACACGCAACACTCCGATACCGCTGACCGTGCTTGTGACTGACACCACATTGCGGACTGACACACTGGCTGCTGCGGATGGTGGCGGTGGTGCGCGGTCCGCCGCGAACCACCCTGCACGCGCGCACACGTGACGAGTATGCAACACACAACTAGGTAAGAGCCGTCTGAACGACATACCTCCGTCCTGTGGAACACCAACGCCTGGGGTCTGCCCCTCACTGGCTGTGCCCTGAGTCTGATGTGTGCGCTCCCCTGTGCGGCACCGCCACGGCCCCCCACCCCCTCCCAGCCGTGCCTGCCTGCCCCTGCCTGTGCGTCCGTGCGACTGATGAGAAACCTCATGTTACTGACACCTCTAGTCTGACACTGTTGGTGACGAGCACACATTTGTATAGTTATCCCTGTCTGAACGCACGTCCAGGTGCACACAGCCGTGCGCCACTAGAGCCACCACCACCACGCCTGCCCTTGCCCCCGCCTCGCTGCAGCCACCCCGCGTGTGCGCACCCACGTGATGAGCCAATCATGTTTCACTCTTGTCTGAACCACCCGTTGTGATTACACGCACACCCGCGAGGTGTGGCTGACCCGCGCACGCCCTTGCCTCCCTACTTGCCCCCTCCCACCCACCCCCCAACCACGCGTCATCGCCAGCAGCCCCACATGATGTGGAACACACGCAACACTCCGATACCGCTGACCGTGCTTGTGACTGACACCACATTGCGGACTGACACACTGGCTGCTGCGGATGGTGGCGGTGGTGCGCGGTCCGCCGCGACCGCCCTGCACGCGCGCACACGTGACGAGTATGCAACACACAACTAGGTAAGAGCCGTCTGAACGACATACCTCCGTCCTGTGGAACACCAACGCCTGGGGTCTGCCACCGCAATGGCTGTGCCCTGAGTCTGATGTGCGCGCTCCCCTGTGCGGCACCGCCACGGCCCCCCACCCCCTCCCAGCCGTGCCTGCCTGCCCCTGCCTGTGCGTCCGTGCGACTGATGAGAAACCTCATGTTACTGACACCTCTTCTGACACTGTTGGTGACGAGCACACATTTGTATAGTTATCCCTGTCTGAACGCACGTCCAGGTGCACACAGCCGTGCGCCACTAGAGCCACCACCACCACGCCTGCCCTT
The DNA here is from genome assembly GCF_000002725.2 of Leishmania major strain Friedlin. NCBI lineage: Eukaryota > Euglenozoa > Kinetoplastea > Trypanosomatida > Trypanosomatidae > Leishmania > Leishmania major. Next base: position 621,613 of record NC_007266.2, on the reverse strand, counting down.
GCCCCCGCCTCGCTGCAGCCACCCCGCGTGTGCGCACCCACGTGATGAGCCAATCATGTTTCACTCTTGTCTGAACCACCCGTTGTGATTACACGCACACCCGCGAGGTGTGGCTGACCCGCGCACGCCCTTGCCTCCCTACTTGCCCCCTCCCACCCACCCCCCAACCACGTGTCATCGCCAGCAGCCCCACATGATGTGGAACACACGCAACACTCCGATACCGCTGACCGTGCTTGTGACTGACACCACATTGCGGACTGACACACTGGCTGCTGCGGATGGTGGCGGTGGTGCGCGGTCCGCCGCGACCACCCTGCACGCGCGCACACGTGACGAGTATGCAACACACAACTAGGTAAGAGCCGTCTGAACGACATACCTCCGTCCTGTGGAACACCAACGCCTGGGGTCTGCCACCGCAATGGCTGTGCCCTGAGTCTGATGTGCGCGCTCCCCTGTGCGGCACCGCCACGGCCCCCCACCCCCTCCCAGCCGTGCCTGCCTGCCCCTGCCTGTGCGTCCGTGCGACTGATGAGAAACCTCATGTTACTGACACCTCTAGTCTGACACTGTTGGTGACGAGCACACATTTGTATAGTTATCCCTGTCTGAACGCACGTCCAGGCGCACACAGCCGTGCGCCACTAGAGCCACCACCACCACGCCTGCCCTTGCCCCCGCCTCGCTGCAGCCACCCCGCGTGTGCGCACCCACGTGATGAGCCAATCATGTTTCACTCTTGTCTGAACCACCCGTTGTGATTACACGCACACCCGCGAGGTGTGGCTGACCCGCGCACGCCCTTGCCTCCCTACTTGCCCCCTCCCACCCACCCCCCAACCACGCGTCATCGCCAGCAGCCCCACATGATGTGGAACACACGCAACACTCCGATACCGCTGACCGTGCTTGTGACTGACACCACATTGCGGACTGACACACTGGCTGCTGCGGATGGTGGCGGTGGTGCGCGGTCCGCCGCGACCACCCTGCACGCGCGCACACGTGACGAGTATGCAACACACAACTAGGTAAGAGCCGTCTGAACGACATACTTCCGTCCTGTGGAACACCAACGCCTGGGGTCTGCCACCGCAATGTCTGTGCCCTGAGTATGATGTGCGCGCTCCCCTGTGCGGCACCGCCACGGCCCCCCACCCCCTCCCAGCCGTGCCTGCCTGCCCCTGCCTGTGCGTCCGTGCGACTGATGAGAAACCTCATGTTACTGACACCTCTTCTGACACTGTTGGTGACGAGCACACATTTGTATAGTTATCCCTGTCTGAACGCACGTCCAGGTGCACACAGCCGTGCGCCACTAGAGCCACCACCACCACGCCTGCCCTTGCCCCCGCCTCTCTGCAGCCACCCCGCTTGTGCGCACCCACGTGATGAGCCAATCATGTTTCACTCTTGTCTGAACCACCCGTTGTGATTACACGCACACCCGCGAGGTGTGGCTGACCCGCGCACGCCCTTGCCTCCCTACTTGCCCCCTCCCACCCACCCCCCAACCACGCGTCATCGCCAGCAGCCCCACATGATGTGGAACACACGCAACACTCCGATACCGCTGACGAACACACGCAACACTCCGATACCGCTGACCGTGCTTGTGACTGACACCACATTGCGGACTGACACACTGGCTGCTGCGGATGGTGGCGGTGGTGCGCGGTCCGCCGCGACCGCCCTGCACGCGCGCACACGTGACGAGTATGCAACACACAACTAGGTAAGAGCCGTCTGAACGACATACCTCCGTCCTGTGGAACACCAACGCCTGGGGTCTGCCACCGCAATGGCTGTGCCCTGAGTCTGATGTGCGCGCTCCCCTGTGCGGCACCGCCACGGCCCCCCACCCCCTCCCAGCCGTGCCTGCCTGCCCCTGCCTGTGCGTCCGTGCGACTGATGAGAAACCTCATGTTACTGACATCTAGTCTGACACTGTTGGTGACGAGCACACATTTGTATAGTTATCCCTGTCTGAACGCACGTCCAGGTGCACACAGCCGTGCGCCACTAGAGCCACCACCACCACGCCTGCCCTTGCCCCCGCCTCGCTGCAGCCACCCCGCGTGTGCGCACCCACGTGATGAGCCAATCATGTTTCACTCTTGTCTGAACCACCCGTTGTGATTACACGCACACCCGCGAGGTGTGGCTGACCCGCGCACGCCCTTGCCTCCCTACTTGCCCCCTCCCACCCACCCCCCAACCACGCGTCATCGCCAGCAGCCCCACATGATGTGGAACACACGCAACACTCCGATACCGCTGACCGTGCTTGTGACTGACACCACATTGCGGACTGACACACTGGCTGCTGCGGATGGTGGCGGTGGTGCGCGGTCCGCCGCGACCACCCTGCACGCGCGCACACGTGACGAGTATGCAACACACAACTAGGTAAGAGCCGTCTGAACGACATACCTCCGTCCTGTGGAACACCAACGCCTGGGGTCTGCCACCGCAATGGCTGTGCCCTGAGTCTGATGTGCGCGCTCCCCTGTGCGGCACCGCCACGGCCCCCCACCCCCTCCCAGCCGTGCCTGCCTGCCCCTGCCTGTGCGTCCGTGCGACTGATGAGAAACCTCATGTTACTGACACCTCTAGTCTGACACTGTTGGTGACGAGCACACATTTGTATAGTTATCCCTGTCTGAACGCACGTCCAGGTGCACACAGCCGTGCGCCACTAGAGCCACCACCACCACGCCTGCCCTTGCCCCCGCCTCGCTGCAGCCACCCCGCGTGTGCGCACCCACGTGATGAGCCAATCATGTTTCACTCTTGTCTGAACCACCCGTTGTGATTACACGCACACCCGCGAGGTGTGGCTGACCCGCGCACGCCCTTGCCTCCCTACTTGCCCCCTCCCACTCACCCCCCAACCACGCGTCATCGCCAGCAGCCCCACATGATGTGGAACACACGCAACACTCCGATACCGCTGACCGTGCTTGTGACTGACACCACATTGCGGACTGACACACTGGCTGCTGCGGATGGTGGCGGTGGTGCGCGGTCCGCCGCGACCGCCCTGCACGCGCGCACACGTGACGAGTATGCAACACACAACTAGGTAAGAGCCGTCTGAACGACATACCTCCGTCCTGTGGAACACCAACGCCTGGGGTCTGCCACCGCAATGGCTGTGCCCTGAGTCTGATGTGCGCGCTCCCCTGTGCGGCACCGCCACGGCCCCCCACCCCCTCCCAGCCGTGCCTGCCTGCCCCTGCCTGTGCGTCCGTGCGACTGATGAGAAACCTCATGTTACTGACACCTCTAGTCTGACACTGTTGGTGACGAGCACACATTTGTATAGTTATCCCTGTCTGAACGCACGTCCAGGCGCACACAGCCGTGCGCCACTAGAGCCACCACCACCACGCCTGCCCTTGCCCCCGCCTCGCTGCAGCCACCCCGCGTGTGCGCACCCACGTGATGAGCCAATCATGTTTCACTCTTGTCTGAACCACCCGTTGTGATTACACGCACACCCGCGAGGTGTGGCTGACCCGCGCACGCCCTTGCCTCCCTACTTGCCCCCTCCCACCCACCCCCCAACCACGCGTCATCGCCAGCAGCCCCACATGATGTGGAACACACGCAACACTCCGATACCGCTGACCGTGCTTGTGACTGACACCACATTGCGGACTGACACACTGGCTGCTGCGGATGGTGGCGGTGGTGCGCGGTCCGCCGCGACCACCCTGCACGCGCGCACACGTGACGAGTATGCAACACACAACTAGGTAAGAGCCGTCTGAACGACATACCTCCGTCCTGTGGAACACCAACGCCTGGGGTCTGCCACCGCAATGGCTGTGCCCTGAGTCTGATGTGCGCGCTCCCCTGTGCGGCACCGCCACGGCCCCCCACCCCCTCCCAGCCGTGCCTGCCTGCCCCTGCCTGTGCGTCCGTGCGACTGATGAGAAACCTCATGTTACTGACACCTCTAGTCTGACACTGTTGGTGACGAGCACACATTTGTATAGTTATCCCTGTCTGAACGCACGTCCAGGTGCACACAGCCGTGCGCCACTAGAGCCACCACCACCACGCCTGCCCTTGCCCCCGCCTCGCTGCAGCCACCCCGCGTGTGCGCACCCACGTGATGAGCCAATCATGTTTCACTCTTGTCTGAACCACCCGTTGTGATTACACGCACACCCGCGAGGTGTGGCTGACCCGCGCACGCCCTTGCCTCCCTACTTGCCCCCTCCCACCCACCCCCCAACCACGCGTCATCGCCAGCAGCCCCACATGATGTGGAACACACGCAACACTCCGATACCGCTGACCGTGCTTGTGACTGACACCACATTGCGGACTGACACACTGGCTGCTGCGGATGGTGGCGGTGGTGCGCGGTCCGCCGCGACCGCCCTGCACGCGCGCACACGTGACGAGTATGCAACACACAACTAGGTAAGAGCCGTCTGAACGACATACCTCCGTCCTGTGGAACACCAACGCCTGGGGTCTGCCACCGCAATGGCTGTGCCCTGAGTCTGATGTGCGCGCTCCCCTGTGCGGCACCGCCACGGCCCCCCACCCCCTCCCAGCCGTGCCTGCCTGCCCCTGCCTGTGCGTCCGTGCGACTGATGAGAAACCTCATGTTACTGACACCTCTTCTGACACTGTTGGTGACGAGCACACATTTGTATAGTTATCCCTGTCTGAACGCACGTCCAGGTGCACACAGCCGTGCGCCACTAGAGCAATGGAATGTGAGACCGATTGTTGGGGTAAGTCTGTGGAACCTGGGAAGAATGTCGTCGGTGGTGTTGACTGCGTGTCTTGTCATGTCATTGTGCCGCGGGGAACGGACAGCCTCGCTGCTTGCAGAGGTGCGCTGGGTGCGTCTGAGCCTTTGTTAAAGAGAGGGGGTGGTGGAGTTGTAAAGAGAGAACTAGGAGGTCGAATCTTCGGTTGCGGTTGGTGCGTTGCGCTGAGGGGGCTGATGTCGGTCGGTGATCAAGCACACGTTGTGCTCTGCAGGGGTGGTGCATTCGCCGGAGCTGGGAAGGTCCTCGCAGGATGGGGCGTGATGCGAGAGGCAGCGACTGCACCAGAACACCCACGAGGGAGAGAGATGTACCGACGTTGTGGAGGAAGGCACTTCATCTAGATGTTTGGGATGACAGAGAGAGAGGAGGGCCCCTGCAGGGCGTGGTACATCATGGTCGCGTGCACTCCCCACTCCATCCTTTCTGCGGGGAAGCCAGGCTGCCCCTCCCCCTATCCCCGTCCGTGCCGGACCACCTCTGGTGGTGCCAGGGTCAGGCACCTACGACGTAGCGAAGTCAGAGCGATTTATCGCTACGGGTGTCGCCAGCCATGTCCTGGATGGCGCTGCGTGGGGGAGGCCTGCAGCTGTGAAGGTGTTTGTGCGAACCATATGATGGGCAGTATGCCGCCATGACCCGAGCGTATCCCACCCGGCCCTCACCGCCCCCTGGCTCGGGGAGCCCGAGACGCCCCGAGGGATGCGCAAGGTGGCGACCGGCCACGAGGTGAGCGGCTGTGGGGCGACCCTGCGGAGCGGGGGAGGGTGGGTATAGGGTCTGGGGCGGAGGCCGCGCTTCGCCGGCTGGGTCGGCGCACTTCTGCACTGGCGCGTGTCTACGGCTGCTTGGCGGCACGCGGTGTGGGGGATCTGTGGCAGTGCCGGGGGTAGAGTGGCGTTGTGCCCATGCTGTATGGCAGAGAAATGGACGCGTGTCGAGAACGAAACGGATCGATTGGGAAGTGGTGCAGGGATGTAGGGAATGGTGCTGGAGACGGTAACGCAGGTGCCCCCTTCGTAGGCACCACTGGTGTGTGTCGGCGAACCGGCGGCTGATCTCGTGGCAAAGGGACGATGCAAAGGCGAAATAATGGCGATGGGAAGAGCAGAAGGTCGCCCAGCAGCACACGCGTGGAGGAAGCAGCGGCAGTGTATGTTTCACGGACGCTCTCTTACTGCTCTTCGTTTTGTTGTTCCAACGAGCGACGCAAGACGAATGTCTCGACAACGCCTTGCTCCGTTGTCATCTGTACCTCTCCCCCCCCTCCTGATACACCTTTCTCTCACTCTCTTTCTCTCCTTGCCTGTGCTTGTCCTCCAAGTCCACTGTAGCAAGAGAGGCGCCCGGCAACACAGCAGCGACACATCATATAAACCCAGTCAGAGCCCTCGGAACTCGGGCCATGTCATCGTACTATCGTGGCGGCAGCACCCGTGGCCGTGGACACTACCGAGGTGGTGGCGAAGGCGGTTTTCGGCGCGGTCGTGGAAGCTACGCAGATGCCGTGTCCGACGGCAACATGAACCGCAACGAGGAGCAGCAGCGAGGTGAACGATACCGGTCTCAATCCTCTGGCGACGATGAAAGCGAGAGGGGAAGCGGAGGGTTTGGAGGCAATCCGCAGTGCCATGCCGGTCCGCCCCTTCCCCTCGTCGCTCTCGAGTCTTTTCTTCGAGATGTCGACGGCAGCAACTACAGTCAGCTGAAGCAGCTCACCGGGCGCACGTACAGCCTCACGCGACAGATGAAACCAGACCCTGCGTCGGTGTCGATCCGATTTGTGCGCATCCAACCAGATCCGTTTGCCCCCGGCAGTCAGGTGTGCGTGAGCGTGCCAGCGCCGTTTGCCACGCACGCCCTGCTGCACTCGGCGCACTCCACACCGCCCGGGGTCACTGCCGCGGCCCTCGGTAATCTTCTCTCACCGGAGGATGTCGCGTGTCGCCGCGTCGCCGCCGAAGACTTCATTCTTCGCTGCGTAAAAGGTGGGTTCGCGGCTGGCCGGAACACCAGTGGTGCGGTGCAGACAATCCACCAATCGCAACACGTTATCGCCCGCAGCGCCGTCCGCCTGCTGGACGCGAGCGAGGCGCATGACAGCGATGGCACGTCGGATGGTTGGATTCATGTGTACTTCCGTGTGAAGCTGCCCGGCCACGGTCGGCGCATCGACGGTCGACGCATTCAACAAATTCTTTTTTCAGAGGTGCTTCCAGTCTTCCAGGAGAACGTGCTGCGCTGCGACCACCATGCACTGTGGGCACACGTCACGTGCGTGCATGACCAGGAGTGGCTGCGCGCGCAGCTGCGAGAGTGGGGATTTGCAGCCTTCATTGCCGATGGTGCTATACTGCCGCGTGCGACGGGCAACTCCGACAAGCCGCTGAGTGGCCCCAGCGTTGTCGCCTTCTCGCCCCCGGACACCTTGCGGCACACGTTTCAGCTGCCGTACTCGGGCCGCGCTATCAGCGGCGCTGGTCTGCCGCACGGTCTCACCCTCATTGCCGGCGGCGGCTTTCATGGCAAGTCAACGCTCTTGCGTGCGCTGGAGCTCGGCGTGTACAACCACGTCCCTGATGATGGCCGAACCTTTGTCGTGGTGGACCCGACAGCGGTCAAGATTCGTGCCGAGGACCGCCGCGCCGTGCACGGCACTGACATATCGCCTTTCATCACAAACCTTCCTTACCGCGACAATACGACTGCCTTTGTCACCGCCGACGCGAGTGGGAGCACCAGCCAGGCCGCCAACATCATGGAGGCTCTGGAGCTTGGCTCGACGACGTTGTTGCTCGACGAGGACACGTCGGCGACGAACTTCATGTACCGTGACCCGCTCATGGAGCAGCTCGTCCCGCGCACGCAGGAGCCGATCACCTGCTTTGTGCACCGCGTGCGTGACCTGATGTATCATCATGGCGTTTCCGTAATAATGGTTGTGGGAGGGTCGGGGCAGTACTTTCCCATGGCGGATGTCGTCCTGCTGCTGAACGCGTACAAGGTGACAGACGCCACCGCGCAAGCCAAGGCGATTGCAGCGCAGAGCGTCGGCCGCGGTGGTGTTGGGCTTGTGGAGTCGGCAGCGCCGCCAGCAACGTCCGCGTTTCGCCTCCCTCCTCGGCGAAGCTTTGTGTACGCCGACACCTTCGGAAGGCTTGGATCGCAAAGCCAGCAGCAGCAATACCACCACCACCACGGCTACGGCTACGGCGGAAGTGGGCGAGGCATCAAGATCAGCGGCTCTGGCATTGAGCATATACGCATAGCCGACGAGGACATCAATGTGACGCTGTTGGAGCAGCTGGTGGAAGAAGGGCAGCTGAACGCTATCGCGCAGTGCCTCGCGATGCTCTACGATAGCGGCAGCGCGGCTGCAGCGGAATGGCAACGGGAGGAGGCACCTCGTTCGAGATACCCGCCATCACTGTCGAAAGCCCTGTCTGTCGATGCTGCCGCAGCTGCCGGTGCACCAGCGTCAAGCCTCTCCGACTTCGGTCGCCTCGTGTACAACTGTGAAGGTCGATTACGCCAAGCGCGGCTGGAGCTGCAGACGGCATCGTGCTACCTGCCAGTCGGATTCACCGCCTTGCCACGCGTTTTTGAGATCGGTGCAGCACTGAACCGCCTGCGCACCCTTGTGACCAGCTGCAAGTGAGGGAAATGGACGGGCAGATGCAGAATCGTGCGGTTTCCCTCATTGTTCCATGGGCGTCTCTGGAAGGATTTAGCTGTGTAGAGGGGTGCGCGTGTGTTTAGGTGTTGATCGATATATAGGGTATGGTGAGCTGATGAGTAGAGTAGGAGAGCGGCAATGAGAGCATGATCAAGAGCATAGGTCGATGGTCGCTGTCGTTGTATCGCTGCAGCCGCCACCCGCGCACAACCCTTGAGGAGGTCCCTCACCTCCGTACCACCCACCCCTCGCCGTCATGGTGTTAAAGCTAATGCAGAAGTTTCCATCCCCTGTCTTCGCCTTCATAAAGATCCTCGCAAGAGAAATGTGCACGCCTGAATATGTGCTGGTCGGTGTCGATGCGCGCGCTCAGGCTGGACATCAACGGATGGCTATGAGAGAACGAAACCCCCACGAAGCGGGACCTTGTACACAGAGCAGCGCGGAAGAATGGCACGACAGAGATGTGAAGGAGTTGAGGCGACTAGGAATAGAACTGGCTCTTTGTACCCATACGTCTGTAGAAAGGGTGTTGATGTTGATTGTCTGGCTCGTCAAGGTGAGGTTTTGCCTGTCTTGCGCTCGTCGCGCCCCCCCCTCCTCCCTCTCTCTATCTCTTTCTCCTCCCCCGCCTCCACACTTCAACGCTCATTCTGCGCGTACGAGTGCCTGCCTCGTCAGAACGAACTTGTGTCTCCGAGTGCCTGAGTGTGTGTGTGTGTGTGTGTGTGTGTGTGTGCACGCGCCTGCGTGCACCAGTACCTCTACTCATATACTGGAAAAGGAGGCACCCAATTCTCCTAGTGACAGCACTCGGAGCACAACAACGAGGACGGCCCACCGCAGCACTGACGACACACAGACACACATACACATTCTCTCTGTGCGCTCTCTCCTTCATGTCGCACTCGGATATGAACCCGCTCGAGAGGGATGATGTGTTTCACCTGTTTGACGCCACCTCTCCAGTGGCCTCCGCATCTGTCGCGGTGGACGGTGGAAGCGATGCGGGCGCCGCACCCATCACAGAGATACAGTACACCGCGCTCCTGTACATGATGGCAGCGCAGCTGGGCATCTCACACGCCGAGGCAGAACACTTGTTTCCATCCTACAAGCACGCGCCGCTGAGTGTGCAGGCATCGGCCGCCTCTGTCGACACCAAGTCATCACAGCTCCCTCCCCTCTGCGCCCACCTCTTGCGGGAAGGCGCCGCGGCGTATTGCTGGGCTAAAGCTGACGCCCACACCATCCCCGATGTACGCTGCTGCGATGCCCGGGAGGTGCACAAGCAGGAGGTGTTTCCGGCGCTCGATCACGGCCCACATGTACACTGTCTTCGCTGCTTCCAGCAGAGCATTGAAAGGGCGCCGCCGCCTGGGCCAGGGGTGTCACCACCAGTCGTCGTTGACTACCGCGACGCCGGAAGCCTGCGGGCGCACCTTGAGGAGCATCGGACGCGCTACGCGACGTGCCTGCGCATCCTGGAAGACAGCAGCAGCAGCGACTGTGGCGCAGCGCATGATATGCTCTCTGAAAACCTTGCAGTGTGCGAGGTGGCAGCCGAAGAGGCAAGCCGCCATGTTTGCTTCATGGCTTCGCTGGGAACGGTGGCTTGTCCTCTGGTCGTCTTCTGCGCCGAGTGCGACTCCTTTGCCCCGCTGGTGCACTTTCACGGCGTGAGCGGTGCAGGCCCAAATGTGGCTGATGCCTGGGTGTCCACGGAAGGCACCGACACGGTGCTGAGTCGGCTCCTGCTGGGCTGCCATGTGCTGTACATGTTCGATGAAACGCGGTTTGGCCGGCAGCGACGCAGTGCTCGACGTGTGGGTCGGAACTCGGCCACCCATGCCACACGCAGCACACAGCACCTCCTCTACATGTTCAAACCCCTTCTTTTCTCCATGGCGACGGAGGATCGTTTGATAGAAGAGTTCGAGTCCGGCGCAGAATGCACGTATGCCGCGGTGGTACTTCCGAATGCAAGCGTGGCTGGTGATCCCCCTCAGCTGCTCCTGCGAGAAGACACGGAAGGGGAGGGGTCAGACGCAGCGCCGGCGCAACCGTGCTTCTCTCCGGTGGTGATTGGGTTCGCAAAGGAATGGGCGACAGCGGAGCTTCTGGAGAAAAAGGTCGCAATGGTGTTCGAGCACTCCAGCAGAGCATCGGCTGTCGACTCACAGGAAGGCGGAGAGCCGTCCTCCTGCTCGTCCGACCCATCATCGCCTACGCCGCCGGCCTTCCGCGTTACGACGCGGATGGTGTACATTGTGGATACGGGGGAGTGGGCGGTAGCGCACGTCCTCTACCACCGCCTCCTGCCGGCTAACACTGAGCTGCCGCTGAGCTACGTAGACAAGGCGGATGACGGGATTCGCGTGCAGGATGTGTACGAGGTGGATGTGCCGATGCCGGCGTGGACCAATGACTCCATTAGTGAGAGCGAGGCGAGCGCGGCCGTCGAATCAAGCGGCGAAGGCGGGGAGGAAGCGGAGGAGGGCAGCGACGACGCGGTGGCGATGGCGGCGCTTGCCATGGATGGATGTCCCTACTCCATGGAGTCGTGCACCATCGACTTCTTCACGCGCATGACAGTGCTGGCCAAGGCGATGCACGAGCTGCGTACGTGGCGGCTTACGATTGACGAGAACAAGAATCTATCGCTGCTTTAAAGCGTGAAGAAAGACGGCATCCACGGCACTCCGTAGATGAAGGCGCGAGTCGTTGGCAGCGGCGTTGGTGATCAAGGCAACCTACGTTTTCTTCGTTCGCTTCTGGATTCACGGAGTATGGGCGACGTGGGCAGCGGATGCACGTCAATCCCTACGCCGCCTAGCCTTTCCTACCCTGCCCCCCTCCCCACCCCCAACTCAATCTCTTCCCTTTCGCGCTGGCAAACGAACGATAGTCGTCACGATACCCACGCCGCAAGCGCGATGTGGCGTCGCACGCGGTGTCGTCCACGTCAGTGCTTGCACGTCACGTCACAGCTCGAAGCGAAAGGGGGGAGGGGGCTACACTCATGTGCATCGGTGCTCAGGACTGCGCCTGCACGCGGGGCACCTCGTTCCTGCAGACCATCACACCCATCCACACACCACTGATCTCTCTCTCTCTCTCTCTCTCTCTGCCTCCTCTCCCCCCTCTCCCTGTGTGTCGGCTTGTTCGGCATTGCCTCTCATGTTGCGCTCGGTTCCTTGTCTCCACGGCCGTCGAGAGTGGTGTGACATCGAGCGCAGTGTCGTTCTTCTTTGGTGCTTTCATAATCGCCCCTGCACTCCTCTGCCTTGGCAAATGCGAATGTATACAGTTGGCGGGCATTCTTCATAGCAGGCAGGCCGATACACTCGTTGATTGACTCAGCTCGTCCGCCCGGCAGCACGTGTGCGCGCACACTGTGTGAAGGGGCAGCGGTGACCAGCAGAGCTGTTGCCTGTTGTCACATCCGCAGCACACACACAGGCGAAAAGCGGGTTTGTCGACATCAAATGAACCCGTCGTCGAAGCGGCACGCGTATGAGCCGCTGCCGCAGCAGCAGCAACAGCACCCCACAAACCCGCCGGCTGCTTATCAGCATCGCCGAGTAAGCACAGGCACTGGTCGCGACAGCCCTGCCCTTCCACAGCTCTCGCCGAACTCGATGCCTGCGATGACCAACATCGCTGAGCCCTCCTCAAGCCCCGCCCTCATCTCCACCTCGGCAGCGTCGTCAACTCTGGTGCCCATCTTCCAAGGGCGGGAGGGTTCTGTAGCAGCTTCAAGAGGTGGCGGCAGCGGCAATTCTGAAGCTCATCCTTGTCCTGCCGAGGAAAGCCACAGCTACCCCGGGGCGTCTACCACGGCGGCGCAGTCCATGGCGCTGGCGGTGGTGCCCTTCACAGGCACTAGCAGCGGTGGGATGAGCAGTGACGGCGTCGGCGTCAGTGCACCGCAACGGTGTGACCCGAGAGTGGGTGGTGTCGTCCAAGAAGGCAAGAACACAGGTGTTGGCGGTGATGACGTTGGCTACTACTCTGGGTCCTCCCCGTATGGCAAGCTGGCCCCGCTGTCGCTGAGCACGGAGCGAGTGTGTCCGCACTGCCTTCGGCCGTACGACGTCTTCGACGACCGCGAAGGCGTATTGGACCCGGCGACGTTCTTCCGCGTGGATGCAACAACGAGGTCGTCGTCGATACAGCCCTCACCAAGCCATCCGAAGCTGCTCCCGCCGCCGTCGCAGGAGGGGGATGAGCAGCAGAAGCAGCAACCATCGAAGCCCCCGCGCTTATACACTAAGAGCGCAGGGGATGGTGGCAGTGGTACTGGGCAGCTGTTGTGCAGCAGGGGCAGCATGACCGCTGGGCTCGATGACAGCAGCAGTGACGGCATCAACCGCAGCGGCAACTACACGCCCGTACACCCACCAGCCGCTGCGTTCACCTCGCACTACTTCCGTGCGCTGCCCCCACCCTCGTTCATCATAGCGGCGGGAGCCCGCGGTGCATCGGCACCGCTCGCCATCGAGGACTACCGCCCATCGCCGCTGCTCGATAGCCCGAGAGGCGAGAAGGAGGAAGCGAGACAGCCGTTCGCACTGGCTCCCGCGTCTGCCAGTGACAACGGTGGTGGAGGTGGTAACTCGAGTGGGACGCTGGTGTGCAAAGTAGCTCCCGTGCCGCACTACTCCTACGTGTGGCCCATCACCTGCACAGGAATGCGCTCGCAGGTGCGACTGCTGCAGCAGGGTGACGGCAGCGACAAGACGGCGGCAGAGGTGGAGGGCAGGAAAGAGGAGTCGCCGTCGTGCGAGAGCGGCTCGCCCGTCTGCTCCCCCACCGCTGCGACGCCGTCGCCGAACAATGGCTACTACCGTCATTACTTCAAGGAGCTCCGTCAGCTGGGTCGCGGCACCTACGGAGGAGTCTACCTCTGTCGCCACATTATGTGTGGCGTTAACCTCGGCGAGTTCGCTCTTAAGAAGATTCCAGTCGGCGACAAGGTCACCTACCTGCAGTCGGTGCTGCGTGAGGTGCGCATTCTCGAGGAGGTCCGACGGCACCCCAACGTGGTCGAGTACAAGCACAGCTGGGTGGAGGAGGCGCAGCTCGCCGACTTTGGTCCGCCCGTGCGCTGTCTCTTCATCTTGATGGAGTACGCGTCCGCAGGCTCGCTCGACACGTATCTGGAGCGCTACGGCAACAATCTCTCCACCCTCGCCGTGTGGTACTTCTTCCTCAGCTCCGTGGCAGGCACGGCGCACCTTCACGAGAAGCACATCTTGCACCGCGACCTAAAGCCTCAGAACCTGTTGCTGGCCGCAACGAAGGACCGTCCGCCACGGGTGCTGGTCAGCGACTTTGGCACGGCGGCGCTGCTGGATGACATCCTGTACGACCGGTCCGGTGGCACGGGCACGCTCGAGTACATGGCGCCGGAGCTCCTCGAGACGACCACCTCGCTTCGCGGCACCAATGAGCGGTACGTGAACCATCACACGATGGCCTCCGACGTGTGGTCGCTGGGGATGGTGCTGCACTACCTCGCCTTCGACGGCGCGCTGCCGGAGCGACACGAGGACGGCAGTGTCAACCTCGACAAGGCACGCCACTCGGCGAACGCCAGACCGCCTGAAATGCTCAGACTGCTGGAGGCCATGCTGCAGCTTGATCCCGCAAAGCGGCCGCGCTGCAACGACATCCTCGGCTCCCCGATGGTGCAGTCCATCATGCGCATCTTCAACAAAGATGACCATAGCCAGTGGGACCTCTCCATCCAGCGGCAGCAGCAGCTCTCGGCTACCTCGCCGTCTGCGATTCTGCCGTTGGAGCGTCCCCCTCTCCCACCGGTGCCGGCGCCAGCGCCCAGGAGTACACCACTCAATGTTCTAGAGGCCCACAGCATCGATGACAGCAGCTCGCCCCGCGGCGCTCGCAGCCGCAACGCTATCCTCGCCGTCTCCACCTCTTCACAGGGACATGGCGCGCGGGCCGACCGTACGAATCTGGAGGACAAGAGCAACACACTTCAAAGCAGCCGTGTCGAGCTCCTCTCAGCGTCGACGTTGGTGGATCTGTCAACGGCGATGGCGCTTGTCGGGAGCAGCAGCAGCAGCAACGGCAGCCCCTTCGCAGTGAAGTTGCCTCCGCCGCGCCCTCCATCTACTGTGATCTCCCAGCATGGCCGACAGCAGCAGCAACGCGCGCATGCGGTGGTCGGGTTACCGCAGACCCTAGCCTCCTTCAACACCTCCCAGCTTTCAGACTCGCCATCGCCGCGCAGGGTCAACGTCGGCGTGCAAACCAATCCGGTGGTGATAGTGGAGAAGCAGCAACGGGACACATAAGGGGGGAGGAACGAGTAGTATAGTAGGGAAGTGAAAGAGGACCAGGACCGCTGCGACCGATGCATCGTGGTTGGCCCCCCAACTCCTCCCTCCCTCATTTGCGTCTCCCCTCGCAAATGTGTGTGGGAGAGCATGTTCGTGCTTGTGCATGTGTGTGTTCCCATCACTCGCTCTCTGCCCATATGTCCTCGCCCTCTCCTCCTTCCTCTCTCCCTTTCTGGTCTCTTCGCCATTCACGCCCATTATTCCCGCCCTCCCCTTCCCAACGGCAAACTAAACAACGAAAGAAACCGTCGAAGAATGGCGCCCGTGCGCGCAGCCGTCCCAGAGCCTTCTCCCATCGTCTCCCTCGACTCCCCTCCCCCGCCATGGACGGAGCGATCCATGCCTATGTGCGTGTCTGTGTCTCTGTGTCTGTGTGTACCGCTGCCCTGATATCCTCAAACCCCCTCTCTCCTCTCTCAAGGTGCTTCAAAATCGAGCAGCACCGTCATCACCACCACCCATCGTTCCCTTCCTCACCGCACAGGTACAAGACACACACGCACGCATGCTCGCACCCAAGCGTCGAAGCACGTAGCGGGCGGCAAGAAGGCAGGAGCATCAAGTCCCCTCTCCGAGGAGCCTTTGGCCATCCCGTGGAGCGAGCCTGTTAGGACGGCTCCCTCCATTCAAGCCACCGCTTGTGATGTGCAACCGCTGCCCTTCACCGAGGCGAATGCGCTCGTGCAGCGCTTCACCTCTTTTCTATATGAGATGCGTAGTGCCTCTGTCGCTCATCGGCTCGTCTTTTCCTATCGCGCAGGTGGCCTTCTCTCTTTGAAGCAGGCGGAGCAGACCGGTTTCGGCACGCGTGTGTCGGTGGGCGATGCAACTCAGAGTAGGCCAGCATCGTCGCACGCTGACGCCAAGCATGGGGCAGTGATGTGTCGATGACTACCAACCAGGTCATCATCGCTTGGCATCTGCGATGACGATGCCGACGACGTTGCAGACGACACCCGAAAGGAGGAGAGCCGGAACGTCATGTCGGGTGCCCGGTTCAATCTGTGTGACGCGTCTGCTACACCGGTAGCAGTCCGCCAGCAACTGACTCAGCCTCGCTGCGCACCGCTCTATATGTTCTACGTCTCCGCGCCGTATAGTAGCGAGGTGCCCGTCGACTCTCACCGGGCGAGCACGACTGTGGATGGAAGCGTGCCGCAGCCGCTGGTTTGCCGCGCAGGTGGTGTGGTCGCTCTCAAGGATGTGAGGTCAGCTCGGGCAGGCACGGTTTGTGCGCCGAGCGCAAAGAGAGAGGGAGGCTTCGGTGTTGCACAGATGTACACGCATGCATCTCTGCCACCGACCCTTCCCCGCATCCTCCCCCGACTCTTCCATCGTCTGCATTAACCACTGCCACCGCCAACACTTCCGCTTTCGCTGTTCTTGTTGTGTTGGGCTCTTTGCCTTCCCTACGCAACTATTTCCTGTCGTTTCTCCTGCTGCGTACCACGCTGCGTTCTGTGTGGTCCTGCCCACCACGTCCCTTCCCCTCTCTTATCACGCATCCGTCTTCGCTTTCCCTCTCTCGCTCGCCCGCCGGCATTATGTGTGTCGTGGAGTCCGCATGCATACCTCCTTGTTGTCCCTAACCCTCTCCCCCTCCCTGTCTCACGCGAACCCCCCCCCCTCATGACCGCTCCACCATCGATCTGCTTTCCTCTCCTCCTCCAACTCAGGGGAGGGAGAGGTGCCGAAGAATGGGGGCACCTCGCCTTTTAGGAGTGGTGGTTAGCTACACGGGACCCTCTTCATGTGTCTCTGTATCCCTCCATATAACTGTAGTAGGCACTCTAGTGTGTGTAGCACGCGGTCGGCTACGCTGGTCTCCTCCTACCCCCTTGTCACTGGACCATCTCTCTCTCTCTGTTGATACGTTCGCCCTCTCTAAACGGTGCCTGGGCCGTGGGTAGACTGTGCCAGCGCGCGCGGCAGAGCTCATTTCGTGAAGCTTCATTGATACACGCGTAGACACAACACGCGCACATATACACCAGCACAGCTAGGGACGCACAGATACACACATACACTGACGGACGCGTACGCACCCTCTCCAAGGTGGCACCCACACGCTACCCGGTCAACACACCACCACACCCAGAACTCTTCGCCACGAAACGAGGCCATCTTTCTTTGCTTCTCTCGCACACTAGCGCGTCAATGGAAATTGTGTCCTTATCTCTCAAGTCCTTCATAGAGCCGCTCATAGACCTCATTCATGGAGACTTGGTGCTGGAGGACATCTGCTGTCAACGCGTCGCACATGCGTTCGTTGAGCATCATGAAGCAGCGCTGCGCCGCGTAGTTACCAGCCACACGCTCCCTAGCGGGCTTGAAAAAGCGATAGAGTCGTACTGTGTGCGCAGTTACGTGCTCAACGCGCCCAAGCTCCTCACGGAGTCGCACGAGGTGGCGCAGATGCTACAACGGCTCGCCGACACCCTCATTGAAGCCGCCAGAGCCCCGAAGGGGGAGCAGCAGAACGGGAGGCACGACATAAACAACGTGTGCATCGAGGATGCAGGTGCGCGGTCGCCGTTGGCAGGGGTCGCCGAGGTGAAAGCTGGCTCCGCCGCTTATCTGCTTGCTACATCGGCAGAAATGATCAAGGAAGATGTTGCAGCCTTGCAGGCGCGGCCGGAAACGCAGCGCTGCGCACGCCTTATCGACTCCCTCGGAGAGGTCGTCCTGGGGCACATCATGTATGCCGCCCAGCAGTGTGCGCAGCAAGCACAGGAGTACCTTGGCGGCGCATCCTGGCACTGCACTCGGGTGGCACACGCCTCCTACCACGCAGCACTGCACCAATTCGTGAAGTCCGCCGTCGAGCACCGCGAAGCGCGCAAGCGAGAGCGGGACGCGGCGCAGGAAGCGGAGGTGCAAGCTCTTCTGTTCGGCAGCGACCACGCCATCGTGGAGCCAGCGGCACGCAACGAAGGCAGGTACGAGGTGGTGGAAGGCGACCTCGTCGCGGTCCGGGAGCCGGCCCAGCATGATGCCCCCCCAGCCCCACCTGAGTCACCTGACACTGACTTTGCAACACATGTACAGGCCGCCATGGAGAGCATGCCCTCCTCTCCACAGCCACCGCCACAGCCCCTGTTGAAACACTCTATCCCGCAGACCACGAGCACTAGCGGGGGGCGTGTGCTGCACTCCGTGAACGACTCCATCGCAGAGCAGTGTGAAGCGTTGGTGCACATGACGCCGCCTGCGACTCTGCAAGTACAACAGCAGCAGCAGCAGTCAACACCGGTGCAGTCCTCTGCACCGCACTCAAGCGTACTCGCGGCGGCGGAAGGGCGGACAAGTGCGCCGGTCGAACCCGCCCTGAGTCCAGAGATCGTTGTCGACCCCTTCTCGCTCGCGGCGGCCTCGAGCTCCCTCGTCACCTCCTCTGAAAGAGACGCGCCGCAGGAAAACGACGACACAGCTCGCCCGCCTCACCGGAAGCTGCGCAAGGCGGACACCATTTTCATTGGCGCCTCGGAAACGAGTGTCCTGCGCATGATGGAGCACACAAACGCCGACGGCAGTGAGAGCTGTCATCTGTTGTCGTCACCGACGTCCGCCTCCGCCTCCATACCGTCCTCCACGCTTCCGATCGGCGCGCAGCGACGGCACGACAGCAGCGGTACGACGGGCGGCACCGTCCCCTCCGCCACCTCGACAAACGTAGCCGCTGCAGATGTTACAGATGCCTGGGAAGGGGTGCGGCGATGTCTGCAGCGGCAAGATGCCGAGCCCCGCTCCTACTTCCTATGCGGTGCGACACATCGCTTTGAGCCGTGTGTGGCGAGAGGCTTCTTTTGAAGGGGCCGGCTCGTGCAGGCGGGTGAGAAGGTCGGGAGGGCACGCGCCAATGCGACCGCAGACTAACGCGCACACACGTCCGCTGGCAGAGCTACCCAAACTTGACTTGATCGAACGTCGTCCCTGTCAGCCGACACCAACGTAGATGTTCCTCAGCTATGTTTTACATTGCTGGGATGAGGTGAGTCAAACACACATCGGTGCGGTGATTGCAATACCCTCTCGCCCCATCCCGGCTCATCGCTAATGCGTCGCTCACGCCGTGCCGTCTTTAGCCGCTACTGCGCCAACCGCCATCAGAGAGAGAAACAGCCTGGTGACCTGTGACCAGCGTTGGTGGCGGTGCCAAACATACGAAGCTATGTGCTGCAGTTGTTTTTCTGCAAAGGCCCGTCAGTCTCACCGGCGGCCTTGCGACGCTGCCTCCTTCCCTCCCTCCCCCACACACGCACACACGCTGTCCACTCGCCACCACGCCTCTCCCTCCCTCTCTCCCTTTTCTCCTACCACCTTAGCATAAACACACAGCAAGGCACACATCCTCCTCTCACAGGAGCTCTGGCAAGGGCCCCAGAGTGACACTGTCGAGGAGAACGACAAGGGCGAGAAGCAGCCCCCCCCCCTCCACCGCATCCCTGTCTCTCGAACCTCCTCCTCACACAAAATCATGATTAGCCTGGATGCCTACGTGCGGTACGTTTACCAGTACTCTTCGCCAACCACAACAGAGCATCTTCGGCAGACCGTCTGGGGTCCACTTGGTCTCTGCTCTGGCGCGTCCGCCTCGCCCAAGCCCATCTCTGGTGCGCAGCCATGCTGGAGAGACGCATCCGTGTCGCACGAGGTGCTGTACGCCGTCCCACCTATCACAACGAACGTGCGGTGTGTCGGCAGCCGCATCGACGCTCACCTCACTGATCTACTTGAAGCGCTCCCGCTGTCGTCGCCGACGGTGCCCCCCACCACTCCGGCTGCAGCGACTTTGGCCTCCCGCTTCGCACGTCCATCACGTCTCGCCACCATTGGTCTGCCGTTTTGCCTGTGTGTGAAGCCGCAGACAGAGCATCTTACGCCGTGGTCGCTCCTCTGCACCTCCTCCTCTTCGCCGACAGACGCATCAAACCCAGAAATGAATCGTAAGCAGCCGAGTAGACCGCTCGTTCTCGTGGTAGATACGGGGGCGGCAGAGGCGGTACTGCGGGGCAGCGACCTTTATGCACCGGGTATCGTGACAGCCTCTCGCCCTTTCCATGCCGGAGAGCGCGCGGTTGTGGCCTTCTACGTGGAGCGCGTTGCAGGCACGGGAGACGAGGCGCAGAACGGGAGTGCAGAGGCGCCGTGTCGTCTCGTCTGTGCGCTCCCCACCGGAGCCACCCTCTCGGCCGAGCAGTTCGAACCCCTCGATATGGATGTCGATTACCAAGACAAACACCAGCAAGTGGACATGCTGGCAGGCCGCTCTACCTTTCTCGTGTGCATCGGTAGTGGTGTAACATGCATGGAGTGGAAGACCGTCATGAGCCGATCGGTCCATGGCACCGCGCTGCGGATGGAGTGGACACCGCAGGGGCAGCCCTCTCGCGCCACCCTGCGTGCTCTGCTCGGAATCACGAAGGGCACCGAAGACAGCAATGCGCGGAGCAGCACTCCACTACCGCAACCACCATCGTCAGGCGTAGAAGAAGGAGAGGAAAGGGCAGCAGATGTGTTCTTCCTGCAAAACTACTCTAGCATGGTGCCGGTGGCGCTCCTGGTCCAGCATCTCTCGCCAGCCGCCCTCCGCCGTGCGTGGACGCACAGCGACGACGCGGACCAGGGCCGCTCGCCTGTACCGTGCACTATCCTCGACGCGTGCGCCGCCCCGGGGGGCAAGACGAGTCTCTTGCTGTCGCTGCTGCAGGAGCGGGCCGAGCAGGAGAGGACAGCGATGGCAGAAGCAGCGATCCCTCTTCCATCCGCCACAGTTGCCACAGAACCCTTTCGAGTGGTGTGCTGCGAGCGTAGCCGACCCCGCCAAGAGCAGCTAATGAGCCTCCTTCACCGCCACTTCGCATCCCACCTCGCTGCGCCGTCTGCGTCGCCCTCGTTGAACAGTACCCCGGCAGTCGATGTTCCATACGTGACGCGCGTGCTGGAGTCTCGATGCGTCGACACGAACAAGTTTCTCAAGCGCAAGCTCACCGAGGCAGCCGGAAGCAGCGACGGCAGCGCCGCGTCACACACGGCCAGCTTCGATGCAGTCTTACTAGACCCCCCGTGCACGGGCATGGGTCTGCGGCCAAAGCTGATGCCCCACGTGCAGTCCATTGCCTCCATACAACGGTCAGCCGACTACCAGCGCAAGCTGTTCGACTCCTGCATCCGCCACATCCGCGGCTCACCGACGTCGCCTGGCGTAATCGTGTACAGCACCTGCACCACGACGCTGGAAGAGAACGAAGCGAACGTTTTGCACTTCCTCTGCACCTACCCCTCGGTGCGTCTCGCCCGTGCCAGGACGGCGGCCCAGCGTGCGCTGTGCGGCCTCTCTACCGTCCGCAGCTACGGTGCCCAGCACGACACCGACGGGAGTCACGGCAGCACTTGTCTCTGCTCTTGCCTCTTGCGAAACGAGATTACGGAAGTGCAACTGGCCAAGGAGCGGGCAGCTGCTGCAGAAGGGCTATCGTCGACGGATCCGCTGCTATTGCTGCGTTTCATGCCTCGGCCACTCGACATATACGACGACATATCTGAAGATGGCGTGGGCTTCTTCGTCGCTGTGTTTCTCTGCAGTGGCTACACGGACGCGTAAGAACCCCATCCTTCCCACCAATCCACCAAGCTTCTTCAGTGACTGGGAGCGGGAGGTGGTTAAAGGGATACGAGGGGGGGGGGCGAGTGGGTGCGGTAACGGGCTTGAGCATGTGCACTGTGTGTGTGTGTGTGTGGTCTTTTGCACTGCTGCTCTCTCGCAAAGACCCACCGTTCTTTACACGCCATCAGAGAGCACCTCACGAGGTACTCGGTGAGGGGGGGGAGCCTCGCACAGCAGTACAGCTGGATATGCACAGCCTCCACTCCCACCCTTCCGCTCCCTGTTGGGGTCGGGAAGCAGAGGAAAGCAAAGGTGGCAACTAACAAGGCAGTGTGTCTCACCTGCTGAATAGCATCCTTGTGGATGCTGCCTGTCAGTATTGCAGTAACCGGCATTGGGGATTCGGATAAGGTTAGGGCAGGGAGAAGGTGGTGGCACACAGGCTGATGGACGCAATGGACACACCTCCTCCCTCGCCTCCTCACTCTCGTATGTACGTCCACCACTCCCTCCCTCTTCGTTCTCCATACACATACATGTACACACAGCCAACCACCACACCCGTTTGCCGCGGGTCGAGCATCTCCACTAGCTTTGCCTTGCGCCCCCCCCCCCCTTCTGGGTGCGTCCCCCTCCCCTCCTCCAATCTCCTTCGCCGCACCCCTCCCGTGTCATCTTGTGCACCGCCACCACAAGAATAGCAGCACCACCTGCTGCGTATCAGCCATGGAGACAATGCATACGCGCAGCGAGTCGCCGCCTGAGGCGCCATCGGAGGAGATTCCCCTCCTTATCGAGGACTTCAGTTGCGCCAACAGCTTCGAGGAGTGCGTCAAGGTGATTGAGCAGTACCTGGCAGCCTTGTTTGACGGGGAACCTCTCTTGCAGTCTTTCCTCGTGGCCCCCGTATCAGCGGCAGCGGGCACCGACGCACCTGCGGACAGGAAGAGCGGGGCAGACATTGAGAATGGGGCCGTAGCCTCCTCCTCGTCACCAGCGTCGCCTACGACTACTTCGTCATCTCCCGCGTCTCTCTCAGTGAATGGCGAGGCAGCCAGCCTCTCTACTGCGTCGAAGGTATATGGCAGAACCATCTCCCTCTACGCGGCGGACCCCATATCGCTCGACAAGGACCTGTCGATTGCGGTGGAGGTGCACGTCCGCGATGCGACTCATCCCATCATGCAGCAGTACTGCACCCCGCTCTTCTTTCTCATAAAGAAGGCCGTTGTGAGTGCGTCGTACCGGGAGAGCGAAACCAGCTATTTGCTGTCGCTGCTCTCCACAGCAGTGCGGCAGATGCTGCTCCAGCAACAGAAGAACCGGGTCAAGGGTGGCGTCCTTCGGCTGTGCCCGGCATCCCGCCGCGCTGCAGCACCTGGTTGTGCGCCGCCTTCACATCACCAACAGGCCATGGCGGCGAGTCTGCTGCCCTCGCCATTCTTTTACCCAGACGGATGTGCGCCGTGCTTCGTCCCTGCCGGGGACTCGTACAAGCAGACCTTCGTTGGTGTCGCTCCACCGCTGCCCACCTGTGCCGCGCTGCCGCCATTGCCAGCGCCCCCGCCGTCGCCGTCCCCGACGATCAGTGCCGCTGAGTGGTTGCTCTTGCATCAACGCAGCTTCACCACGCGATTCCTCGCGGACGCCTTTGGCTGCGTTCCGGAGCACTGCCAGTCCCTCTCCGACTACATCGACCTTTTCCAGTTGCATGTGGGACAGCACAGTCGCATCCGCAGCGACGACTTCGACGGTATCTGCGTGTCCCTGTGGAAGAAGTACGTACTGCCGACGCCGTGGAAGTTTCAACCATATGGACTGTCGGCGGACAGCAAGCCCAACAGCGGCGGCAATCACGCTGACGACGCCCACGCCGCAGACGGCGACGGCATTCCGCTCTCCGCCGCATCCTCGTCCCTCACCTGGGAGAGCGTGCTGCGTCGCGAGAACGAGTACGCCCGACTCCTGTGCGGCGCCTTTACCCACGACTTTGGCACCGCTGCTCCTCCGCTGAAGAACGTGCGGTTTCACTTTCAGTGGAACCAGTTGCAAGATATCGAGGCACACGAAGCTGTCGGGCGGATCAGCCACCTCGATCCCTTCCAGTACGCCCTTACCACAACAGCACCCGGGACCGCACCCCCTTCCGCGCTGGCGTTCAGCAGCGCTTCGGCGGCGCAGGCAGTACAACGTAAGTGCTCCATTACGGCGCAGGCGGTGGTGCGCGACGACAAGGACATCCAGCATGGCGTGAGTGAGCACCTCGCAAAGGTTTTGCTGGGGGGCTATCTGGAGTCCTTCACGAACGCTACCGCGGCGCGCAGAACTATCTCCGCGCATGACGCCAACGAGGGCGGCGGTGGGCGAGGTGCAGTCACCGATCAAGTGCAGCAGCCCGGAGACGATGAAGGCGCCGGAACCGCCAGGGAAGGCCCCGGTGACAAGGACGAAAGCGGTGCAGACGAGCGTAGCGGCGGCCGCTGCAGCGAGGCGCAGCTGCGCGACTTGGCGGCCTGTATTGTGGAGTGGGCCGGTGCCAAAGTGGCGCTGCAGGAGTCCCTCCTCCAGCGCTTTGCCGCGCCCCTGGCATCGGACGACGACGATGACGCCCGTGGCGGCGACGACACGAATGTCTACGGAGACGCCGACCCCGGCTCTCCGCGGCCCCCTGGGGCCGCTCTCGCGGCGCTGAGCGACAAGCGAAGCGAGGCAGTGGTGGCGCGTCATCTGCGCAGTCTCTGGGGGGAGTGGGAGGCGCACCAGCAATGCTGCTCCGGTGAGGCGAGCGCGCCGCACAGGCAACAACGCAAAGGCGGCGCGGGGCACGAAAAGGATCTGCGCCGCAGTTACTTCCCCGACTCCTTCTTCGCCCGCTTCGCCTTCGTCTGTGCGACGCAGGTGCCGCATCCAACAGATGTGCAGGCGCTCTGGCGACTGTGCCTCGATGCCCTTCATCGGCTTCTGTTGGATGCCCCGCATGAGCAGAAGAAAAAGAGCTGGCAGCGCCTTTTGGACTGCTTGGCCATGCCTCCAGAAGACCCGCCCGTTGACCTCGGTCGCCCGCTGCTGACGCAGAAGCTGCAGCTGCTGCGCTACGCGCAAGAGGCACTCCTGCGTTCATTGGAGGAGAACGGTTCGCCGACTACGGCTACGCCCGCGGCGAGCGCGAGGGCGGAAGAGGACGTGGCGGCTACCTCGCTGACCACGAGCCCGGTCCGGCACCTCATCACGAACGGCGAGGTGCTGTGCGTCCCTCCGCCCCTGCCCCAGCCACCGACCACGGCGGACGAGGTGGTGAAACGCGCGGTGGAGCTCAACTCCCTCGACGCGGCCGCCGTGGAGAGCGCCAGTGTCGAGTGGCTGCAGACTGACGTGCTCTACAATGACATGTGCTTTTTCCTGTACGTGAACAAGGCACACGAGGGCCGGATCGTGCGCTTTCCTGACTTTGTGCAGTGGCACAGTCCTCGCGACTTTGTCGCTTCGGCCGGAGCCGGATCGACTACCTCGCCGTCGGTGGAAGCGCCATCACGGCCGCTCAGCGACAACGACTACTTGTCAGAGCGCATGCGACGGCAGCAGAAAAAGGGTGGTGCCAGTGGCGGTAAGGGATCGGCACATGTGTGGTGGTCTCTGTGGCGTCGGGCGACCCCTCGCTCTCGCGATGACATTGTCCAGGGTCTCTTTCGACCACTCGAGCAAGCCACCAAGATTCTTGCCTGGCTCGCTGCCATGCCAACTGCGGAGTTGCTTCTAGAGGTGAGCAACGCCTCCATCGCCAACGCGCTGCACCATATGCTGTGCCACCGCTGTGTCCTCGGGGACGACGGTGCCGATCGGCCCAGTGGACGTGGTCGTCCTTCTCACACGGCCGATTGGAGTTCACGAATGCCGCTTTCTACCGCAGAGGCGGCACATCACACCATTCCGGCCACCCCGCGCATCCGCGCCCTCCATCGATACGTGCGAGGCAAGTGTGCAGCTCTCACCAAAGACGTGGAGGCGGCGTCGGCACTCTTTCTCACCAGTCGTGGCGCCTTCGGCGAAGGCGCCGCGGCGCAGCAGTCAGCAGCCGAGTCGGGGGCCATGGTAACCGAGATGCTGCACGGGTTCTTTGCCAATGCCCTTCACCAGCTCGGCGAGATCGAGGTCAGCGTGTGCACCGCGGTGGCGCTCCAGTACCTCTTGGGCTTTTCAAACCCGGAGGTGGCGGCCACCGTACACGCACTTAGCTCCCCCGCTGCGATGTCCCAGCAGCATCAGGCAACTAGCCTGCAGATGCGCACCGTCACGGTGAGCATGGCGACGTGGTCGACGGCCTTTGCGAAGCAGTTTGCGCAGGCAGAGACGCGTGAGGTGCAAGAAAGCATGGTACGTCTGACGTGCATGGCGGAGCGCCCGCTCGACACATGCGCCTGCTTTCAGCAGCTGGTGGTGCACCAAGACGCCTCGCGGTCTCTCCGTCTAGCGCTTGCACTGACGAAGGAGGTGCTGTAGAAGAGAGACAGAGCGAGATGGGGGGAGGGAGGGAAGAAGGGCGCACTGTGCATTATGGCCGATGATGCGAGCGAGTGTACCCCGTCTTCCCTCCCTCCTTTTTTTCTTATGCATCCACCCGCCTCCCCTGTGTGTGTGTTTGTGTGTGCGTGTGCGTGTGCGTGGCTGCGCTTACGTAGGAGTCGGGTTCAGCGATGGCTGCCGTACCCCAAGCATCGCCGTTCCGCCCCTCTCTCTCCACTGGTCTCCAGCTCCGATCATCGTGGCGCGTATGTGCAGGCACAGATGTGCGTGTGTGGAGCCGGTGTTGTATCGCCTGGAGTACACCTATAGGCGCGCGCACGCACGCGTACAAAATGAAGCCAGGATGGAAGAGTAAGACGTCTTTCGCGTAAGGCAGTCGCAGCGCTGGAAGAGGTGATGAATGCAGCGTTGCGTGCTGCGTAGACTTGATCAGTCTCTCCGATACCTCCTATGCCATAGCCGCGTCCCCGCTGTGTGTCTCTACGCTGGCAGCGTGCGAGCGTGCGTCTACCTACCTCTCCTCTGCTCTTTTTCTCCCTTGATCTTCACGTTTCGTCCCTCCAACCACCACCACCACTACCGCCCCATTGCACCTCTTCAGGCACGCACATAAAAGCATGGGTGCGCAGGCATCGCCGCCCCCTCTTTCCCCTCGCCCCCCCCCAACTGTGTTTATGTCTATCTTCTCTGGAACCGTTTTCATCTTTTCTTCTCTTTCGATTTGTACGCCGTCCAGAACTGGTCTGTCACTCGCTCGCGCTCTCTCTCTCTCGCGTCCACCCACTGCATCATCGCTCACCCACGCGGTGCGTCCTCATAGCCGCTCCATCCCTCCTCCCCCTCGACGCTCTTCGTTTTTAGGTCTTGTCTGTGTTGGCGTGTGTGGAGTGAGTGTGCCTGTCTGCCCCCCTCCCCTTGCCTTTCTCTCTTTCTCTCTCTCTCTGTGTGTGTGTGTGTGTGTGTGTGTGTGTGCCATCGATCTTGCTGCAGCGCAGATCACCACACTTGCCGGCCACTGCGTTGTCGCGGTCGCTGTTCCTCGGAGAAGAAGAGAGTGAAAGGGACGCACGTCGCACGCAGAGTGAGGTGGCCCACTCGCAGGGGAGGTCAGGGAGATGGGCAACGGTTGCTGCGGCTGCTGTGACGCGAAGCCGGATTACAAGCTCGGCAGGCCTCTTGTCTCGGGCAAAACCACCCCGTGCTTCAATGATGGCCGCCTCTTCAAGATCGTCAAGGGCGATATCTGGTACTTCTACAACGACACGCAGGACTATCAGATGAAGGTGACAGCCGACTTCGGCAATGGCTCGAACATCGTCGCGATGAGCGACACAGAACTCGTGCGCAAGAATGACTCCGGCGCCTGCACCGCAACCGTCTCTGTGTTCCCGCTCGAGACCAAGGCCATGGTGCAAACCAAGGAGGTGAACGGCTTCAACGTAAAGTACTCCGGCATCGCCTTCACCGATGCGGACCGACAGAAGCTGCGTCAGAAAGCCGCGGCCCAGGTCAGCGCCGACCTCGCCGAGATGCGCAAGCTGCGCGAGAGAAACCCGAAGGTCAACAACCAAAATCGGCTCCTGAAGGTGGCACGGGGAAAGGGCAAGATGTACGTTGACACGTCCTTTCCGCCCACCTCGCAGTCGCTGATCCGCTCTGGCATCGACTCGGACCCGGATGCGTGCCTGAAGCGGCCGGAGACGATCGCATGGCGTCGCCCCGAAGACTTTCTGCCGAAGAAGTGGCACCCGAAAATTCGTCTCTTCGGCAACATCTCGCCCAAGGACATTAGCCAGGGTCAGCTCGGGGATTGCTACTACCTCTGCGCGCTTGCGGCGCTGGCCGAGCACGATGCCGCCATCAAGGGCATTTTTAAGAACCACCACGGCTGCTGCATCCGCAGCCAGGAGCGAAAGCATGGTGCGTGGCGCGTGAACCTGAACATCAGCGGGTGGTGGCGTACCATCATCATCGACTCGTACTTGCCCACCGTGCAGCTGTTGCCGGTGTTCGCGCGCAACCGCAACCACCCGAACGAGCTGTGGGTATCCTTTGCAGAGAAGGCCTACGCGAAGGTCTTCGGTTCGTACCAGGCGATCGTGGCTGGATACCCGTGGCAAGCCCTCGAGGATCTCACCGGCTTTCCGGCCTACAACTTTGGCAACATGTGGAGGACAGCGCAGACGGACACCGAGACACGGAAGAAGCTCTTCGATTCCCTCCACCGGTGGAACAAGAAGTACCTGATCTGCATTGCCACCCCGTCAAACGGCGCCCTGAAGATGGCTGGTAAGCAGCTCTCAGCAAACCAGTGGGAGGCGCTGTTTGAGAAGGCCGGCCTGAGAATCGGCCACGCGTACTCGGTGCTGGACGTGAGACACTTCCCACTGCACCGGCTGTGCATGCTGAAGATCCGCAACCCTTGGGGGTCGCATGTGGAGTGGAGCGGGGACTGGGGCGATGACAGTCCGCTGTGGAACCGCTACCCATTCATCAAGCTCGCCTGCCGTCCTGAGAAGAAGGCGGATGGCATCTTCTGGATGGAGTGGCGCGATGTGTCTAAGTTCTTCGACAGCGGCTCCGTGTGCTTCCGCCGTGGCCACTGGTTCCGTTCGTGGTATGACTACCGCGTCCTTGGCAGCTTTGAGGACCTTGTGTGCGACACCGCGCTGCTGATCATCGTGAACAAGACGTCGCAGTTTCCGGCGTACATCTCGCTGCACCAGAAGGACTGCCGCGGGCTGGCGACCAGCGACCCGGACAGCAAGTACGCTTGCGTGATGATCAGCATTTCCGAGGGCGACATCAACGGCTCGCAGCAGAAGGTGGTAGCAAACTCCAGCGAGAACCCGGAGGAGCCGAGCACCGAATACCTCTTCCAGGAGTCTCGCTCTGTCTCCCTCTACTATAAGTTCACAAAGGGCCACAAGTACCTCGTCATTCCGCGTCGCATGAAAAGCAGCACTGGCAACAACGTCCCAAAGAAGAAGTACGTCATCGCGCTACGCACGCAGACCAAGGTGTCCAGCGAGGACGTCGTCGTGAACATTGTGCGCCTTGACAAGAACAACGCGGTGTTCAAAAACGTGGCCTCGTTTGACGCTGGCACACCCACGAGCCTCAACACGCTGTACCAGATCAAGGACGGCAACAACGTCTTTCGCACCTACCGCAGCGACAACTTGCGCAAGGGCAAGAAGCAGCACAACGCGGAGTTCGAGCTGGTGATGTGAGAGGTGGATGCTGCGCACATACATGTGTAGTGCACACTGGCGCACCAGTATCTCCTCTTCTGTCTTTAGGGCCATGCGTGTGTGTGTGTGTGTGTGTGTGTCTTGCGTGAGTGCCCCATCTTGGTTCGCACACCGGGAACTCGTCTGCTGCTGTCGATTTCCTAACATCCATCCGCCACAGTCACGTACTTGTGCGTCAATCCGCTGGCAGGCAGGGTGAGGAAAAGCGCACGGGCTCCTTACTCGCTGTCCTTCCCCCCCCCCCGCCCACATACACACACACACACCGCGCTGCCGCCCTGACCCGCACCGACTCCCTGTCATATGCACACCGCGCCCAACTCTGCGAGCGGGCACAACTCTTTCGATTCTACTGGATCTCTGCTGGTACGCGTGGGCCCGAGCCGCCCCCTTCTCACCGCTCCTCCTCCCACCGTCAGCACGTACGCAAAACCGTCGACGTGCACGCACACGCCCGGATGGTATCTCTTCCAATTAAGCATTTTTCTTCTTATACACGTATGCATATGCCAGTCTCTTTGGCGTCCCCCCTCCTCCCATCCTCGCATATCTTCAACAGTCGTGAGATGCAGGCACATGGTATCAAGCAGGTGTTCTCTCCTCTCCCCGCCCACCTGCATACACCCTTTTTTCCATGATTCGCTTGCCAAGCCTTGACGTGGCGCTCTTGTGTAGAGAGAGGCCCACAGTATCACGCGCGCACGTACACGCACACATACACACACCCAGGGATGCAAATCTGTCTGTCGAGTGTGCCGAGGTGGGCGACTATATTCGTGTGTGTGTGTGTGTGGACTCGTTGAAGTGCAGCGCCATCGCCTTCTCTCTGTTTGCTGCTGCTGCTGTTCTTTCTGTTCCTCCCCCTACGACTAGGACTAGGACTTTTTACAACTGATGCTCTTCGTTTACCAAAGTCGAACCTCCGTCCCCCTTACGTTTCTTTTGGTTTGGTTACGTGTCGGTGTGTCTGTGCGTACCCCGAGCGGCCGAGACTCTCCGTCTCCCGCTTCCTCGGCACGCGCGTGCGCGCAGCAAGCAAAAGAAATTGCCCGAAGTATGACAGACTTGGAAGAACAGGAAGTGGCGCGCGCGCAGCGTCGCGAGCTCTCTTGGCGGACCCCCCCCCTTCCCTACCTACCCCCATTCATGTCTCCGTCGCGCTGCGCTGAACCCTTTCCCAGGCTGCACGTGCACACATCATCAAGCATGGTGCCTCAACGACTGTGAGGAGCACCGCGTGTACCCCATACTGCATCGCGCACTCCTCCCTACATGCGCCTCACTTCCCCCTCTCCCTTTCTTCTGCGTACGCTGCTGCCTGCAAGGTGTGTTGCCACACCGTCTTCGTTGACAGGCACGCAGCACATCATTTGAGTCGCCTTTTAGGTCTCCAGTTCAGCGGCCCTCGACCTCTCTGATTCGCCAGCCTCTTTCACTCCACACTCTTGTGCCCTCTGTGTATCGTCAGCACCCGTGACCCCGCGGCCAACATGGAGCCTTGCAAGGAGCGGGTGGCGAACCGTGAGGCCCCATGCACGACTGCGCCTCAGTCAGCGCATTACGAGTACCCTCTCCGCTTCACCGACAAGAAGCTGGTGCAGCCAGGACCTGCGCGAGAACGGCCAGCAGCTGGAGCCACCCAACATGGTCGCGTCTGCCGACGAGTAACCACTTCTTCGCTTGGTTATGCGAGACGCTCGGCGCGAAGCGCGTCGTGGAGATCGGTGTCTCATGTGGCGTCACAGCGCTGACGCCCGCGCGCGTTCGCAGGCATCGCCTCCACGGCCTAGAGAACATGGATTTCATCGAAGGCCCAGCGGCGGCGTTCATGCAGCGTTCGGAGACCCGCAAGCAGACTACGCCGCTGCCCGCGGCGCCAGCTTTGCCCACATGGCGGGGAGCCGGCACGGCGGCGGGGCCTCCCGGGCGCGCCAGCGCAGGGCCTAGGCCCACCGCGAAGCCCGGGGCGCACCGCGGGCAAAGCGGGTGGCGGCCGCCCCCCCCTCCCCCACCCCCCAGGAAGCGCAAACAAACAAAAAGGGGGCCGGCAAAGAAAGGCAAGCCGGGTGGGCCACCGTGCAGGCGGGCCGCCCCGGTGTGTGGGGGTTCCCGCGAGGGGGGTTGCGGTGCTTCTTCCGGGACACGGGGGCCGGCTGGCCTCGCCCCCCCTCTGGGGAAGGCCAGCAGGGGCCGCCAAAACGCGCGTCAACAACCGCCAAACCCCCCGGGCCCTTAACCCGCAGCCAGAAACGCCCCCCAACGCGAGCCCCCGCAACCCCCCAGAGAAACCGCAACCAGCCACCCCCACACACACACACACACCCGCGCCGCCAATCCAAGAACGCGTAGCGAGCACATCCCCTTTGCCCTTTTTTTAACATTACGCCTTGCGCCGCGACTTTGCCGTTTCCCGTGCCCCAAAACACGCCCCTTTCCCGGAAGTTACGCATACAGCCCTGCCCACCTTTCGCGCGAAAGAGTCCCCGACCACGACACCCCCACCAAAACCGCCAAAGCCCCCGCGGACCCCCACCCCACCAGTATCAAACAGAACTGGCTAAGTTGGCCGACCCCGCGTTTGACCCCTTCCCCCGAAGCCAAAAACGGCCGCCGCCGCACCCGCTCCCCAAAACGATTGTCCCCCCCCCAAACCAAAAATTACTTCACTGCATCCCTCACCCTTCCTTATCCAGAAGCCATTATTCCCAGCAAAAAAGGGCATCCCGCTGCCCCCAAAAAACAGCCATTCCAAAAGCCCCCGCCTACGCCAAAACACCCCCGGCGGTGCCAGGGTCAGGCACCCACGACGTAGCGAAGTCAGAGCGATTTATCGCTACGGGTGTCGCCAGCCATGTCCTGGATGGCGCTGCGTGGGGGAGGCCTGCAGCTGTGAACGTGTTTGTGCGAACCATATGATGGGCAGTATGCCGCCATGACCCGAGCGTATCCCACCCGGCCCTCACCGCCCCCTGGCTCGGGGAGCCCGAGACGCCCCGAGGGATGCGCAAGGTGGCGACCGGCCACGAGGTGAGCGGCTGTGGGGCGACCCTGCGGAGCGGGGGAGGGTGGGTATAGGGTCTGGGGCGGAGGCCGCGCTTCGCCGGCTGGGTCGGCGCACTTCTGCACTGGCGCGTGTCTACGGCTGCTTGGCGCCACGCGGTGCGGGGTCTATTGCGGCGGCGGGTGGTCGAATTGTGGTTTGGGTTTTCTTGAACGTGGCTTCGGGGTCCTCAAAAAAAAATGCTGTCGGCCCTTTTGGCAGGCCGGCCGGTGTGGTTATCTTTCCCCTTGTGCGAAGTGGTGGTGGTGTGTGTGTGTGTGGGGGGGGGGGTGAAACCCAACATGAAAAGGGAGAATGGACGCGACACGGACTAATTGAAGGTGTGATCAAGGCGCCGGCGCCTTTCTTCAAAGCGAGGCCCCCTTTTAAAAAAGGCGACAAAGCAGAACAATCAGTGAAGATGATTTCGACTAAAAATGCGCCGCCTAAGGCCCCTCCCAGGGAACTATAAAAAAAAGGAAAGTTGCACATGGGTTAGGGAGAAACCGCGTGAACAATAACGAAAACCGGCGGTTCGTTGTGCTGCTTTTGGGCGTCAGACTATGGGCGCCCGCGGCTATCATTGGTTTGGGCTTCACTGGCAACTGGCAATCGCATTTTGGCGCCTGTAAGCATCCGGGCGGGAAAAAGCCAGTCTTTCCAGTCGCGGAAAAATACTGGTGTTTTTTTGGCGTTGGGAAAAAAAAGTGGTTCCGGTGTCTTGTGGGGTACCGCGCGGGGCGGTTGGTGCGGCCCTGGGGCCCCGGCGAAGGCCAGGCCCGGCCCCCCCCCCAAACACAAAAACGCCGCATGCCCCCCCCCCCGGACCCAAAAAAACGAGGCGCGGGGCCTTCCCAAGCGAGGCATTTCCGCCCTTATGGAGAAATGGTCTTTTTTTTCATTGCAACCAAAGTGGTGGAGGGGTGTTCCCCCAGGATCGCCGGGTCTTGCTTTTTCACTTATCGAGGAACCAGCCACCGATATCCTTGGCGATCGCCAAACCCCAGCGGCACAAATTTCTGCTTCTTTAAGCGCGCTGGCAAAACTGGCGTGTTTTGCAAACGATAAAACATTTGCTGTTTAGCTGCTCTCATGATATGTGTTTTTGCCGCGGTGTGGGAATTTGCTGGGGGACAAAAGCTGCTGGTCTCATGGAAACTGAAGGCTCGTTCTCCGTATTGCTTTGAGCTAAAATGTGCTAAGGACACGAAATTCAACAATTGCACTAGCGCGAGTAATGCAATCAGTTTTAGGCCTTCGTGCCCGCAGACTGGTGGGCACCAGAGGGCTGTTGGAGTTTCGCGTACCCCCGGGGTTTTCAGTTGCTCATACTTCCGAAGGTACTCGGTTATGTTGTTGGGGGAGGGGGAAAGAGGCCTCTTTGATAAAAGATAAATGTCGACCTGTGCTCTTTTACGGCGCAAACCCAAGCTTCAGCAGCAATTTCTTTGGGTGTCATGATCGTGTTTCTGTCCTTGTGGGCTTGCTTGTTGGGTCTGCTTTTGCGCTTTGCCGTGCAGGGATATCGCCCTCTCTCTGGCACGGCGTTGGGTAACGCTACCCCCCCCCCCTCCCCTGGCGCAGTTTCGAGGGGCCGTTTGGCAAAAGGAGGGCGTCCGCATTTCGAAACTAGCATTTAGAGACAGCAGCCCCATGCGCGCTCGCACAAGTCAAAGCAACCGGCTTGCATATTTCGCTATCTGGCCCAAGGTATTGAAAGCCGGCGTGTGTTTCTAGCCCTTGTCGCTGGTAAATCGGCGCCGGAAGGGCACCGAATCCTGCGCCGGAAAGCTTCCGTGGCGTAAAAACCCTCATGGTTGCCGCGGTTAGCTCACAGATGGCTGTGGGTGCTGCTCGTGGCAAAGAAATGTGAAGAGACGATACCGTTTGAGCGAAGTAAAGCGTCACGGGGGAAAAGCGAGGGCTCCTGTGTTCGCGTGTGCTGGGGGGGTCGCCTTTGCACGGGTGCGGTGATGGACTTTCTAAGAGAGAAAAAGCGACAGCCAAGGGCAAGGGAGAGCGGGGATGTAATTGAAATGGATTTGATGAGGAGGTCGGTGGTTACGTCTTGCTCTTGCGTGGGGTGCTGGAAAAATAACGGCGGGGATGCTGTTTATCGTTTCTTGACTTATTTGAAAAAGGCGAAGCTTCGGTTAGGTATCCTCAACTGGGGGGGGGGGCTGGCTTCTTCCCGGGGACGCCTCTGGGTGCGTAAAAAAGTAGGGGGCGGAGCTGTTTGCCCCCCGAGCCCCTGAAGAAATCGTTTTGGCGGTGGGAACCATGGCGTGGTGTTCGGGTTAGATGGGCCACCCCCCCCCTGGAATGCAAGCGGCCCCCCTCTGCGTGTCAATGCCGGGCCGCTTCTGGCGGTTGCAGGCCGAAGTATCTGAGGCGCAGGGGGGTTGGTGCGATTCATCCCTGCCGGTGTCGGTGGTGCTATGTCCTGAATGGCGTTGTGTCGGGGAGAGTTGCTACTGTGAACGCGCCTGTGCCACTCGTGTGACGGGCAAAGTGCCGACCTGACTCGGAAGTATCGTCATCGGCCCTCATCGCCTACTGGTTTGGGGCCTTGGCTACCGCAGGGAATGCGCGGGATGGCGGGGGCGGCTGTGGGGTGACCTACGGTAAGGATGGGGGGTGGATGGAGTGTGTGTGTGAGGAAGCCGTGCTCAGCTGGCTGGGTCGGCGGATTGCCGTGACGAGTGTCTGCTGCTGCTTGGCACCACAAAATGGGGGCTTCGACAGGCCGGGTAGTGTGGATTTCAGCTCATGCTTTATGGCCGGACGGAGACATTGAAAGAAGAAAAAGGAAAACCAACGTCTTCTCTGGGACCAGAATTTTGGGCAGGGGCGCCGTGGCAAGAAAATGCTGTCAGCCACAATGGAGGTGAAGTATGATAAACCGAATCTGATTTTCAAAGCGTCGGGGAGCTGAACTTTCTCGTATGAAAGTTCGCAACTTCTAGGTGCTGTGCTCATCGATGCATTCGATTTCTATCTTGTGTGCTAACGGACCCGATCGATGGGTTTGACCTATTTCACTGAATTATCACACTTGAAGCGAGTCTGTAAATGCCTGAAAAAACGAAAATAAATAAAAAGAGCAAGAGTCGCAAGCGTAAGGGAGGGGTCGAGGGTGACAACTGTGATCCACATTCTTGATAATCCACATTTGACATGTTTAAGCGATGCGTTCTACTCTTATTCTTTATCCCATTTGCCTTCTTTTGGTTATTCGACACAACTGTAATTGCTCACAACAATGCAGCATACTCGATAGCATAGAAGCACGGCGGTCAAAATGGCGGTCCCACTGCGAATGAGGATTCCTTTCTCGAACCAGACCAATCTAGTTCGCGAACCCTATCACAAGCCTGCCGCTCAACCCCCAACACCGCTGACTAATGAATCGCGTTTTGTGTCGGAATATGGCTCCGAAATCTTGACATACTTCTTGGAGGTGGAGCGCGTGGTTTACAGTGAGCGAATGTACATAGACCGCCAGTCGGAGGTCACTGACCGCATGCGTAAAATCCTGATAGATTGGCTGGTTGATGTCGTCACAGAGTTCAAACTTCATCCCGAAACATTTTTTCTCGCCGTAGATATCATTGATAGATTTCTTTTCTTCTACAGTATCCCGCGTACAAAGCTGCAACTGGTGGGGGTTACAGCTATCTTGGTTGCGGCTAAGCACGAAGAAATCTGGCCACCAACGGTGAATGACTGCGTCGCCGTGACAGCTAACACGTACACCTCAAGGGAGGTGATCGACATGGAGTTCGACGTTGTGACCACTCTCCGGTTTAAGTTTACTGTTCCCACGACGTATCCGATAACTTGTCGACTGTTGGAGAGCTGCCACATGGCGCCCGCAGTGTGTCACGCCACGTTTCTGTTTTTGGAGAGCGCTGCGCACTGCTATCCACTCCTGCAGTTCCTTCCGTCGCGCATTGCGGCAGGGGCTGTTCTTTTAGGAGCGTTTTTGATTCGCTACAACAGGTCCAAGGGCGCGATTTCACTCCAAGGTCTCTGGGAAATCGAAGTATCTCCGTTTGCACAGGGTATCGGATTTGATGAGCTTCAGCCTGTCACTGAGCAGCTTCTCCCGTTCACTCAGCGTTTATGCAGTGGCTCTTCGCGCCTTCAGGCGGTGAGACGCAAATACTCTTCCAGCGAGTATGATTGCGTAGCTTCTTTGGAATTTCCTTTCATTTCAACTTCTGCGTGAAGGATTGATCTCCTTTTAGTGTCTGCTTTCGTGGTAAAGTCACAACCGTGGAACTCGCTTTTTTTTTTTTACAGTATACTATAGAGTTAGACTGATTAGTTTTCTCTCTGAATCTTAGTCATATTTTCCCTCCTACACAGCTTATGTTCTCAGGGTAGCCTTTTTTTCTTAGATTAGTCAAAAGTGATTACCCTTTGGCGATACCCTACCATTGTTCTCGTTTTATGCCGTACTGATCTATTACTCGGCATACCGTTGTCAGTCCTATTTTCGAAACACGGCAGCATGAAAGAAACGCAAAAGGGTGGGGTCGCTTGAGTTCACCCTCACTGCCGCTTCTCGAGTTGTTTTGCCACTACAGCATCTAAAGAAACCTTGACGAGAGACACCTCCGGGTGTGGTATCCAGCGCTCAGCACCCGTTCTGTGAAAAGGACAGAAAGCTCCTTTTCTGTGCCAATGTTGGACCACCTCTGGTGGTGCCAGGGTCAGGCACCTACGACGTAGCGAAGTCAGAGCGATTTATCGCTACGGGTGTCGCCAGCCATGTCCTGGATGGCGCTGCGTGGGGGAGGCCTGCAGCTGTGAAGGTGTTTGTGCGAACCATATGATGGGCAGTATGCCGCCATGACCCGAGCGTATCCCACCCGGCCCTCACCGCCCCCTGGCTCGGGGAGCCCGAGACGCCCCGAGGGATGTGCAAGGTGGCGACCGGCCACGAGGTGAGCGGCTGTGGGGCGACCCTGCGGAGCGGGGGAGGGTGGGTATAGGGTCTGGGGCGGAGGCCGCGCTTCGCCGGCTGGGTCGGCGCACTTCTGCACTGGCGCGTGTCTACGGCTGCTTGGCACCACGCGGTGTGTGGGGCCCGTGGCAGTGCCGGGGGTAGAGTGGCGTTGTGCCCATGCTGTATGGCAGAGAAATAGACGCGTTGAAAGGCAAAAGTTTGTACAGCGAAAAAAAAAGAGGATCTGCTGAAGAAATATTTTTGCTGCGTGCTGGCTTCACCGCCGAGGGCTCTCAGCATGCTTTTCGGCTCGTCATGTTGCTCTTGCTTTCATTTTAGTCACTTATAAAATTCGATCCCTTTCTTTCTCTTGTAAGCAGTCAGGCTCTGACGTGTGCTAAGGCATATACACACCCGTGCTGGCACGCAGCAATAGGAGTAGATCATCAAATAGTAGATAAGCAGCTCTGACAGTTAAGCAACGCAGCAAACATGAAGAACAGTGCTGCTCGAACGCAGCTGGAGAAGCACTTTGCATATGCACCGCAAAGCGAAAATTTGCCGTTGGCAATCGGCGCCGATTTTCACGACGACCCTATCAATCGAAGCACATTGAGAAAAAGCCATAACTTGCTTCTCGAGAGGAAAACAGACCACGCACCTCACACAAAATACTGCTACAATGGCCAACCATTTGAAATGTCTCGTACCGCTGCTGAGGCTGCTGCTGCCGAGGACAAAGCGGCTGTATGGAACGGGTGGTTTTCTGAGGATTTCACCAAAGCGGATTTAGATGATTTTGTCGTTCGAATGCTGGGGTACTTTATCGAAGATGTTTCAGAGAGCAGCGCAGAGAAAGAGCGTGTGCGCAAGGTGCGCATCAGCTTTTTTGTAAAGGATGATAGTCTTTCTATCACTGAAATCGGCCAGAGGAACAGCGGCCTGGGTGAGTCGAAAATCCTTTCTCGTCGTCAGGTTCCCAAAGACATGCGGAACCCTACTGATCTGCTTCTTCTTAGTGACTTTCAAATTGGGGATTCTGTGAACATTTACGGCCAGATGTTCTACATCGTCGATATGGACAAACGGAGCCGCCGTTACTTTCGCGAGGTTCTGGAGAAGGACGTTCCGGATGCGCAGAGCATTCCGCAGGATTCATTCAGCCGCGCCGCTGCGGCCTCGGCGGAAAGGTCGACGAAACGAGTGGTATCCTCGGACGATATGGACCGTAAGCGCGCCATCGAGCAGGAGCTAACGGGTATTTACACGAAGCATTCTACAGAGGATATTGCGATCACGAAGGAGTTCTTGAAGAATAAGATCAACGAGCACTTGACTTATCTGGCGCTCTGGGATGATCGCGGCAACCTTAGCGGCGACTTACACTACTGTGTCATTAGAGTATTTCTGGAAAACAACACAATTGAGATCGCTGAACGTAGGCCAGAGAACAGCGGCCGATGGGGAGGGCCGATCTTGATTCACCGCCAGCGGATCCCACACCCGTCCGCCGACTTGACGCAGAGCAGGTATCAGCAGCATACGTACGGAAAGCTGATGAAAAACGATTATTTGTGCCCCGAGGATATTCAAGTCGGCGAAACATATATGATTTACGGGAAGCCGTTTTATGTGTACGACAGTGACTCTTTCACCCGCAATTACGTCAGAGAGAGGTACCAGGTAATCATCAGGGACGCTGTAGATATCACCCCTTTTGAGACACCAAAGAAGCAGACCTCGGTCTTTTACCCGCCTCCGCCGAACGGGTTCGGTAGCGAGCGTGAAACGCGAAGCAACTGGCTCTCTTTAGTTGGCAAGCCGGCAAGGGTCGACGATGAGATGGCGCAGCGCGAATCTGGTCGAGTGATGAAGTTTTCTGCGAAGCTTACCAAGCCGATTGGTGCCGGCGACGAAAGCAGAGAGTTTGTGGTTTCGTTTCATTGTGAAACCAAGGAGCTGGAGATCTTCGAAAAGCCGAAGCGAAATTCGGGCATGTTGGGGGGCCGATTTCTTGCAAAGGGAGTGCACCGAAAGGACATGCCGAATGGGACCACGGTACCATTCACTCCTGATGATTTTCAGGTAGGTCGGGTGATCGAAATTTACCGGCGTCCATTCCTGCTCACTGGCCTCGACGCGGGAACGCAGAGAATTCTCGATGGCACTGACAAGGTCGTCACCGAGGACCGCATCAAGTGCCTCGTGGTGCTGTTGAAGCAGCAGCTGAATCTTAAGTTCTCACGCGCAAACGAGGCATTTCTTGCGCTTGCGCCACAAGGCACTCTTGGCTACGCTCAAGTGAAGGAGTTTCTGCGTGCGTGCAGCTGCAGCATCACTGACGAAGAGGCGCTTCTGGTTGTGCAGAACTTGTCCCCTGGTACCAATGGCGTGATCAACTACGACGACTTCCTTCGAATTGTGGACGTTTCTTCTGAGTCGATGGACGAGGCCTCCCTTACAACTCGGTCTATCCGCAGCGTAAACATGACCAAGAATGATCAGCTGAAACTTGCCGCCACCGCTTCCGAAGAGAAGCAGCGACGCAAGCAGCTCCGTGATGTGCTGCAGTTCAAGCTTATTCAGCGAAAGGGAAGTGTGCAAGAGCAGTTTCGCTTGTTGAGCGATCATAGTGCCAATTCGAGACTCAACCGCAACACGTTTCGCATCTCCCTCAACACTGTACTGTACTTCAACATGAACAAGAAAGACGAGGATACACTGGTGTCTCTGCTTTTCGACAGTGTCGAGGACGAAAACGGGGACATTACGTACAAGCAGTTCCAAGAGTTTGTGGATTCTGTTGACAACTGATCAGCTGGTTAGCGGATCTCGCGCTCAGCAGTTCTTTCGTCTTTTCTTCTCCGAAATGTACCGAGTTTCTGGCCTGCCTTTCGTTGTCTCCGCGGAGTGTTGAACATGTGTGCATATAGTGTATGTGCTGGGCGATGAATGTATCATAGTGCTGCACACCGTTCGCTTCTCGCGATGGCAGTGCTTTTCTACTTTTAGTTTGACATGTACCATACCCGTTCTCGGTGCGCTCAAGATGGTAGCCACGAAACTGAAGACCACGAAAGAAACGATTGACTTTCTCGTGCCTGCGGAGCGTTTGGGAACAAAGCCGAGGCTGCACTCTTCTCGCACGTACAGTGTGCAACGAGTGCAAGAGAGCGGCGGACACCAGATGGTCTTATGGATGGCTCTCGTCTGTCTTGGCTCGCGTTACTTTGAGGTGTGTCCTTTTGAGCTCCTCTGTTATGCTCTTAGTCTCTCTTATTCTTCCTGGAGGAGCCTTGCGAGTGAAATGGTCTCCGTCTTCACTTTCTTCGGCTCGTTAGGTGTACAGCCCCACAGCACGACTTTTCGACCTGCGCGGTCTGGCGCTTCACTGAGTGAATGTTGTGGTGGACGGCGCGGCTGCTGTTCGGGGCTGGCGGCACACAAGGCGGTGTCAAAAAGCTGTCCGCTGTGAAAGCTGAGTATTGCGACTGGGCGCTCAAGGAGAACACACGAGCGTTGATCGGTTCTATTCACCACCCTCTCGTTACCGAGTACTTGATCCGCCTTCATGAGAAGCGGATTGCGCTGGAAAAGTGGCAGGAGGACTCTGTGAGCGACACTAAAGTTAACGCCCTTGTCAACTGCGTGGATAGCTCCCCGTTCGACTACGTGAGGTGGAATACCAAGTACCGTGACGAGCTTGACATCGCAGCGAAGGTGTGTGCTGTGCTGCGGCAGCTGGATGAAAATGCGACGCTGCACGATCAGCTACAGTCCAAGAGCCTGCGCAATAGAGAAGATGAGGAGATTTTAGATATGGTGAAGGAGGACATCGCTACACTCATGAACCAGCTCCGGTTGTTGGAGGGCGAGGTTAATGCGGTGATGGAGCGCCGGATCGGGTCTGATGATTTGGTAGGGTCCGTGACGAATGTATGGAATATCAACGTTGAAGGGAAGGCTGGAGGTGAGGAGGCGAGTCTGTTTGCCGCAGAGCTGGCGGAAATGTATCGCATGTATGCGACGGAGTTTCGCAACTGGAAGGTTCGTCCGGTGGTTAAGGACGACGGCAGTGAAGCCGCCAACTCTAACGAGTTTCAGGTTTGCGGGGAAGGGGTCTATCGCAACATGCGCCACGAGATCGGCGTGCACAAAGTTCAGCGCGTCCCGGTGACAGACGCCGCAGGAAAGATGCAGACTTCCACCGCAGTTTTCACCATGATGCCGGTGCTGGATCCGGTATCGGTTGATGTTCACGAAAACGACTGCAAGATCGACTTTGTCCGCGGCTCTGGCCCCGGTGGACAGGGCATGCAGAGCAGCTCCAACTGCGTTGTGCTCACGCACAAGCCCTCTGGTATATCCGTCAAGTGTCACCAGTCCCGCTCCGCCCTCGGAAACAAAGAGCTCGCATTGCAGATGGTAGCGCAGCAGATTCTGGCGCAGCGTGTGAAGGAGCAGAACAGTTCTCTCCACAAAGCATGGCAAAACCAATGGAGCAGCGGGGAGCGCTCTGACAAGATGCGAACGTACAATCACCCGCAGAATCGTGTTACGGACCACCGCCTTGGGAAAGACTATGCTTTGTCCTCCTTCATGGAGCGTGGCAGCGGATTGAAGGGCCTCCACGACGAGCTCAACGACATCAACGATCGAGAGCAGGTGACGAATGTGCTTCTCAAGCACATCAAAGGTGGCTTCGGTAGCGTTGTATAACCGATTCACACACACACTAGACACGGATGGTGCAACAGCAAACGCTACTGGGGCCTTTGCTCAAGCTGCTATGAGCGCAGCTTTCTGCCCGCGTTTTTTCTACAGAGACTAAGGAAGATCATGTCCAATCACCACGACATCTTTTCTCCCTTTGCTCAAAGAGGCAGAGCAAGCGCAGTTTTCTGGCTAATTTCTTCTCCGTGGTTTCTTTGGACGGGAGTACATGCACTCTGCAGTTGCATCGTGTGGCCTGTCCTTTGAGCTCGAGCGTCGTGTGCGATTTTCGGGCGTTCATCGTGCAATTATGGTTAACCCCCTGCTGAACTCACTTGCCCCTTACCGTTACTCTCTCGTTTATTGTTTTGTGTCCTTTCGGCCCACGCAAACGGCAGGGAGGTAGCGAGCTCGCATTTTGCAGTTCGGTTGCTGCCATTCCGACATCCCTTGCGTACGGTGGCAGAAAAGCAAAACACGCACATGCACACACACAGAGGAGCTGACAAGGATACTATCAAGCCGCTGCTCTTCACAGACTCCTTTTGTTTGTCGTTTTCTTAGAGAAGTTGCCTCGAAGGGTAACCTTCTACCATGTCTGCACAAGACCGTGCCAGACCTCAGTCAGGCACCGCAGTCGAGGAGGAGCCGAATAAACAGGCGCCGGAGTCTCTATTTCAACGGTGCGTGCGCAAATGGATGGGCTTCAGTGACTACCTCTCCACCTCCTTGCTTGGTGGACCACGGTGCATCAAGCTTGCTCACGTCATCAATTTTCAAAAATGCACGACGCTTTTTGTCTGTAGTGCCATGATGTGGAGGTCTGGAAACTTCTCCGCCACTGCGACGACTTACACCGCCTTGCACGGCAGCTACGGGCTCTGCTGGTACCTGAAGCACCTGGTCTTCCCGGATCCACGGTGGGATCAAAACATCACCATCGGGAGCGCCATTGCCGCCTTCGCGGCGGTGCTTGGCCCTTACTGGATGATCGCCTACAACTCTATAATGCAAGGTGCAGAGCGGTCGAACGTCGCTCTCTGTGCCGCGACAGTGGTGTACGCTGTCGGCCTCGCGATCATGATGGGGGCGGATGGGCAGAAATACTTCGTGCTGCGAGAGCGCAAAGGCCTCATTACAAACGGTTTCTTTGCCCGTACGCGAAACCCCAACTACCTTGGTGAGGTAATGATCTATGGGTCCTTTGCCTTTGTTTCGGGTCGCACGAGCTCGTGGGTGATCTTACTGACGATCTGGACGGGTCTTTTTCTTCCATCAATGCTCGCCAAGGACATCCGGATGAGTCGTCACGCTGGCTGGAAGGCATATGTGCAAAGGACCGGGCTCTTGTTTCCTCGTATCAAGTGAGAACCCTGATGACAGGGGACACCTCCGGGTGTGGCATCCAGGGTTCAGTACCCACTCTCTGCGGGGGAAGCCAGGCTGCCCCTCCCCCTATCCCTGTCCGTGCCGGACCACCTCTGGTGGTGCCAGGGTCAGGCACCTACGACGTAGCGAAGTCAGAGCGATTTATCGCTACGGGTGTCGCCAGCCATGTCCTGGATGGCGCTGCGTGGGGGAGGCCTGCAGCTGTGAAGGTGTTTGTGCGAACCATATGATGGGCAGTATGCCGCCATGACCCGAGCGTATCCCACCCGGCCCTCACCGCCCCCTGGCTCGGGGAGCCCGAGACGCCCCGAGGGATGTGCAAGGTGGCGACCGGCCACGAGGTGAGCGGCTGTGGGGCGACCCTGCGGAGCGGGGGAGGGTGGGTATAGGGTCTGGGGCGGAGGCCGCGCTTCGCTCACTGGGTCGGCGCACTTCTGCACTGGCGCGTGTCTACGGCTGCTTGGCACCACGCGGTGTGTGGGGCCCGTGGCAGTGCCGGGGGTAGAGTGGCGTTGTGCCCATGCTGTATGGCAGATAAATAGACGCGTTGAGAAAAAGGAGGCGACATATGAGAAACGCGAGGGAGGAGCGCTTGCTTGGGTAAACAGGGGAAAGGAAGAGGAGACCGCCATTCCGCTGAGTACGCCGCCATGAGCTCCGTTCGTGGTCACGCTTTGCCCTTCCATATCTTGACTGCTACCATCAAGCAGGTCTGCTGCACACGTTGGCTACTGAACAGCTCCACAGCGGTCGCCCACGCTTGCGGCAGAGGCGCAGAGACGGCAAGGATGCCACCAAAGAGGTCACACATCAGTCGCTTCGCAGTAGGGATCGAGGCGTCCTCTGACACGCTCTCAGTCTACGATGCTTATCTCCTCAGTTGTAGCTCTGGATGAGTGTCGTGGTGCGCATATGCCGACTTGCTCGAGTACCTAATCGCTAATGTGTGTGTGTGTGTGTGTGCCTTATGTCGCGCCTCGTACCGTTGCTCACGTTCACTCGTCCTCAACGTGTTCTCCTGCTCTTCTCCTCGTCTTCTCACGTGCACATCACTCGCTCGAGAATCTTTCGGGATTCTTTGCACACACACAAAAGAAAACGGTAAAGCAGTTCAATCTGGCTCACGCAGCCCTCTCAAAGCCACAGCACATTCTTTACGCGCAGCTTTGAAAGACTTGTGTCTCACGCGCTCTGAAGCTCTGAATCCTATCGAAAACGGTGTTTCGTGGCTTAAACGCCAGGAATCCAGAAATGTACGCCACGGCCACGACTGTTCACCGTAGCCGAAGGCCGTACCCGCCACAGGACACCTCCAAGCACTACACCGAGGTGCCGCC
This sequence comes from Leishmania major strain Friedlin, assembly GCF_000002725.2. Taxonomy (NCBI): domain Eukaryota; phylum Euglenozoa; class Kinetoplastea; order Trypanosomatida; family Trypanosomatidae; genus Leishmania; species Leishmania major. Next base: position 576,955 of record NC_007266.2, on the reverse strand, counting down.
AGCCACCGTGAGGCAGTGCAACCCGATCTACCGCATCATTAAGCGTTTGGGTCGGGAGGTTGCGTTTGACGAATATGAGCCTGTAGAGAAAATAGTAGTGTTGATTATTTTCCTGGTCATTGTGGCGCTGGCCATCGGCGGACCCATGTACATCATTCGCTACGCGCTCTTGTAGAGGAACCATCTCTTTGTTGTATCTGTCGGCGCCCCTTCTTTCTTTGCTGCAGCCGTCCTTTACGCTTGGCTGTCTTCGCATAACCCACACATTTGGATGTGCAGATCCTCTTTACCGTCCTTTTCGTACCAAAGGTTCAAAAGTGACCGCTGCTGTTTGTGTGTGTGTGTGTGTGTGTGTGTGTGGAGCAAGACGGGGGAGAGCCCCGCCCCCTCTTCTCTTCCCCCAGCGAGAGGTAGTGGCGCATCACAAGAGTTGCCGTCGCGTAGGGGTCATAAAAAGAGGGGAGATGAAGAGAATGCAGTGGTCGCCGTGTTGTGTGGTGGTGAAGAGATGTGTCACACGCTTCCATGGGCTCTATGTGCACTCATCGTGCCAATCGGGTAGCAGAGCAAGAGGGCGGAGGATGACACGTATGTGAACCTTTTTGGTGTTGGCACCCGCCTCCTCCGCACCCTGCTCAGGGCGCCACTCGCACCTTTTTTTTTCATAGCAATCAAGATCGTCGCTCCAATTTACTTTCAGGTGCACATGAAAGGAAGGCGTGCGCTTGCCACTGTTTCCATTTTGCTCATCGCTCTCCATTTGTAGAGTGAATCTCACGCGTGTCTTCTGCTCACCTCTCACTGCCGTCTCCGTTTTTATGGCTTCTTGGGTTCGCTTTGCTATCCTGCGCCTTTCGTATCGCTTTACATGCACATGTTGCCCATCCCTCCTTTTTTTTTTCGCCCTCACTTTCATGTTCGCACCTGTTATCGAATTGAACGGATATCAAAAGAAAACGTACAACACAAGGAGAACACCTCAGCATAGGGAGAGGGGATTGAGTGGTATATGGAACACAGAGGTGTAAAGGTTTGCCGACAGCGTCATAATGAGAAACTGCGTTTTTTATTGCTTGCCGATAGTTGTGATTTGAAGCAGGCTGTTGCCTCGATCGATACGTACGACTACGCGTGCTTTGTTGTTCCGGTGCTGAGGGCCACATTGGCACTGCTGGAATCGGAGGTAAAGGGTCGAGAGTAACGACTGCGGTCCGTACGTGCCAGCTCATGTGCCGCGAAATGGTCCACGCCTCACATGCTTTCTTTTTCGTTCCTCCTCTGTCTTATTTCTCTCCCTCGTTTCCGACTCGACGCTTGCGCCACGCACACGTGCACACACGACCGTCATACCGAGGTCGACGAATCAAACGCAGAAGAAGCACAGCTCACGCAAAAGCGAATACAAAAAACAACAACCATCAGCGTTCTCGCTTTCGAGCCACCCCTTTCAAAGCGCTTCACTCGCTTCTTCTCACGCTCGTCTTCCCTCTTTGCCACGCACATCTTTTTGTTTCGCGGTTTTTGGTGTGCTTGTTTGTTCCCCTCCATTTAGCTCAAGATCTGTATCGAGAACATAGCCGCTTTCACACACAAAATACAACACTGCTCCCCACCCTCGCTTTCGTCGAACGCGCCTCTCTTCTTCACCCCTTAACAAGAAACTCTTTTGCAGGGTGCTCCTCGTGTACATTCTGCGTGCGAGTGCGCGTGTGTGTGTGTGTGTGTGTGTGTGGAACCAACCTAGCATTTGTAAGACACGAACTGGCACTCGAAGCCCTTGCACCTTTTTTTCTTCCTCTTCGTCATCGCTTGTACGGCTATAGATCAGTCAGAGGGTGCGCACCCACACTCTCTTTCCCTTCCTTTTCAGTTGCGTTGGCAGCAACCTTGTGGCTTGGTGGAACAGTAACAGCGAATCCCCCACACCGTTCACTCAGCGAGATTCTGCCAGACGCAGGCGAGTGCGTGTGTTTGTGTACCTCAGTGATTCCCTTCCCATACACAATTCGTTTTTGTTTTCTCCAGTGCTTAGTTTCATCGCTGTTTCTATCTTATTTGTTTCACACTGTTTTTCATTCTTTTTCTTTTTTTTCGTTCATTGATCTGGCCCTACCCCTCCTCCCCTTTGTGTTGCCCTTTCCGTTTTAGCAACACACACATATATATATATATATATAAATATATAAATACTATTTTTCGTTTTGCTCTTGTCTTCTCTCGTCGTCCGCACCTCCTTCATTCTTCCCTGTTCACCTTTTTTTCTCTCTTCACTGGTTTCCGCGTGTGTGTGTGTGTGTGTGTGTGTGTATGTGTGTGTGTGTGTGCGTGTGCGTGTGTGCGGGCGCCTTTTCCATTTTGCATTGATCTCTTTCTGCCTCCCCCGGTGCTGTCTCTCGCGCTGCCTCGCACGTATCGACTCACGCATTCACGGCATATTCCAGGTCTCTTGTCGGCTTTTCTTCGAACTTTCGATTTCGTTTGTCCTTTTTTTGTGTTGCTCACTCTTGTCTTCGCTGTTTGTGGCGCCCTTTGCTTTTCCCTCTTTTCTCCACTCGATTTTTTTTTCCATCTTTGCATTGCACGCTCTCTCTCTCTCGTCTCGTCAGGGAAGTAGTACGCAATACCACCACCAGTAACAGACACAAGTGACTTTCGTTTTTTTCCTCTGCTTCACTCTACTTCTGTTGTGCGCGCAGAAAGAGGAAAGGGGGAAAGTCAGAAAGTGTGAAGATTGTCTCTCTGAGCGTCCGCGCATGTTGCTGCCGGAGGCGATCGTCTTTGCGAGTTGCGATTGATCAATACACGATATACCACCTCTATCGTTGTTATTGGTTTCAGTAGCTATACACACACACGCGCACAGGTATCCACACACCATTCAATACCTACCATATATCTCTATAGCACCCCTAGTTTTTTGTCTGTTTCTTCTCTTGCTTTGTTTTCTTTTTCTTCGCACAATGACAGCAATTCCACCGTTCCTTTCGTTGGTGGACATGTACGGCTACCTGCCCAACTTCGATGCCGACTGCGACCTCCAGGTTGGCGACTGGGTGGTTGTTCAGCCGCAGCGCAGGGCGGCGTTGCTCGGCCCGCTGATCAGCGCGTGGGAAACCGCTCCGCAAGATCATGCACTATCCGCTGCATCCTCCTTTGTGCCCCAGTACACCCTGAGTCAGCTTCTGCCTGAGCCTCTGACGCTCCGGAGGCGGTCGCTGGCGTGGAACCGTGTCGGACTCGACTCGTTCTCCACAAGGCTGCCTCGGCTGGCTCCATTATCCATGGCGCGAGCGCATTACTGCCAGCGAAAGCGGCTGCACGTGTCTGACGACAGCCCGACAAACACAAGGGAGAGCAGTGTGTGTGAAGATGATGCAAGCAGCGGGAACGGCAATCTGTACCTGCACGTGCGCTTGGGCCTTCTCACCCCCTCCCGCCCGTACGTTTTCGGAGGTTTGGACATCGTGGAGGTGCTGGGGTGGCCATATGATGATGCGTGCGCCGAAGACACGGCGGCGCCCGTACCCCCTCGCTCAGCAACTCAAAAGCCAGCTGTTCTGTACTTGAACCTTCTCACAGGAGAGACGCTGACACGCGAGGAGGCAGTGCGTAGGACATCAAAGCTGATGCCTTCATTTACCTCTTCTACCACCACATGGTCCTCTGCGATCGAGGAGGCTGCTGAGAAGGAATGGCAGCAGTGGGTGCTTCGGGGAACCTGCATCACGCAACAGCAGCCCTGCAGGTAAATGCACCTGCAAGTTCCAATGAGCAGAGAAGTAAAAGGAATAGCGACGTGGTAAGACGAAGCTATCCGAACACGCAGCGAAGACAGCGCCTTGTCCGCTTCTCCCCCTTTTCTTGCTCCTCCTCAGTTTCTGGTAGAAACGGAGTTGGGGAAGAGGGCGGGGCCGTATAAGGAACTTCTTCGCATCTTCGTCTCTCCTTTGCCATTTTCTCTCCGTTTCTCCCCTGCTGCTAAATGCATAGACACGCTTGTGTCTCTCTTGCTTGATTTTTATGCCTTACATATTCATCCCCCACCCCTCCACTTTTTCTCCCTTTAGTTTCCTTCCATCTTCTTCTGTGATATCCCATCCCTCCTTTTACATCTTTTTTTTTGTTCTCGTCCCTTTATCCCTCTCGCCATTTCGCACCTTCTTCGATACTGCTTTGCCTCACTGCCACTCTTCTTCCCCCTTTTTTTTCGTGCGTACTTCTCTGTTTCTCGTTATGTGGGTGCTCTTTTGTTTTGTGTATGTGTTCGGCCTTTCTTCCCACTGCAATGACTACCACCATGCCCATTACTGCGAGTCTCCGCATGCGGTTCTTATCAATCACGCAAAATCCCCCCCCCCTCTCCCCAAAGAAAAATGCGAAACCAAGAAGAAAGGCAGAGATCCTTCCGTTTTCCCCTACCTCCTTCTTTTTCATTCTGCTTTGTTTGTTTGTTTGTTTGTTTGTTTGTTTGCTCATTTTAGCTCCAGTTATGTTTACTCTTTCTCCCTTGCGCCTTTCCTTTTTAGTTTTATTTTGATTTACTTCGTTTCTCCTCCCGTTTTTTTTTTTCTCTCTCTCTCGCCTACTCTAAGTCCCTCTTTTGCATAGCACTTGTGTAGTACTTGTCCGGTCCCCTGTCTCTCTCTCTCTCTCTTTTTCTTTTCCACCACCTCCACAGGGGTATGACGCAAGTCTTTTTGTGATGAGCTTTACATCACATGGGCGCTAGTAACACGGATGTGCACGCGCGTTGCCCTCCACCACCACCTGAACCTTAAAAATAGGGAAAGCTCGAATGCAGTTGGACGTACGTGCAAGGGGAACCTGCCCTGCACATCTCGTGGCTGATCTTCAGATTTGGAACGTCAAGCCGCCCCTTCTTTCTCCGCCTCTCCGCCAATGGATGGACACGCAATGTGTGGCCGTGGCTGCGTGTGGGTGTCAGACAGAAATTCGCTTGTCTCCCTTCTCTATTTGAATTCTTGCGATTTGCTGCTGGGTTATCACGAAAAGCTCTTTTTCGGGTTTTACTTTTTCCTGCTCTCTATTCAACGCTCTCCAACGCTCCCATCAGCCCGTATATATGGTATGTGCAAGCGCGCATACATATCTTTTGCTCTCGGACAAGAGTAGATTCTCCGTCTTCCGCCTCTTTCCCCTTGGTTTCTGTGTGTTATGCATCTTTTCACCCAATGCTTCTTTGTGAGGTCTCTCCTTGTGCCACCTCTTCGTCTTTCGCGACGGATAGAAGCGGCAGCGATGGTGCACGGCATCTGCAAAGGGGAAGGGGTAAGGGAGAGAGATACAACCCTGTATAACAAGAACTTGCAGGTGAAAGCGGACGTGAACTCAAGAGTGTGTGTACTGATAGTCTTTTTCTTCGTTTCTTCCAATGCTTCTTGCTTTCACTTTGCGTCACCGTCTTTCTTTCCCTCTCACGTGCTCTTCCACCTGCAATGGCTGACTTCCCTCTCCTCCTATCTTGGCTTGACCGTATTGCCACCTCTTCCGCGGTCTTTTTTCTTCTTTTCTTCCTCCGTCGTTTCAGTGACCGATGCTGGCCTCCTCAGCGTGGCATCCAGGGTTCAGTACCCACTCTCTGCGGGGGAAGCCAGGCTGCCCCTCCCCCTATCCCCGTCCGTGCCGGACCACCTCTGGTGGTGCCAGGGTCAGGCACCTACGACGTAGCGAAGTCAGAGCGATTTATCGCTACGGGTGTCGCCAGCCATGTCCTGGATGGCGCTGCGTGGGGGAGGCCTGCAGCTGTGAAGGTGTTTGTGCGAACCATATGATGGGCAGTATGCCGCCATGACCCGAGCGTATCCCACCCGGCCCTCACCGCCCCCTGGCTCGGGGAGCCCGAGACGCCCCGAGGGATGCGCAAGGTGGCGACCGGCCACGAGGTGAGCGGCTGTGGGGGCGACCCTGCGGAGCGGGGGAGGGTGGGTATAGGGTCTGGGGCGGAGGCCGCGCTTCGCCGGCTGGGTCGGCGCACTTCTGCACTGGCGCGTGTCTACGGCTGCTTGGCGCCACGCGGTGTGTGGGGCCCGTGGCAGTGCCGGGGGTAGAGCTGCGCTAAGCTTGTGTTCTGCGGCAGAGTGGAAACGTTGAAACGTAAGGTATCTTTTCGCGTTCTCTGTTGTGGATTACCGCGCCCCCTTTGTCGGCGGTCTCTCTTTGTTCTTTTCAACCTCTCCGTTGTGTTACTCTTGTGCGCGGTCGTGTGCGTGTGCGTTTTTTCCTTCGCTGGTGCGCATGTGTGTGTAGACTCGCGCCTCTCTGTCTCTCTTCACCATGCTTTTCTTCTCGCTTGTTTCCCTTTTTCTTTCTGATCCCTCCCCTTTTTTGCACTGTTCTCTCTCGCTTCTCAAAGGAGTGAGCGAATCGAGGTGTAGCAACGTTCACTAAACCAGTGAACAGCAAAAAAAAGGTATATGACGGATGCAGTACTGGTGCACGTCTGGGAGGGTGTGAGTCGACACCTCTCTCTCGCTCCTTCGAGGTTTTCGTGTCTACCTCTCTCCCTATCGGTTCTCTCCTCTCCCTTCTTTTTCTTTTCCTGCCCTCCCGACTACACTCGCGAGTAGTCTCTCCCCGCCACGTGCTCGCGTCATGCCGCTTTTGTGCTTTCTGTCGCTCTCGACCCTTCCTTTTGCTGCTGCTATACATTTGGGTGTGAACGGCCGGAGAATGTCCGTCTCTCTCTTGCATGTGCTTTTTGTTATACGTGTGTGTGTGTGTGTGATGCGTTCGTAACGGTGGTGATGACGCCAGAAGACGTAAAAGCGGCGTTCAAACGCGACGTCTCTCTCTCTCTCTGTCTCTCCCTAACGCCCCCTCTCCCTCCCCCTACTGCCTACGGGCTTCTCCTCTTTCTTTTCCGGTTCTTGTTCTGCTACCCTTTCGTTCTTCAACTGTTGTGGTTCTTTGCCTGTGTGTGTTTTTGTGTGCCTGTGCTGACTATTGCTGCTCCTCTTCTCGTTCTTTTTTTCTTCTCTTGGGTTATCCCTTCGCTTTTTTTACTTGCTCGATCGATCAAGGAGCGTGTCACCGGCGTCGCCGTGTTGTTGATTTCAGCTCTTCTTTACCGACCCCCCCCCCCCCCCCCCACACACACACACACATACATACATACATACAAGGAACGAAGTGAAGAGACAAGAAGAGACGACGCAGAGAGAAGCAAAACGAAAACATGAACCTTCTGCCCTGACCCCTTTTCGTTTTTCCGTTTTGTACAGGGGAAAGGGACCATCGAAGACAGCAAAAATGGAAGACGAAAGGGGTGGGACGAGGAGGGGGAGAGAAAGCGCGAGGAGGTAGAGAAATGAAACAACATACAGTGCTTGTGGGCGTTTTCCGCCTTTTTTTGTTGTTTGTTCTCTCTCCCTCTCTGCGTCTTCTTTCACGTGCCTTCTCGTACTTTTTTTTTCCGCCACCCCCTTTTGCGCCATTTTTCTTTGTCTTCCCTCCGTCTCTCTCTTCCCTCCCCCTCTTCCTCCTAACTTGCTCCGCGAGTGTACTGTGACGGCGAAAGGAAAAGCCCCACATAAGTGTCGACGTGGAAGCGGTGAAACTCTCCCACAGCACTTGATGATTCCCTCCCGTCAAGTCACAAAACAACAAACCAAAGGCTTCTCCTTGAGCGACTGTGAGAGGCTGTGTGGGACTGTGAGGTGGCGGTAAGGTACCAGCAAGGTCTGTGTGTGGAAGTCTCACTTCCTCCTTTTTTTTTGTCTCTTTTTATGGCTTTTGCTTTGAACATGTAGAGTGTCTCTTTACCTTATCTCTTTTGCAATGCTCTTGATCGATATGCCTGTGCCGATCTTCTCATCTCCACTCACCCTTCTCTCTCTCCCCTCTGTCACCGACACACACCCACTTTCTGAGGCGTCTGCGCGTGCGTCTGTGCCTTCGCCTGCGCCTGCGTGTCCCTTGTGCTGACGCTCGAAAGAGAGGGAAATGGAGGGTAGGGATGAAACACTCTACTATATTCCCTGCAATGAAGAAATACGGGGGCAAGGGAAAAGTGAAACAAACAAGAAAAGGAAGAGCAGTCAAAGACAGAAAGTCACGGATCGTATGCAGGAACACACGCCTGTCTATATATATATACATATATATTATACGTTTTATATATTATTTTGCACGCCCTTTTCACCTTTTTTGTATATTCGCACCCCTGTGCATACACACAAAAGGAAACCACGATCTAGACTACGCGTCTTCTCCTTTTTTTTCTGTTTTGTTCTCTGTTGTTTGTCTTTCTCTCATTACCTTATCGAGCTTGTGGACTGGATGCGCTGTGCATGACGTCATTCCTTTTCTCTCACTCCCCGCTTGTTTTGTTTCCTCTCTCTCTCTCTCTCTCGCTCTCTTTATAATTTACACCCCTCTGCGCTGAGACGCCAAGTAAGTCGACAAAATATAAATCGCGCGTGCGCACACGCACGCAAAAGAAAAAAGGGCGGGGTGACGCATAAGAGGCAGCGCCTATCAACGTGCGCGCGTGCGTGAACGTGTGGAAGGAGCAAGTGTTCTCTTGCCGGCGCTGTTAATCTGTCGCCCACGCGCGTTGCAAGAGAAGTGGAGGTGAATGTGATGGGAGGGGGTGACCATGACTGTTGTTCTTTTCCCATCCGTACACCTCTTCTTTTTGCGTGTTGCCGTTCCCCCGGGCTCATCTCGGGTCTTCGCAAGGCTCTTGCTCCCTCCCTCGCCCTGATAACGCTCTCGTGAAACGAAGGAGGCGTCGAAGACAATCACATTCCTCGGAAGAGAAACTCACTATCACGATCTGCCTCTGCCACTACCACTGCTCTCTGTTGAACTACAGCCTAAGCCCTTCCCCACCTTTTCTCTCTTCTCTCCTCCTCGTCTCCCTTCTTGCTCCATGGCTCTCTTTCCTGTGCACCGCTTTCCTCCCATGTGCTGTGTGTGTGTGTGTGTGTGTGTGTGTGCCTCGCCTGCTCGTGCGCACCGCCCTTTGTCTGTCTATGCGGCCCTACATGAAAGAAGAGGAGGGTAAGAGTAGCGGCGCACACGGTCACGTTGCCTATGCGTTGAGTGGTAAGAGCTGGTAGCGGTGAACGTTCCTTTGCCTGCGCCGCGACCACACCCGCACAGTCCCATAGGTGTCTGCCCCGCTTTTTGTGCGTGTACCACGCCTTCGACTGACATTGTAGTGTAGGTGCCAGGGAGGGAGGTTTATCAGAGTCGAAAGAAAGGGGAGTAAGACTGCACCGCAGAGGCAAGGTGATCCCGTTTGTCTTTACTTTCAGTCTTGCCTGCTCTCACGCGCGTAATCTCTAACTGCTTCTCTTACCTGACCCACGCTCATCTGCCCTGCAGCGTTGCTACACTTTTGAAGCCTGCCAAAAAAAAAAATACGCGCATTTCGTGCCGCACGGAGCGGTTCTTCACAGAGATTGTTTTAAGCGTTCTTTTCTCTTCTGTCGTTGTCAACCCCCTACATTGCCCCCTCCCTCCCTCTGTGTGCGGGTACGTGGGGTCAGTATCCGTGGGCGGTGGTCTTTGCCCCCTCCTTTCACCCAGATTTTCTGATCCCCACACTCGATGCTGCGACGGTCATACGCGACGCTGCGCCGAAAAGCGTCGGTCGTGCTTAAGGGCCAACTGAACCCCCTTGAAGCGCTCACGCAGATACAACTAGGCATGACACCGTCGCTTCCGATCCAACGCGGCTTCCTGCTGGAGCACTGCGAGCGGCAGCTGGAGAGCCTCGGTATCACTGAGGGGAAGCTCCTGGCCATGGATGGGCGGCTGTGCACTCAGCTCACGAAGAGGATCGTGTACGAGCTGTACCTCTCTGTCCCGTTCCGTGTGTTCACATTTGACATGGAGTTTACTGGGCCGCCGGTGTTCACGGCAGATGGACCGACGGAGGACATCACGGAGCTAGGACTGTACTCACCGCTTCTCGACGAAACGTTTTCATGCCTCGTTCGACCTGTCTGCGGCCGCAAGCAGGGCCCGGGGGTCGAGGAGCTGACGCACATTACGGACATGATGCTGGAAAGGGAGGGTATCCCGTTCGTTGAGGCGTGGCAGCAGTTTCTTAAGTTTGTCCAGACACCGCAGCCAGACGAGATATCTGGCTCCGAGGAGCGCATCCTGTTGCTCTCCCACGGCGGAAAGCTCGCGGATGTGTCGCTGATCAAATGGACACTCGAGAAGTTCCACATGGAGCTGCCGCCCAGTTTTGTCTTTGGCGACACAATTCACCTCATTCGCGATGCACATCGTCGACGTCCCGTCACCATAGATAAGCATCCGCCGTCGTGGAAGCTTGCGGATCTCGTGCAGTGGCTGCACATCCCTCCAACGCTACCGGCGCATCGGGCCGGCAACGACGCACGTATGACGTGGGACGCTCTGTATCACACTCTGCTCCGATATGGCGACGATGGAATGACGCCGCGCGAGCAGCTCGTGCCGCGCTTTTTCGACGCGGAGGCGAAGCAGCTCTTGCGTGAGCACACGGCGCGGCAGGCGCAGGAAAGGGCCGCGCTTAGCTTGGATGGCACGTTCCTCTTGGCTGATGCGAAGCAATCCACTTCAGCGGGGCACGCAGACAGCAGCAGTATCGGCTACTCCGTGTATCGTAGCGCTTCGGATGGCTCTGGTAAGCCTGGTAAGAGTGGAGCAGCGACGGATTTGCTCGATCTCGACTTTGACGACATCTTTAGTGAACAGAATAAGGTAAGCGCCAGTGCACCTATTGAGGAGTTTAAGCTGGATGACGATGATGATCTTCACAGCATTTCCGCTGGAGCAACTAGCTTTACCGCTTCTCGAACGCTGTCATCGACGACCACGAGCCGCACTGCGGATCTCTCCGTCGACCCGGCAGAAGATGATAATGCTGTGAGTGACGTGAACGCGGCATCAACATCTACAGTGTCGCCGGCTCGGGCAGCGAAGACGGCCACCTCAGGTGGGAGAAAAGGCAAGGCGTCAGGCTCGTCACGCAGCAAGGAGGCTGTTGAGAAGAGAAACAAGCGCCGTGTCAGCGCCGGTGACGACGATGGTGGGGAGACGAGTGACCCTCCCGCTGCCGCTACTCGTGCCGTTTTCCTTGTATGAGGCATATCAAGAGAGGTATTTGCACATGAGCCACTCGCAAGCAGAAGTGGTTTCTCACTCATTTCCCCGCTTGTACGCAGGTACGAGTACGCACGTACCACCACAAGAACACACTGGGCGTCAATGCTGTGCATATACAAATCGTGTCGACTCCTCCACTGCTCTTTTCTTGATCACACACTCATGGTGCCCATGACTGCGTGCTCTCGCGTGCGCGTGTGTGTGTGTGCCGCATGCTGAACCATCGCCCAACACTGAAGTGAAACCTGCACAGAGGAAAGCGAAACTTCTCTTCCCTCCTTCCCGGAAAAGAACGCAGGCTGCACCGCTGACGACATTTAACGACTCGGCTCTCGCGGTGATGGTGAGCCGGCTGGGCCCTCGCCGCGCGTTGACTCTCTTTTCAGTTGCACGTGATAGTGAGCGTGCCGTGTCGATGTGCGGTGCATCGGCACATTCGCTTCTGATGATTCGTCGCATGTCTTTTCGCTCGCTACCGACGTTCACTCCACCCCTCTCCGTCTCTCCGTCTCTCTCGTCCACCTCTACGAGCGCTACTCCTCGCTCGTGTCCGCGTTGATGTGTGTGCATGCGTGCTTGTGCGAGGTGGGTGTGGCCTGTCTGAGCGTGTACGCAGAAGCCTTCCCTGTGCGGCAGCCCCATCGTGACTGAGCGACCCGTGCAAGTGCTAATAGACTGTACTCTCACCTCACTTCTTTTCTTCTGCGCCTTTGCCAAGCGCGTCTGTGTGTCTGTCTGCGTGTGCGTGTGTGGAGGAGGAGCAGGAGGAGGGGGAGGGCAATGTCCTTTCGTGAGTTGCGCTCTTTCTCGGAGACGATGCGTCTCCTCGGCTATCCACAGCTGATAAGCATGGAGTCGTTCCGCGAGCCGAATGTAGAGCTGGTCGCCGACTGCATTCACTGGCTTATCACCCGCTATGAGCCATCAGCGGAGGTGACGTTCAACATTGAGCGGGAGCATAACCGCGTGACATTCTTCAAGCAGGTGTGTGAGGTTGCCCTCGCCAAGGGGCGAATCAAGCTCAACGTGAAGAAGCTCTACCAGGCGGACGGGCACGCCGTGCAGGAGATGCTGAAGCTCGCGAATGTGCTGAAGAAAGCGATGAAGGCGACGGACACCGAGGAGCCCGACTTCACCGCACTGCAGCAGATGGCGGCGCAGAAGAACGTGAGCGACGCCAAGGCGGTGCAGCAACTGTGCAGCGAACTGACGGCGGACGGCAGCAGTCTCTTCTTCTTGGTCGAGGGAGAGCTGAACTCGCGCGGTGACCGCCAGCGCATCTTGTCTCGTGCCACCGAGGTCGGCGAGTTCGAGCGTCGTCTGCGGGAGCTGCTCACCAACGTCACCCAGGAGGTGGACCAGTATCAGCAAAGCATCGTCAACCTCAGCGCGGACGAGAGCAACCTGGAGCAAAAGATCGAGAACAAGAAGGCACACCTAGAGCGTGCCCAGAAGCAGTACAAGAGCGCAATGGCCACTAACCCCGCCTTCCTCAAAGAGTACGAGAACCACGAGAAGAAGCTGCATACACAATTTGTCAACTATCTCGAGCAGTACCGCAACTTGGAGTTTCTGGAGCACCAGATTGCAAAGTACAACGCCAAAGAGGATGCCTTGCTCGAGGAACAGGAGACAAGGCTGAAGGTGATGCGAGAGCGGCTGCGCAAGGAGGAGCTGAAGAACATCCGCGCGGACAGCATGGCGCGCCGTCCGAGTGGACGTCGCGGCGGTGGTGGCGGGAGCCTGACGCCGGCTATGAGCGATGACGAAGACAACGGGTACGAAAACGCCCCGCGCGTGAATGGCGGGGTGCGCATCCGCAACGCCGCCGAAGAGGATAGCAGCGGCGACGAGTCCACCTCGGGTGATGAAAGGAGCGACACCGACAACAGCAGGCCACGTCAGCAGCGCGGTCAAAGGCAACAGCAGCGGCAGCGACCGCAGAACGCCATTGGCTACAGCCGCGGTCCACTCGTTCGCGACGGCGCCGTGAACAGCGATGTCGACAACCGCGATGAGGAGGACGAATCGCTTGTAAACCAGATGCGTCGGCCGCGAGTGGCGACAGGCGCGCGGCCGCCTGCCGCGGGAGGCGAGCGCTCACGGCTTCTCGCCAACAATCCTGCCGAAAGCGCCTCTTCCTCCGAACCAGACAGCAGTGAGTTGTCCACCTCGACGAGTAGCGGCGAGTTTAGCAGTGACGACTCCAGCGACTACAGCGGATCTGACGACAGTGACATTTAGGCGTATACTGCAGCTGCGGCGCTTTGGCGATCACCTGTGCACTCGAAGGCGCTCGCCAGAGCGGACGCTCACTGTGGGCCATCACACGTTGCTAATCAGGGCTGCTTGTATGTGTTTGTATGTGCTAGATGGATGAGCTCTGCACAGCTTCCAGCGCTGTGTGTGTTGGAGGATGCGAGTACAGCATGTGTTTGTATGTGTAGGCTTGTTGCTGTGTGTGTGTGTGTGTGTGTGCTGTGCGCCCTGCTTGATGGATGGTGTGCGCTGCGGCTTTTTCTTGTTCATGCGGTGTATTTTCAAGCTACGGGTCCTTGTATCCCTCGCCCTGATGCGCACATCATCATCATCATCTCTCTCTCTCTCTCTGTGTGTGCGTGTGTGTGTGGCTGCCTCTTTGCGCCGACGCGGGCAGGTGACCGGAGAGAGACGGGAACGATGAGCTCAAGAGGCGGTGGGAGATCAAGGCATGCTGTCATCACGCCTCGCTTTTCCCTCTCGCTCCCTGCGTGATCAAGCAACAGCACACACATGGCGCACATGCAACGTTGACTGATGTTCTATAGACGGAGATCACTGTGCTCTTCCTCCCTGTTCTTTTTTTTCTTTGTAGGATTTCAGGTTCGGGTCCTCTCCAACTCTCTCGTATGATGGCACACGCATGCGCAAACACACACATGCTGCGGACACGGCCCCTCCTTCTCCTCTTTGGGCCCCATCCCACTTCCCTCCCCTCCCCTTCTCCCAAACCCCATCTCACGCACGAATGCACTCGAGTATTCCTGCCAGTCTGCTTCAGTGTTTGAATGTGTGCATGTGTGTGATATTTCTGCCCTTCCTCCTTTCCTGAACCTTGAAAGTGAAGAAACGAGAGCAAAGGCGGCTTTGGGAGGAGGGCGACACGCTCCTACGCGCGCGTCCACTCGCCCTCCCCCTGTCCTCTTACTTCTCCCTCTTCACCCATGCGACACAGAGAAGGAAAAGCACAGGAAACTGTAGATGCTGCTTTCTGTTCGCTTGATGTCCTAGGAGAAGATGCAATGTCAGCACCGATCCTCCTTCCCACCCCCATCTCCTGATGGTGGTGGTGGGGTACGCCAAATGCGGGCACATCGATTTAATGTGTGTGTGTGTATGTGCGAGCCACATCCTCCTTCCTCTCTATCGATTCCTTCCCTCTGTTTGTTTTCTATGAGTCCCCCGGAATATCCTTTTCACCTCTCGGACTCTCTGCACACACTTGTGTTTGTGCCGTTGCGCGCGTGTACGCCCTCTATTCCACCATACGCCCTTCTCTTGGCCCTCACTCCCTGTCTCCTTCTCCCCCCTCCGACTGCTCGGGTGTCGTCGATAGAAGAGTCTGCCACACAAAGCTAAGTCTATTCTCCACCGCGGGATCCGTCCACGTTGTCCCCCTCTGTAACAGACGCTCTCTTTCGTTTCCTGTTTTGGGTCGGCATTCTTATAGATAGCTTCTTCGGCGCCCTCGCCCTCTCCGGTGTCACGCGAGCTTTTACCGGCTTCTTTCCTCTTTCCGCAAGATTTGTCCATCATGCAACAGGCACCCTCGGACTGCGTTGCCAGCTTCAAGCTGATCCTGGTCGGCGACGGTGGCACGGGTAAGACGACTTTCGTGAAGCGTCACCTGACCGGCGAGTTCGAGAAGCGCTACGTCGCCACCGTTGGCGTCGATGTGCACCCGCTGACCTTCCACACGAACCGTGGCAAGATCTGCTTCAACTGCTGGGATACTGCCGGCCAGGAGAAGTTCGGTGGTCTGCGCGATGGCTACTACGTGGAAGGCCAGTGCGCCATCATCATGTTTGATGTCACGAGCCGCAACACGTACAAGAACGTGCCGAACTGGTACCGCGACATCACACGCGTGTGCGACAACATTCCCATCGTCTTGGTAGGCAACAAGGTAGACTGCGCGGACCGTCAGGTGAAGGCGAAGATGATCACCTTCCACCGCAAGAAGGGCCTGCAGTACTACGATATCTCGGCCAAGTCGAACTACAACTTTGAGAAGCCGTTCGTGTGGCTGGCGAAGAAGCTCGCCAACGATCCCGAGCTGATGCTGGTGGAGGTGCCGATGCTGGACACAGATGTGGTTGCTCTTACGGCAGAGCAGGTGGCCGCGCTGGAGGCGGAGCAGCAGGCCATGGCGAACGCGCCGCTGCCCATGGGCGATGACGAGTGAGACTCGGCCGCTGTCGTTCTTCGTCCTCCCCTCCTCTTAGCCTGCACGTGCGCCTTGCTCACTCGCTCACTCGCTCACTCGCGCGCGCTTTCTCTTCGCTCTCTCTCTCTCTCTCTACTGGATTTTGTTCTTTAGTGTTCCAACCTCCTGCGCATGTGTTGAGTGGCCTCTCTCTGTCTCTCTCTCTCTCTCTCTGTCTTTTTTTTTGTGTTTGCCCTTTTTCCGAAGCCGCCCCGCCCCCGCCCCCCCCCCCTCCCTCCAACAACTACAGAGACCGGAACAATAACCAAGGAAAAAGAGATGGAGGCGAAGGGAGAAGCGAAACGGGGGCACACACGCGCAGGGAACGTGCATGTAACGGAGACGGAAAAGGGAGGACGAACGAGACACACACGCACACGCCTTTTTCTTGGCAGGAAGTGACGCGTCCATGCCCCCTTCTGTCTCTGTCGGTCTCCTTTTTAGTGGTGGTGGTGGTGGGGTTTGTGTGTCACCTGTGCTTTTTCTTTTCTTCTTCTATGCGTTTGTGTGGCGGCGTGGGGGCGTGTGCGTGTCTCTTTTTCGCACTGTGCTCATATATATATATATATGTGTTCTAAGGGAACTCAGGCCACCTGCATGTGTATGTGTGTGTGTGTGTGTGTGTTCTGGATCATGAATGAGCGTCATGGTGGGGCCCCTTCGAAGTTTGTGGTAGCTCAACACAGTGCGAGACGAGAAGAGCGACTCGACCGTTTTTTTTTCTCTTCACGCACAACCTCTCTTGGTTGTTGCCTTCGCGTGGTGGAACTCACGTTCACCTGCGGTGCTCCCTCTTGTACATCGTGTTGCGGCTCTTTCGAAGGCTAATGCATACGCGTCGGCTACTCGAGGTGCGATCAGAGCGAAGATACAGAGAAGGTTTGTAAGTGGAAGAGTATAAGGCTGTGTAGGAGGCAGGCGACACGGATAGGTAAGGCTTGGTCATTCTCTCCTTTTCACGTAGCTCTACTATAACCGCCGTGGATGCCCCTCCATCCCTATGATGCACCGGGTCATAGGACTCTACATGATTGCCCGCACTCGCATCCGCACCGACGTGCACGTGTAACCTGACAGGTAACCGATAAGGTGAAAGAAGCAACGGAATATTTAAGAAAAAACGGCCACACAAAGAACTAAAACAAGCAAAAAAACAGAAGAGAAACGGCCTGCACATTTCACACTCGCAAGGTGAGGGGGCAAGTGGGTGGCGTCGCTCGATGCATCGCGCATCTTCTCCAGCAGCTGCTCTTGCCATCGTTCGTTTTTTTCTTGTTTTGATCGAAGGTGCGGGCACGAGTGGGAGTCTTTGCACTCTGCGCACGTGCGGTTTCTCTGTTTTACGCTGCGGCATGTTGTCACCTGAGGCGGCGCAGCTGGAACCCCCTCTCCCCACCTGCTTCCCACCTCGCGTGACCCCCCTCCTTAAATCGGTCTGACTGTGTGGTGCCTCTTGTGCACGAGTGGGAGAGCGAGCGCGTCAAAAGGAAACGAAGCCCACGCGCAGAGGCCTGTCCAGACTTGGCGAGGAGGAGAAAGAGGAGGGGGGGGGCACAGCGACGCGAGGCGTGTGTGCGTGCCCGCTTGCCGACTCTCGCTTTACTCCTCGCCTGATGCAGTGAGGGACAGATCACTGCAAGAGTAACCTTCATGCCTTCTCTGCCGGATTGCCGTTCAAGCGCCGCCTCTGAGGTACTCTGACTCTCTCTTTCTCACGCGCGCACACACGCACACTGTCTAAATCTGTATGTCCCTCTCTTTCTCCCCTGCTTCGTAAACGTTGCGTACTGCCGTAAAGCATGACACACCACTGCCTGGGAGCGATCGCCACGTTAACGGATCAAACTCGAAAAGCGATCGGTATACGGGAGCGATTCGACGCGGTCTACGAGAGCGCATCTAGTCGTTCTCAGCGCTCACTCGCACGTACATCTCCGCCTCCTCCCCCCGCAACACACACACACACACACACACACACACACACACATACACGCACGCCACCGGGAGAACGATAGACGCGTACACGGGGCCGCACGCACACGCAGAACACACTGCAACAGAAAGTGCTGACGAGAGGAAAAGTGTCAGCCATGAGCCATAGCGGCTCTGCTGCTGCGGCTGTCGAGACACGCAGCGCGTGCCCCATTACACGTACCCATCAGCGCTTTCTTCTTCGTTCTCTGGAGTTCACGCAGCAGTATGCACCCATGTACCGATGCCGAATGGGGGCGCAATACACGTCTGCTCTGCAGGCCATCCAGCGCCTTGTGCGGGCGGACCCGATGTATGGCCCAGAGGCCGGCGCCATGAAGCCCCGGCGCGTGCTTGAGCTGCAACCTGGCGTGCCAGCTGTGTGTGTCGGCATTGTGTACAAGAACATGAAGCTGCTGCCCCGCTTCCTTGACGAATATCAGAGTGAGCTCGTCCGCATCGACGCTGGCGATGACGATAACGATGAGGAGAGCGGCGTGGTGGAGGCCGCGCCTCTCGACAGATCTGAGGAAGCTGCAGCCGCTGCAATGCACCGCGGCAATGATGCCGAAGAGGATGTGAGCAACGACGGGCAAACGCTTGCCGCCGCTGATGAGCACTACAACGTGTGCAACAGCGCCGATGAGCTGATGCTGGAGGACAGCAGCGGCCGCGTCCTGCTGCAGGGACTCGATGCCGAGCGCTTCTGCACCGGGGTCGTGCTGGGCGTCTATGGCACCCTGCTCTCCAATGGCAGCATTAAGGTGCTTCGCTACGCCTTCAGCGGGGACTTGAGTTTCATGGTTGTCCCGCGGCCGTTGATTCGCGCCGCAAGCCCGTGCTACATCGCCTTTGTGAGCGGACTGAACATCAACATTCCACGTGGCAGTAGCAAGGAGGAGCAGGCCGCGGCGGCTCGCGCACGGGCCTCGCTGGAGCTGTTGGTGGAGTTCCTCTGCGGCAACACGGGCAACGCCTCCTTGCGAGCCAAGGCGAAGTGCGTATCGCGACTGGTGATTGGAGGTGACAGTATTGCCCCCACTGACGAGCTGAAGCTCAAGAAGAAAGTGAAGCTCGACCCGTCTGACCACGTTCGGCTGAACGATGACAAGGCACAGGCTAGCACGGTCACCTCCGCCGCGTTGATGCGGCAGCTGGACACGCTGCTGGAGCGCGTTGTGCGCACCGTGGAGGTGGAGCTGATGCCTGGCGCTAACGACATGTCCGATGCGTTTCAGCCGCAGCAGCCGCTGCATCCCTTGCTGCTCCCCAAAGCTGGCAAGCACTCCACGCTGCGACTCGTCTCCAATCCGTTCTGCTTCACTGCACAGCCGCCCGCCGCGGCCTCCGCCGAGTCGGAGGTGAGGGGCGAGGAGCGCGTGGAGTCGGAGGCGAAGAAACACAAGGTCGAGGTAGCCGACGGTGTCAACTTCTTCGTGACGTCCGGGCAGAACATAAACGACGTGGCCCGCGAGTCACGCTTTCCGACGCGGCTGGACACCATGTGCATGGTGGTGGTGTCTGGCTGCGCCTGCCCGACGGCCCCCAACACGCTCTTCAGTTACCCTTTCTGCAACCACGACCCTTTCCTGTTCCAGCACACGCCGCATTGCGTCGTGGCTTGCGATCAGCCGCAGTTCGAGACGCGCTACGCAACGCTGGAGGAGCTGCATGAAGAGACTCACCACAGCTTCACGGGTCCAGCTTCGCTATCGGCGCGATCGAAGGAGAAGCTGAGCGCCGCGTCTACGAAGGACGAGGAGAACAAGGCTGCCCGTGCAGAGGCTGGCGTACGCCTGATCTGCGTGCCGTCCTTTGCCCGCTCTGGGGCGCTGGTGCTGGTGGACGTGAACTCACCAACGCTGGAGACGAGTGTCGTGATCTTTTCGGTGCCGTGAGATGAGGTGGAAGTGTGGGAGACGGCGGCAGGTGCGCGGTGTTGAGGCCTTGTGTGGTGGCATCAGTGTTGGGTCATAGATCGTTACAAGGCTCGCACAAGTAGGCCGACATGGTGGCGAGCAGCAAAAGATAATCAGGGGCTCCGCTTGGTGCGGAGGGCGTGTCTGCGTACCGAGTGCACAACGTCTGCACAGCCATCGCAACGCAACCGCTGCTGTCGTCGCTGCTGTCGTCGCTGCTGTCGTCGCTGCTTTCTCTCTATGGGGGAGGGGTTTCGTTGCGCATGACGCCGAGGAGGAGTGCTGTTTTGGAGGAGCGGTCGGCTATGGCATTCGTGACGACGGTGCTGGTGCTGCCCGTCCTTCTCTGCCCACCTACCTCCTTCCGTGCCGTGCGCAGATAGGTGGGTATGCACGTGATGGAACGGAAGAGCACGGACGAGAAGAGGAAAAAAGGACACCCCACTGATCTCTCTCCCCCTTGTGGTTTGTGTGTGCGTAGGTGCGCCGCTTCTTCCTCGTGCTCCGTATCACATGCTGTACCTCCCGCCACCCTGCCAACTCACCATCAACGTCAGCGCGACAGGGCAACCCACGATGTGTGTGTGTGTGTGTATGCGTGGTTGTGTGTACAGTGTGCCGACGATCCTCTTTTCGTTTCCGATGAGGAAGAGAGGGTGAGGCATCTCTTCCACTCGCTTACCCTCTTCTCCAGTGCGCTGACTGCTCCTCTGCGGGCCCTGCTCTTCTCATTTTCCCCTCTCTTCTTTCCTTTCTATTGGCTGCTGCCTCTCGCTCAATTCTTATGCACACACACACACACACACACACACACACACACACACAGACAGACAGACAGACAGGCGCATATACATACACACGTGCACGTATACGTCCATCATCGTCGGGGAGGCTGTGAGACGCCGCAGACACCACCACCATCACCGTTGCCTGCAGCGGTGAGTGCGCCTACGCTTCTCATTGCTCCTTTGTCGCGGTCGACGTCTCGTCTCGTTCGCTTCATCCGACGCACACAGCGGCAAGTGCGCGTGTGTGTTTATGTATGCTGTCAGAGAGAAGACAAGCGAAGGCTGTTCTCGTGTGTGTTTTCTCCCCCTCCCCCGAGTGGTTCTGGAGCATCTCACCAGCAGTCCCACCCCCTTCCCTCGGTGCGTGGCTCCCTAGTAGTCCCTCCCTCCGCTCCTCCCCCTCAGCAAGTGCTTACGCTGCTCTTCTTTCGCCTCTTCCCTACCACCGGCGAGCGTCGCACAGCACGCAACCAGCTCGATCTGCAGGGGACGATGGAGAACGAGGAGGCGCTTCCGACGATCGTCACTCCGGGCCCGGAGCTGCGGGAGAAGGTGGATGCCTTCGCCGCGCGCCTCAGTGCCTTGGACCGGCGCAAGGCGGATGAGATGGTGGCTAAGCTGCTCGCCTCGAGCAAGCGCAATCAGTTCCTTTTCGTGGATACGTCGCACATATTTTACCCCTACTTTCTTAGCAAGCTGACGGAGTTTCGCCAGCACCCGGAGCTGCGGCCGCAGAAGCCGGGTGAGCACAAGGACAGAGACGGCGCGGCAGGCAGAGATAAGGGGGCGGCGACGATGACGAAGGCTGGCACCATCACTCGCACGATGGGCGGTACCGCCGGCGCCAAGAGCGACCCGCAGCGCGAGGAGCTGCTGCGTCAGACCGAGGCAGAGGCTCGTCGATATCTCGAGGATCCGTTTCCGAACCACTACTCTCTGGACCGGAAGGCCGGCACTGTGGATGTGACGGCGCTGTTGATGGACGTGCTGTCGACGACAGCTCAATACACCGCCAAGTACGGCGACAAGTTCCTCGCTGCCGTACAGAGCAAGCAGCGGCACAACCCCATGTTTCACTTTCTCCACGAGGACGACGTGCGACACGACATGTTCCGCAAGCTCGTCGAGTCCTACCGTCGCATCTTGGCCTTTGATGAGGAGGAGACGGAGACGCGGCTGGAGAACTTGAAGTCGCAGTCGTACCTACTGGACACAGTATGCGAGATGAAGAAGAGGTATGCCAAGGCGGCCCTGGCTCGCCGACGAGCCGCGCTGTTGACGGATGAGGAGCTGCGCGGGCGCCTGCAGTGGACGCTTTTCTCGGTGGTCACGACATTTCGGTTGAGCGACTTGCAGCTGGATGGACCGGTGCCCGAGACAGCAGCGTCGAAGCAGCGCGCAGCCCAGGCAGCGAATGTGAATTTTATTTCACCTGCGCTGACCTCGACGTCCAAGCCAAGAGCAACGGGAGCGGAGGCTCCTTCATCTGTGCCCCCTGCTGCCGCTGCAAGCGGCGGGCTGACCACTGCCCGTGCCAACACCCTGCCGCACCCTCTTGGTGCGGCATCACCGTCGTTTGCACCGGTGTATATGAGCTCCACCCTGGTGAAGGGCACCGGGAGCAACGGAAAGCGACCGCGAGAGCGAGGCGGGCAGAGGGAGGCTCAGGGACAAAGTTGAGTGCTATCTCCCTCGCCGCGTCTCCTCTCGTCGACGAGAGGGTGAGGGATGGGGACGTAACGGGATGGAGGGAGAGAGTAGGTGCGTACCTGCGCCGCTTGTCGAGTTGTTATATGGAGTGAGTGGGTGTCTGTGCGCGTGAGTCTGGAGCTTCCTGTCCCACTCTGGTTTTGAACCACTAAGAACAGACACGCATACACACACACAGACAAAGGAAAGGACACCCTCACTGAGGCATCCGAAGGTGCAGCGCACCCTTTTCTCTCCCGGTGCGAGTGTGCTTCGACTTTACCTATTTCCCTCACACCATCCTGCGTCCTGATGACAAGGTTGGGGCCGCCTCAGGGCGTGGTACATCATGGTCGCGTGCACTCCCCACTCCATCCTCTCTGCGGGGAAGCCAGGCTGCCCCTCCCCCTATCCCCGTCCGTGCCGGACCACCTCTGGTGGTGCCAGGGTCAGGCACCTACGACGTAGCGAAGTCAGAGCGATTTATCGCTACGGGTGTCGCCAGCCATGTCCTGGATGGCGCTGCGTGGGGGAGGCCTGCAGCTGTGAACGTGTTTGTGCGAACCATATGATGGGCAGTATGCCGCCATGACCCGAGCGTATCCCACCCGGCCCTCACCGCCCCCTGGCTCGGGGAGCCCGAGACGCCCCGAGGGATGCGCAAGGTGGCGACCGGCCACGAGGTGAGCGGCTGTGGGGGCGACCCTGCGGAGCGGGGGAGGGTGGGTATAGGGTCTGGGGCGGAGGCCGCGCTTCGCCGGCTGGGTCGGCGCACTTCTGCACTGGCGCGTGTCTACGGCTGCTTGGCGCCACGCGGTGTGTGGGGCCCGTGGCAGTGCCGGGGGTACAGTGGCGTTGTGCCCATGCTGTATGGCAGAGAAATGGACGCGGTGGGCAGCCAAAAGTCGATGCAAACAGGGGAGCGCGTGCAGGCGGGCCTGCGGCTGTCGCGGATCCGGTGGAAGGGTGGGGGGCGGGCGGGCAGGTGCTCCAACGGGTGTTCGCGGGATCACTTCCTTCTTTTTTTTGTTTTGCTGTTTGCTTGCCCCTTCTCGCGGACCTGCCATTTCTCCGGTTTTTTCGTCCTTCTCTCTCTCTCTCTCTTCTTGCTTGCTTCGTTTACTCTCCTTCCTCTTTTGTGGATGGGCTTCTTGTCCGCCAATGCGTTCGGCGAAGGGCGTGACGGAGCAGTTTGAATCCCCGTCTCTTTCCCGCTCTCGCTGGCGTGCAAATTCTCCCACTCTCCCCACTCACCGGAGACAGTCAAGGGACGGTTGTTTGTCTGGCGAGTCCCTTATTCTGCCTGAGCACACGGAGGTGCCCTCTTTCGCCTTGCGCGAGTGCGCGGGTCGTGTGTGTGTTGTGCACCTTTGCCCTCATCGTTGCCGTAGAGCACTGCTTGGTACGGCGGCTTCGACCGCCACACACATCACACACACACACACACACAGATATACTCCTCTGTTCATCACCGCACGAAACAGGTAAGCGAATGGGCAAGTACGCCGCCGTCATAATCGGACCAGCCGGGTCTGGCAAGAGCACCCTGTGCGGTGTGCTGGCCGAGCACTACGCCACCATGGGTCGCTCCACCCACATCGCTAACATGGACCCAGCGGCGGACTTGCTGCCATATGAGCCGTCGATGGACATTCGTGACCTCATCTCGCTCGAGGACGCGATGGAGGGAAAAGGACTGGGCCCGAACGGCGGCCTTGTCTTCTGCATGGAGTACCTCGTCACCGCCGGTGCCACGTGGGTGTCCCAGCAGCTCGGCGACTATGCCGACGATTTCATTATCGTGGACATGCCAGGACAGGTGGAGGTGCTGTCGAACCAGCCGGCCGTTCCCGCCTTTGTGCGCCTCCTCCAACAGGAGGGCTACTATACGACGGTGCTCTATCTGCTTGACGCGCTCGCCACGACGGCGGACAGCGGCAAGTTTATTTCGGGCTGCATGTTCTCGCTTTCCAGTATGGTTTGCTTCGACTGCCCCTTCATCAACGTCCTCACGAAATGCGACTTGTTAAGCAAAGACTTCAAGGAGAACGGTATGCTGGAGCACTTCTGCATGTGCGACTTCGACTACATGGACCTCTCAAGGCTTCCGCCGCGCTTCCGTGCCATGTCGCGCCAAATCGGAGCGCTGCTCACGGACTTCAATCTGGTGACCTTTCGCCCGGTAGACATCGAGGATGTGGGGTACGTGAGCAACTTGTGCAGTGTGCTGGATGAGACACTGCAGGTGGCTGATGAGGCGGAGGTTCAGGATCACGACTTGGGCGACAACTGACCCAAGACCGAACATGTTCTCTCCAATCGCGCGCATGTGATGTTGCTGCCGTGCTAGCCTCTCTCTACCTATGTGTGTGTGTGTGTGTTGTGTAACGAACCTTCCATCGAGTAATCAAGGACGTTGCGTATGCGTTCAAGCCGCTTCTTGTTGTTTGGTACACATGCACATACACATGCACATACACATCTATCCATGTCTCTCTCTATATCGATAGATAGATGTGTATGTGTGTGTATGCTTGTGTCTTCTCGTGTAACCTTCCTTGCTGTTGCGGTACGGCGTTCGCAAATGGCGCAGCGCATGCACGTGTCTAAGGGCGGTCACACAGTGTCTCCCGCAACGCTGATGGGCCGGCCCCCGCTTCTTTTTCGTGTCTCCGCGCTTCTCCGTCTTCCCTTCCACATGTGGCGGCGGCCTCCCCTCCCTCTCCGCAACGCGAACCCTTCGCTCAACTGCGCAGGCGCGCCTCGCATGCGCGTCTTTCTGTTCACTAAGTGATGCGGATGGAGTGTGCGGAACAGCGTGGCTGCCGTCGTCCTTGTCCGGACTTGTGTAAAGACGCATTCGAAGAGAACAACTGCAGCGCCTGTCGGCACTTTCTCTTCGCTAGCTTCGTGAGTGTTCCTGCACTGTGCGGTGGGGACTCTCCGCGTGGTGCTTCTTTTCTCGCAAGTGGGCCCCCAATAGAGAACAAATACCGCTGCTCTTCTTCTCGCGCGGGTGTTTCATGCGGGGAGAGGGGAAGGGTTGGAGGTCTACAGTGGAGCGTCGACCGATGGGGCAGCGGCGATCATGACGTAGCGCAGGTTTATGCACCATGTCGCTGCCATTGTGCACCTCCTTCCCTTTTTCTATGTAGCACTCTTGCACCACAATCCTCTCCTCGTCCTGCTGAAGGAGCACGAAACAGTACAGCGGCTACATCCTCCTCTCCCCTCCCCGGTGGCGAGCCATGAGAGCCACACGCTGGTGGTGCTATGCGGGCGTGTTGGGCGGCCTTTGCGCACGCACCCTTCCCAGTCTGCAGCACTTCACAGCACTGAATAGCCTGAACGAGAGTGTTGCGGAGCTGCGCCGCAAGCTTCAGTCACAGCTGCACCAGAAAATGCCGCGCATGCAGACGGTGGAGACGGAGAGTCGCCTCATCGCGCAGCTCTCCCGCAGCGCCCTGGCCGAGGAGCGGGCGGAGGCGCTGGAGATGGCCGAGGCTATGTGGGCAGAGCTTAATGACGCGGGCTCTTCCATCCCATTTGGGTCCCGCACGGCGATGAAGATCACGCTGTGCTCCTCGCTGCGTCGCTGCGCGCTGGTGAGCAAGAATCGAGAGCTGGCCGAAGCCTGGACCGCGCGCTTTGCCGAGCGGGCAGCGACTCTCTCACCGGCCAGCTTCAAGGAGCAGTCCTCTGCGGCGGGCAAGGTTCCCGGGTGGCGGGAGGCGCGCACGCAGGCACGCCCTGGCACGGGGATCGACGCAGACGATCTCGAGGCCGACGCCAGGGAGGAGGCCGAGGCGGCCGCGAAGGAGGGGGACGCCGGCGAAAGGGGCAGAAAAAAGGAACCTTCCCCTTTTGAGCAGTATAGGCAGGAGAAGATGCTAGAGCACCCCACGGTCGAGCTGGCCTTTCGCCGACGTGCAGGGCCTGGCCCACGGTACACGGGCTGAAACACGTTGAGTTCGATGCCGCTCACCTTGTACACCTCCTTTTTTGCCTGCACGCTTGCAGATGTGAGTCTGCGTCGCCTCCTACCCTCTTTGCGCTCCGGTCCTCGCTTTCTTATACACACACTCACACACACACACACACACACACACATTCTCAGCATCGTAGCAACGACAAGGGCCGCAACAACAAAACAGACGGACGGAATAAGCGAGCTCAGGGAGACACACACAAAAACAAACAAACAAAAAAAAGGCTGCCGCGTTTTGCTCCTTGTGCTCTACTACATATGTGGCCGACACAAGGGCGGCGACTGGGCTGCGCGGTGTTCTCTTTCTCTCTTGCGCGCTATCCGCATACACTGCAAGAGGGGGGGGGGAGGGTCGAAAACATGCCGAAGAGGAGAGGCGGCACAGCACTCAAGAACATTGCACAGCTGCTCTAAGACATGATCGAGTGTGTGACTTGTAGGAAGAAGAGGAGGGACGAAGAATGTTTTTTGGGGTGTCATGTGCCGGTGCTGCCATTAGTGCGAAGGCTTCTGTCTCTGTCACGTACGCGAGGATACTGGACATCGCCTCCGCTGCTATTTGCGTCATCCCTCTTTTCCTTGTCGACCACTGAAACACCCGTCACTGCGTTTCGCACCATGCCGTACACCAAAATCTACTGTGGCAGGTGCCCTTCCTCACTCTTCCACACTCTCCTGTCAAGCGCTTACCTCGCCTTTTATCTTTCGCTCCCTCCTTCCCCTTCCCCCCAAAATGTCCGCTTCCTCACTTCTCCCCCTTTCACCGCGTGCCTTCATCCTTCACCGCGAGGAGTAGCATCACATCAGCAGACGTGCAAGACAAGCGAAAAAAGGATACGGGTCTCGGAGCCGCTTGCCAACGGAACGAAGGCGGACGTGATTGCGTGTGTGTGTGTGCGCGCGTGTTGTGATCGTTGAAGGGCAAAGCACCTCGCGCTTCCTCTCGGTCTCTCTTTCGTTCTCATCGAAGGGGTCGGCAGTGGTGCGCAGCCCCCCCCCCCCTTCTCCAACTAGAGGAAGCAGAACGGCGTTGCAGCCACCCGCCATTGCCACTTCAGGCCACGCGATTGAGGCGCAATGTCGAACAACACGGATGCAGCGCGTGACTTCGTTACCGTCAAGGGACACTTCAACAGCCTCTGCGACACCTACATCGCTGAAGTTGTCAACGCCTCTCTCGCCAGCACAGATGCCACACTCAACGCGCAGATACGCTCGTTGGTGGCGGGGTTTGAGCTGTTCTGGCGCCACCTCTCCGCCGTTGGAGCCTTTTCACCAAACGACGAGATAGACGACTACTCGACCACATCCCTGGAGATGCTGTGGACGCCGTATATTCTGGCGGACCTCTTCCAGCGCATCCAGGGCCCCATGAAACGCGCCCAGGATAGCCGCGCTGGGAACGATGGTGGCAGCAGCAACGGCACCGCACAACAGCAAGCGGGCTCGGCGGACGAGCGCATGTGGGGCGAGGACGTGCTTCGTCGCAGCGAGCAGGACAGCGGTGCACAACAGATGGAAACGGTCGCGCATTCCGCGGCCAATCTGACCTCTCTCTCCCTTCGAGAGGAGGAGCTGCGGTCTTTGTCGCGGCAAGAAGCGCTTGCCCGCTCTCACGCGTGGCTCAAGGTCTTCTTTGAGTGGATGGAGAATATCGAGCTTGTCGACAAGAAGACGCTGGACACGCACGCCGTGTACCGTGCCGACCAACGGTCGCAGCGCGTTGAGCTCTCTCGCACCATCGCATCGCTTCGGGCGGCGCTAAAGGCCGAGGATGACAAGGTGGGCTACCTCCGCGCGAAGCGGCGCCGCATGCGGGAGCTGATGGCCGAGGAGGGCGAGGCGGCAGAGGAAACGGGAGGCGAAGAGGAGGAGACGCTGCGCGCGCGTGCGTTGGCGCGGCTGAAGTGGTCTATCTACGAAGGTTGCCATCAACTTCAAATATCGTCTCGTGAGCTCAGCATGCTCGAGGCGTTAAACCCAGAGCAGCGGGCCGCCATCTCGAAGCAGTACCAGGACACGATGGACTCCGTGCGCCGAGGAGAGCTGTCGCTGGGGCGGCACACCTACACGATTCTGCCGGGCGGCATGATGGTGGCCGGGACAGCCGATCACCCGCAGCAGGTGCACACCAGCGACATTGTGCAGTCGGGCGGCGTCACGGCACCTGCAGCGACCGCGACGGCTGCCGCCTCCTCCTCTCTCGCCGTCTGCGGCAGCAGCAACGCCCAGCTGTACCGCCAGCAGATCCGCAACGAATTGATGATAGACCGCAACGCTCCGACCATGACGCTGCAGGAGTTCGCCGAACTGGAGATGGCGGAGATTCAGCGGCAGGTGGACGAGGCCCAGGCGAGGCGGCAGCAACAGGCTGAGGAGGACGCACGCCTTGGTCAGGACGGCGTGGAGGAGCGGCAGCGGCAGAAGGATAGCGCCTGGGATGACTGGAAAGACGAACATCCAGCCTACGGACTGACGAACAAGGGCAACTACTCCTGAAAATGACTGCGAAAGAGGGAGGGAGGAGGAAGTGCCTTGGGTCCTGCTCTGCTCCGCTTCTCACCTTTCACTGCTTTCATGCCGCCACCCCTTATGGACGACTGGCTTGGACACAAAGGAAGGTTGCAGGTCGGGGATGTCCACGACGGTAACTCCGATAGATTGTTGAGCCAACCCGATCCCATTGTTCTGGCAGCCAGAAGCATACGTATATATGTACTCGCTCACGCTGATTGGGATGCCGCGCGTCTCTCTGCGTGTCGAGTTTGGCCTACCTTGACGCTTGGCGTTGCTATTTGTATTTGTGTTGCAGTGCACCACGAGTGCGCTGCCGCCTTGATGGTGCACACACACATCCACACACACACATATAACCTCGCATGCACTGAAGAGAAAGTGTTGTTAGGATTCTATGGACACATGCAGGTCTGCGCGAGCGGCCTCCGCAGCGCTACCTTCGCTTTAGTATGAGGCACCATCACCTCCCGAACTGCAAAGGGACCGGGGGAGGAGGCTGAAGGAATGTGTAGGCGCTTCAACGGACGTCGTTCGTGCCATCAGCAACTCCCTTCCCACTTTTATTTTCTCATGCTCTGAATCATGTGCTTCCCTCCTATCGCTTTTCTTCCTTGCCGCACTTTTTTATCGACGCACTCAACTCCTCCACTACACACACACACACACACACACGCATAACAACGACATCAACCACTATCAAGGAATCAGCAACATAAAAAAACCAAAGCGGCGGATCAGAGCGCAGAGAAGCGGTGCTCCCCCCAGCCCATCGTTCCGTGTGTCCGTGCTTAGGTGCATGCGCCTGCGCGTTACGTGCGCCATTGACGTTCATTCACGCAGACGCCTTCATTCCTGCACATACCTCGACAAAGCAGGTGCGTCATTCTCATTCTTTTCCCCGCGCAGCATCCTCGGTCACAGTGCGTGCACGTGCTCACACGTGTAACAGAACGCATGTCTCTGCGCGTCCCCACTGTTTGTTCGAGCACCGCCGCTCCCTTTCGTACTGGTCTCCAGCTGACGTGTGTGCAGCTTCTCCCGCTTGTCGCTTGTGGGCAGCGCTGCAGCTGAAAGGCGAGAGGAGCGAGCGGAACGACGACGAGGAAACATACAGAGAGACGCAGCGAAGGCACGGAGACGTGCTAGGTGGCATCCTTCCGGGGAGTGCCGCACACCCCCTCCTCCCCTCTGCATTCAGTGCAAGGGTGAGGACAGTGGAGGACAGCCCTAGTACCCGTAGGGGGCCACTTACACGCCGCAGCTACAGGATTACCTGTGTAGAGGGTACGTGCGTTCGCGCTTGCTCCATAGAATACTCAAGAGCCGTCACACATGTACATACAGCTGATCATCTCCACAACATCGCATAGAGCGTACCATTCACAGAGAGAAGTCAGAAAAGAGGCCGACAAAGCAAGGGGGCACACGAGAAGAGGGAGAGGAGGGAGGGAGGCGGAGCTATCACGCGAAGCGTTGTATGCAACCGCCTTCTCGCTCTCTTGACTTGTGCTGCTTGCCCCCCCCTGTCCGCTCACGTGTTTGCTGATATACTTGCACTCCGTCTCACCCGCGCCTTGAGGGCTTCATAGTCGCCAAAGCATCGCCCCTTTTCTTTTCGTCTTCGCCGTCGCCCTTGTCTGGCGACTCCCGCGACACGGAATCTCCTTGAAGACGGCGAGACGAACAGCTACCCTTGGCACTTCCATGAAGACGACGTTGGGGCGATGGACGACCTCATCGCGAGCGAGGCCGCGCTTTCGAGCTTCCTGGATGTCGCCCGGGCTCACGTCGCACCAGCAGCTCGACGCCGGTATCGCAGCCCGCCAGCACGCTGGCCGCAAGGCGCTGAAGAAGTCGAAGCGGCCGTTCGCGAACTACTTCAAGACGGAGTACCGTCTCTCTCCTCTCGCGCGTCTCCCCATCACTCGGACGTCGGGTGTAATTAGCAGCTTCGACGCTGTGCGCATGATGACGGACCCGACGCGCAGTTGGGGCACGCCATGGGACCGCGCCGGCAGCAGGGTGCGCACGCGTCGCAAGCGGCAAGATGTGCTGGAGCCTACCCTGACCCAGTTCGGCGACGACTCGATGGACCGCGTGGTGGAGCGACTGCTCGAGATTCGCTTTGCCTGGGATCGCGAAGACGGAATCCTTTGCACGAGTCTCGTGCCGGAGAGCCTTTTTAGCACCACGAAGCACTGCCGCCCGTATCTCACGGAGGTGGCGCCATCGCCGCAAAGCTCGTCGACATCGCTTTCGCCGCGCGAGTCAACCGTAGGCGGCGGCCGGGGGCGCCACAGCTGTGACCTAAACACCTCTACTGAGGATGGGGAGATCGTCATGATTACCGGAACACCGGTGCGTGTCAAGCGACGCACTCCGCTTGTGCGGCGCAAGTCTGGTCAGCCAAAGCGACCCCACACGCGGTCCACCCTGGGCTTCAGCGGTGTCGACACGGTACCGTCGCTGGTACTGGACGTGTCTCACGGTCCGTTTCTCACCAGCCCAAGCGCACCACTCATGACCCTGCGGTGGAAGGGAGAGCACCGCGATGCTGCCAGTGCGCAGAGCGCCCTGCAGCTTCTCCGCCGTGCGCGAGCGGTGCCGACCGTAGGGCTCTCACCTCGCTTGTCGCTGCTGCTTCTCAAGGCGCTGGCCACGGTAGAGGTGGAGGAGCCGGCGCTGGCGGTCTCGCTCGCCATTGCGATGGGAGAGAACTACAACGGCTACTCGGATACCGAGTGCCTCGAGCTGCTTCGCTGTCTACGGCGCCTCGCGCTCGTGCGGGAGCTGCCCGGCGTTGCCGCACCCGACATTGACACGTCTGCACTGAGCTCCGCGTCAGCCGCTGCTGGCAGGTCGCCGCCAACGTTGTACACGGAGGCCGCGCTCGCAGACGCGCTCCTCTCCCACTACCTTGACGACGCCGCGCCGTTCCTCGTGGCGAAGGTGTGGTCCCGGCTGCCCGAGCAAAGTCATCGCCTGCTGAACCGTGGATACTTCCTGGACTGGTTCGACCTAATGAGCCTCGCCATCGCCGCCAGTGGGCCGCAGCGCCTGCCGGAGCGGCTGCCGAACGCGGTCAGCGAGGCCCCGTACGCTGCCAAGTACCTCTTTTTCCGCTACACACTTGGGCTTAAGGAGGATGTGCTGCGCGCTCTCGCTGATCACCTGCGTGGCTTCACGACGTCGACAGACTCAACATTGCAGCAGCCGAGAAACTCGCCTGCCGACTACCCGCACACACTTCCGACGGCGTCGAGCACGTCCAGCAGCGGCCACGCCGCACCTCTGCACTTTGTGGACGAGGTCAAGGAGGAGGTGTACAAACCTCTGCTTCTGTGGCTCTGCGCCGCCCTACTCGTGCGCATCGTTGCGGAGTCCCTCGGCGATGTGGTGCGGCACGTGGGCAACTCACTGCATCAACACGCCGCCTTGGCTGCGGAGCAGGCAGAGGCGCAGTGCACCCAGCACGAGAACTCCCTCGTGTGCCAACAGCACCGACTTGGTGATCCTGACAGCGGCTCTGATCCGGCGTCCGCACCGCTGGGTCTGCATCAGCCCTACCCTCGTTTCAGCAACGGCGCCTATCAGCAGATGGGCTGTCGCCGGCCAAAGCGTGTGCGGGTGCGACTGCTGCCCTTCGAAGCGTTTCCTCGCGTGTCGCAGTGCTTCTCCTGCCCCTTTGCGGCAGTGACGGAGAAGGCGGAGGCGCAGGAGCGTAGGCGGCGCCGTCGACACGGCGAGTCACAAGGCTTCTTCACGTCGTACGACGGTGGCGCTACAGCCAGAGGCAACGATGCGCATACCGTGACTCTGAGTAGCACGAGTGATGCAAGCAGCAGCGCGGGGGAGCGGAAACCGCTGAAAGAGGTGGAGTCGACCTTTGCCTCTGTGCTGGCTGACTCGCCGTTCATGGCGAAGCATATTGAGCGCGCATGCGCGGCACTCGTGTGGAGCACAATGGTGCTGCGGTCGTGCCATGCGCTCGTGCGCGACCTCCCTCTTGTGCACCCGCATCCGTTGACGGTGTCGATGCCAAGCGACAACACCGACGGTGCTGCTGCCGCATCCTCGAGGGGGTCTGCGGCACCGCTCCACCATGAAGACAGCGGCGACGAGTGGGCGCACGAGTCGGCGGCGATGGAGGTGCGTCAAGCGCTGTGCTACCGCTTTGTTCGTTCAAGTGTGCAGCAGCACATCGACGCTCTGTTTGCCTTTATTCCGTGGGCCGAGATGGAGTCGGCCTGGGAGCCGGTGCTGACGACTGACGTCAAGCCAGCAGAGGAAACTTCAGTGCGTGATGCTGCGGGCGCTGCAGTCGCAGACAACGCCACCTCACTTACGGCCGCAGCTCTTGAGGCTGTGCTTATGGAAGATAGCGTGGGGTCAGCACAGGCGTCTGCGAGCACGGAGCCGGCCGCTACGCTGTCCGAAGCAGAGCAGCGTGCACGGGCCACAATGGAGGGGCTGCGCGAACGACTCGAGGAGTTTCAGGTGGCAGTTGCTGAGTTGCTCGAGGCGCATGAGACCTCCTTCCCTGATGCCGTTTTTCCTGCCTCCTCCTCGTCCTCGCGCGCTGGTGGGGGCGATGATCTTTGAGGTGAGCAGCGAGAGAGGCGCGCGCATGCTGCACTCGAACACATACATAACGGGCATTGTGCACCGGTACAACTAAGCGCCATAGGTGCAGAGGAAGCGAAATATTGGCCATAAAGGATAAGAGGAGCAGATCGGTCGGCGGTCGTGGGTGCGGGGGGCACGCAGGCTCCTACTCCCCTCCCACACACGTGCGTGGGTATCAACAAGGCTGCGTCGCCTCCTCACATGCGCCACCACCACCGCACCTTGAGAAAGCCGCGCGGGCATCTTCTGGATGCGCTTACGTGCACCAAGCATACACAGGGAACATCTGGAAGGCAGGGCGGAAATGGGTAGCGCGTTGCCTAGGGAACTCACTGGTGCCCACCCATGCACTCGTCCTCAAAGCGCGAGTCCATCAAGGACACATGTTCAAGTGCAATTTCACAGGATGAGATGTCCTGCCACAGAGTGCCATCCGCTCCCCTGTCCTCGTCTCCCCCACGTCGCCGCCTTCGATGATCCTCTTCTCCTGGCCACTCCGCTCTGTTCTCCTCCTCGTTTTGAACACCACAAACTTCTGCACATGCATCCCATCTCTCCCGCCTCCACACACACACACACACACACACACACACAGCTGCAGATACACCGTCTCCGCAAGGGAGAGTTGCAAGCAGCAGCCCCCCACCCCCAACTCCACCCCCAACAGCACTTGGCGCGGCTCGCCATTCGTTGCAGCCACGAAGGGCATCCAGCAGTGCCTTCGCGCTCTTCGACCTTTCTTCCCTTTCCCATTGTATCTCTCCTGCTGCCGCTGCCACTATGAACATCGAGGAAGACCTCACCATCGTGTCCTCGTGGGCACAAAAGGCTTACCAGTGCTTTGCGAGGGAACTGGAGGAGTTGCAGGAGCTGCATCAGCGGCATGAGCAGCTCGAGGCGCAGTCGCAGCAGGAGCTGGAGGCGCGCTGCAAGGAGGAGGTGGACGCGCAGCTGCTCAAGGAGCACCCGGACGTTTTCCCGCACCTCGCCTCGGCTGTCTCACTGTCGCGGTCTGCCAATGCGAAGTTGTTGCCGATACCGCCGCCGTCTTCGCCGCCGTCTGCGCGGCCCAACACGAAGCGGCCCAGGTCGAAGCACGCACATCAGCAGAGGCAGTCTGAAGTGGCTCTCTTTAATGCCAAGCGTGAGGCGCTTCTTCAGCAAAACATTCAGGCTGCCATGGCAGCCCAGCAGCGACGACCAGCGCGCCAGCTCGCTGTGCAGTACGCCGATCATCTGAGCAGCACGCAGAGGCAAGTGGAGCTGTACTTGGAAAGAGAAGCGCACGAGCTGCGCCGCTTCACCAGCAAGCCGGCCGGCGCGTACGCTTTGCGTGAAGTGCTCGAAGTCCCCACGCTCGCCGCAGCTCCCGCTGTACCCGCTCCAGTAGCGGTGGCGCCACGCGGTGGGTCTGTACCCCACCCAGCCCCGTATTCCACGCCGAAGCGCCGCAAAGCGTCGTCCGCGCTCAGTGAAGGGACAACCACGACTACGCTACGCGACGCATCGGAGCGGAGCGGCGCCGTTCTGAGCAGCCTTGGCCTGACCCGGCAGAAGGCGAGAAGGGATGGCCGTTTGGGGCGCCCCGATAGCGCCACGGCGGCCCGCGCGCGCATCGCAGACAAAAGTGGCGCTGCCGTGTCGGCGAAAGCCCGTCGAAGCCGCCAAGAGGCGGAGGACGCATCGGCGCTCGCGGTACCGCCGCCGTTCTTGATCGACGCTCACCGGTTTGCCGTTGAATACAACGAGATGCTGAAGAAGGAGTACGGCTATCGCCCCGCCATGACGAACACGTTTGCCGCTGATGTGCACAGAGAAAGTTGCGATGCTGCAGACGTAGTGGCGGCGCTGAACGATCAGCTGCGCACACACGCGCCAGGGATGACGAGCAAGAGGCCAGCCGCTACCGCTAGCAGCAGTTTGCTGCCGCCTCTGCTTGAAACGGAAGCGCGCGGCGCCGGCGCCGGCACAGAGCCGCGGCTGCTACCTCCTCACACAAGCGATGCAGAGAGTAGTGGCAGCAGGGAGTCAAAGCATCGGCCAGCGCACTCCTCTCGGAAGCAGAAGCAGCCACAGACGCAGCCGGGCACGAGGAAACGGGTCACCACCGGTGGCAGCAGTAGCAACCCTCGACAGAAGGGACGGGCTCTGCCGGCGTTGTCTTCTGTGCGAGACGGCGCCTCCGCCTTGTCGACTGCAAGCCCTCTCGATGGCGTCCAGTGCACCATCGCTGGCGGCTGTCTCTCTCTCTCCTCCTGCGTAGGAGTGCCGAGCCGGCAGGTCGTCCAGTTTGTGAATAACAATGCCTACCGAACCCGGCTGCGTCTGAAGCCGGCTTCGCACCCGTGGCTCACGTACCGCTCCGTTTGCATTGCACCCTCCGCTGCTGCTGCGGCGACGGTGGCGCCAGAGTCGCCGCTGAACTGCGGCGGCTACGTAGAGGTGGAGGTTGTCTTCTGCCCCACATCCTTCGAGGCGTCCACGGCGACGGTGGATACGGTGCTGGAGATGGGCGTGACGCGAGAGTTGAACGATCGGACCGGAGAGGGCGCGCAATGGCGGTTCATCTCCGTGCCGTTGCAGGCGCGGGTGGTGCTGCCGCACTTTGACTGGTGGCGTAGCCCCACTGCGGCCGTCACGAGGTCCACAGAAGGCACGGAGATGTTGGTGCCCGGCCCGGCACCGGTGGTTCGGGCGGAGGAAGAGACCAGCAACGGCGCCAATGCGATGGATGCAAGAGAGTCTGCCGCTGCAGAGGCGCAACCGCTCATCACTCATGACGCACTTGCCTCTCGCGCAGTGCGCCTGGACGTGAGCGGTTCCTCCGCAGCAGTCGTGGCCTTTGGCGAGGTGCTTCTCCTCGCCGAAGTGAAGCAGACGCTTTACCTCGAGAACACAGGCTCCACGGCAGTGGTGCACGTCCTGAGCTCGTCACCGGAGTTTACCGTGTCGGTGCCGGCGGTGGTGTCCACGACGCTGCCTCCCAGCCACGCTATGCCACTCCACGTGTCGTTCTGTCCATTGTCGGAGGGCCCGTGTGAGGCGAGTTTGACTGTGGCAGTGCGGGCCAGCGATGCCGCAGACAGCCCCGTCCTTGCAGAGCATACACTGGCGCTCTTCGGCGTCGGTGTTGCGCCGCGTGTTAGGATTACCTCGCTTGGGCCGCAGCTGGTTCAGGAATGTGCTGTGCCGCAGTGGCAGCAGTGCAAGAGCGAGGTGCCACTCCACATCCTTCTGAGGGGCACGATACCAGGTGTGCCGACGGAGGTGCCGGTGACGGTGAGCAACGACTGCGCCGTCCCGCTGCCTTATTACTGGCGCGGCTGCGAGCCGCCGTTCACGGAGGAGAGCGGCAGTGATGCAGAGAAGGATCAGAGAGGTACCGACGAGAGAGACCAGGCGTGTGCCCCGAGGCTGCAGCTTACCACCACCACTTCCACCGAAGATACTGCCATGGATGTGGGCGCCAGCAGGACTTCTCACATCACACCATCCTTTGGAGTACTGCCGCCGATGAGCACGACCACGTTCATCCTCACCGTGATGCCGCGCACACTGCAGCCGCTGCAGACGCTCTACAACCTCTTCCTGGACAAGATGCCCGACCCCACCGCGCCGCGGAATGCGGCGAGGCTACCGTTTGTGGACGCGGAGGTGCTGGAGCTGTACCGCCGCAATCGGCCCATTCCTTGCGGCTTGCATGGTTCGGCGCAAGACAGTGGCAGTCCTCTCGCCGACGACGCCGTCCGTGCGGCGGCGCTTCCCAATGGACTTCAGATGACTTACCTGGACCCTATCGCCGTCTTCGCACAGTTTCAAACCGCGCAAGACGAGCACGATGGCCACGCCAGCGCTGACGCCGTCTTTGCCACCGGCTTCTTGACCTATCAGCAGCCGGTGCTGCCCACCCTCTCTATCGACCCGGCGGTGCTCGAGGAGCGCGTCGAGTGCCTCATCCAGTCCCGAACAAGGCGCACCGTGTCGCTGCACAACAGTTCCCCCATCGAGATGCACTTTGTGCTGGACCCAACCGCTGCCGAGTTCGCCGCTTCTCTCCAGGAGCATGAGCACCTAGCTCAGCACACGAGCACCAACTTCACGTATGAGCGCTGGCGCGCCTCCTTCGCAGCCAGTGATGGCATCTCTGTGCAGTGCCAGCCTCGCAAGGGCCTAATTCCACCGCACAGCACGGTAACCATCACTGTTCACTTCACGCTGGAGGCGATCGGGCCGCACTACGCCGTTGTGCCGTGCTGGGTACCAGAGGTGGAGCTGTTGTGCGCGCGTTTGGCCGCAGTGAGCACCGCTTGCACGGGCAGGCTCTCAAAGTGTATGTCACTCTCCTTGCTGGGAAACCCACGAGGGGCCGCCAGCGCCGGTGCGGCGAGCCAACGCACACTCTTAACCTCGCTACCACAAGAGAGGACGACGCTGAGGGTCGGCAAGCGTCCACTCACGGCCAACAGCGCCAGCGGAGGCGCGGGGAAGCTGTCGAAGCCCGCGTCAACACCCGGCACCGGAGGAGGGCCGCTGCCCGTGACGGTGACAGCCGTGGAGGACGTGCACCAGCAGCAACACGCTGAGGACTGGGGCTACTACGCTCTGCATGTCATGGCCACCGGCGTTGGTCCGACTGTCATGACCAGCGCTGAGCTGCTGGACTTTGGGCTGATCGAGCTCGGTCAGGAAGCGGCGGCCTCCTTCACCGTGTCGAACCCGAACTCCATCCCTGTCGTATTCGACCTCTGCGACCCGCTCATGCGCCACCCGCCGCGCTTTGTGTTCATTCCCGAATCGTGCCGCCTCGGCGCCGGCAACACGGTCGAGGTCACAGTGTACCGCAAGGTCGTCTCCACCGAGGACGCGCAGACGTTTTTCGAGCTCACCGTGCGTGACGGCGGCGCGTCGGTCGCGATCGAGACGCGGGCAACGATTCAGCAGCCGCTGCTCGTCATTGAAGATCCCGTCGTGCAGTTCGGCGTCGTGCCCGAGGGCGTGTGGCAGTCCGGTGCCTTCCACGTGTCGAACCGGTCTGCGCTCGACACCGTCTTCACTGTCATACCGGCAACCCTGGCGCCATCGTACATGGAGCTCGACTACAAGGCCGAGCACGTCCTACGCGCCGGGGAGCAGCTGACGGTGCCGGTGCGCTGCCGCTTCGAAGTCTGTCCTCTTGCACTTGTGAACCGAGGCGACCAGCGTGACACATCAGCGTCGCTCGTGAGTTCGCAGGGGCATACCGCTACTGAGGCGAGGACCAAGGACTGCTACTCGACCCTGCTCGGCGTTGTGTCGAAGCGCAGCCGGCAGGCGCTGTTCGTGGAGGTGCGGTGTGACACCGTCCAGCCGCTGGCTGTCTCCGTAGACGTAGCACCGGAAGCGTCGCCGAACGACCGTGAAGTAGCTTCTTCGCCGGTGCGCATGTCCACAGAGGCATACGTGCGAGCACTCCTCTGGAACGCGCTCGAGGCTGCCTTGTGCGCGCGTGCCACTGCCGCACTGGATGGCTCAGTGATGCGCGATGCGCAGGCGACCACTCTCGTGGCACGCCCTTACTGTGCAGGGCTGAGTTTGGTCGACTACATACCCGATGACGTCCCTATCTCCCGCCGCTCCCTGACGGTGATTCTGGAGAACTACACTGGCTGCGAGGCGAACTACGACGTGCGTGCGAAACACTTTGAGCCACTGCCGATGGAGGTGCCGGGTGCGCAGGGCATTCTGGACAAGCGGCGCAAGAGGGCGGAGAAGGGGGCCAGTCGCAGTGTCAGCAGCAGCACGCAAGCGAGCCGCGCCGGTGCGTCAGGCAGCAGCCGCAAGGCCACCCAAATGCAATTACAGAAGCAGCAGGAGCAGCCACTATCGCCATTCTCAGCACTGGCATCAAGGAAAGTAGCAGGGAGCAACAGCAACGGCAGCAAGGGTGGCGCCACGCTCCCGGCCTTCTGGATCACGAGCGTACAGAGTGGCGTAGCGGTGCAGCAGCAGCAGCAGCAGCGGCAGATTGTGGAGACCGCGCAGAAGGTTCTCGGTGACGGTCGCGGCTGCGCGACCTTGCTCGGTTCCTTGACAGGCAGTCTGGGCCCGTACAGCCAGGTGCGGCTGCCTGTCCGCCTGCTGTGCAGCTTGCCCGGTCGCTACGCGGAGCAGCTGTGCGTGCGCGCTGACGCGACTCTGCCATGGCTTCAGATCCCTGTCGATTACGGGGTGTACGGCAAGCCCATTCTGCTCGATACAACAACGTCGGGGCTCGTAAAGGAAGGTGGGCGAGACGGCAAGGAGGTGCTGCTGATGCCGCCCGTGATTGCTCCGCTTGGAACGTCACGGCGGTCAATTCGGCTCATCAACCGCGTGTCACGCGACATGGACGTGACGGTGGAGGTGTTCCCGTGCCCGCTTGGCCTGGCTGTGCACGCCGTCGACCCAAACGCGCCGGCGGATCAGGTGGAGCTCAAGTTGTGCTCCATGAACGCGGAGGATCGAGAGAAGGAGTGGCACCGTGTCGGGAGGGTGACAGCGATGCCGTTTCAGCTGCGCATCCCCGCCCACTCGCGGCGCGATGTGCTGCTGGAGTTCACGCCTGCGGCGAAGCTCACAGAAGGGTCGGACGCGGGCGACTACGACGAGGACCGCGGCGGCTCATCGGGCCACGCTGCTTCGAATAGCGGTAAGGGCCACGGCAGCGCAGGCACAAAGAGTCCTCTCACAGCCCGTGCCGCGGACGATAGCGAAGACGAGGAGGACGGTGAGGAGGCAATGCTGCCGCCGTCGGAGCACTGGTGGGAGGGCAGTGTCTGCGTCCGCGCTGTGCTGGCGCACAGCGAGCTGAACGACATCTTCCTCATCGACGACTTCTACGCTCGCTACGCGGACCGCTACCCGTCCCAGCGCGTGGCCCGCTCCATCAGCGGAGCAACCTCAGCCGCCGATCCGGCGGCTGCGGCGGGCAGCTCAGCCGGACCTAGCCTGTCGGTGGCGCAGCTGACTGTAATGCGGCCGCTACGTACCCGCCCTGGCGGCCGAGTGGTGCGCAGCGGTCGTGTGGTATGGCCCTTGGAGACAGCACCGCAACCCTCTAGCCGCGCCGCGGTGACTGGTGACGCACTTGTGGCCAAAGTTGCTGCCACCACCACTGCTGCTGCTGCAGCTGCCCAGCCGGCGGATAGCGGCGCTGACAGCGACAGCGACAACTCCGAAGACGATGCAAGCAGCGGTAGGCTGACTGTCTCCTCGCAGCGACGAGGCTCCGTTCTATCACTGGAGGTGCTGCAGCGGGAGGCAGAGGAGCGGCAGGCGCTTCTGGCCTTCATGGAAAGCCGCCGTTGCGCGCTGCAGGAAGAGAGCCGCCGGTACTTTACGTCGATCGAGTTGCGGTTGCGTGCGCGGTGCGGCCGGCCACACCTAACCGTCGAGCCCTCACAGCGGCGTGTCCGTTTTCCAGCGGTGCAGCACATGGAAGGGCGAGCAGCAGCAGCAGCAGCCCCGGCCGCGTCGCTCTGCATGAAAACAATAAGGTTAACGAACCGCAACAGCTCATCGCTGCGCTTTTCCTTGTCGCTGCCCGCAGCCCCAACCAGCGGTGCCGCAAACGTGTTTTCCATCGTGCGGTGTGCCCTGTGGCGCTCCGGCCATGATGTATCGACGGAACTGTTCGCCTCTGCTTTGGCGACAGCTGTGGCTGGTGCGGAGGAGCACGAGTACACGCTACATAGCATGGATGCGCTTGACGTGCAGGTTCAAGCACACACAGGAAGCTCTGCGTGGCGACAGGCGTGCGAAGCTGTGTGCAGTGCGCTACCACGACCCTCCCTCTCGGACAAGGCACCTGCGGTGGAGGGGCTGCTGAGGGTGCAGTTCCTTCCCACTTCCGAATCCGCTGAAACCGCGTGCGCCTCCCCCGACGACCGCGTCCAGGCACCTTGCCAGCTTCTTTCTCTCTGCGTGCCTCTCACACGGCCGTCGCTGGAGTGCAGTCCTGGCGTTGTGTGGTTCCGCCCAGGCCAGCAGCGCCACGACGGCCGCCAACAGGTGGCGTATATGCAGAAGTTTACGCTGCTCAACCGGAGTGCCGTCCCGGTGGCCTACCAAATCTGCCCCGTCACTGACACCGACGAGGAGACGCTGCGGACGTTCCGCCT
This sequence comes from Leishmania major strain Friedlin, assembly GCF_000002725.2. NCBI lineage: Eukaryota > Euglenozoa > Kinetoplastea > Trypanosomatida > Trypanosomatidae > Leishmania > Leishmania major. Next base: position 535,727 of record NC_007266.2, on the reverse strand, counting down.
TCAGCAGCGGCAGGGCACGAGCTACGGTGAGGCGGCTGTCTTCTCGCCTGCTGTCTCACAGTGTCTTTTGGTGGCCAATACGACCACGACGCAGTTCGGCGTCTCGGCTACCCAGCGGCAGTGCGACTCGATTACGCGTAAGGTGAAGGCTGCTGTGGAGATGCCTGCAGTGGCGCCGCCCGCGGAGGGTCGCCCAGACCTCGTGTACGTGGATGAACCGGCGCGGTTCTCGCTTAGTCCGCTAGAAGGCGTCGTCCCTGCCGCGTCGTTGGGCGGTGAGTCTGGCCGTCTTGAGGTGAGTGTCACCTTTGCCGAATTCTCCGATGTGCGGTACGAGTCACTGTTCAAGGTGATTGTCCTCGGCGCTGGCGCTCAGCCACCGACCTACGTGGTGCTGCGTGGCGACAGCCGTGATGCAGAGGTGTAGCGTTGTCTCCACGGCGCTCGTTCGTTCGTCTTATCCTTTGCCTCCCCTTACTGGGCCGATGTACGAAACTTCTATGTGTAGCTTCCTCTTTCATTTTTACTGCGACTGTGTGGGCACCTGTCCAAACCCCTCCTCTTACAGACACACACACACACACACACACACACACACACACTTGGTTGCGTGTTGTCGCTGGTGCGTCTCCCTCGGGAAAGCGTGCGGAGCTGACCCAACGACCTAAAACGATAACGGGCCGATGTTGCGCTCAGGCATGCAGACACGTACTGCGCTTGTGCCAATGTATGGGAGTGTGTGGCTCTCTGTCTCTCTCGATGTGCGAGGGGGAGCCGCTGGAGCACATTGCAAAAGCTGCTACTGTTCAGTCTGCAGCAGTCTGATGGGGGAAGGTGGGCGCCGCCTCTCTCTATGCACACACACACACACACACGCGACTCCCCTCGCCCTCTTTCTGACTCTCAACACCGTCTCTACGTCTCACAGACTCCACCCGCACACGCCCCCTCCCCCCTCCCCCGCCCGCAGCACCACCCTTCTGTTCTGTTTCGCGTTGCTCACTCACTCACGCCTCTCCAGCATATCGCGCACGCACTCGCTCTACGAATCCCGTCATTGATACGTAAACGCACCGGAAAGGCACACAAACACCCATTTTCGCTCGGTCGTCTACCCGGCTCACTTCCCTTCCTCTTCGCACTCACGTCGTTGCGCTGCAGACGTCTGCGCGTTTTGCGCGTGCTCACTGCGCCATGTACAACCTACAAGGCCACTCGTCGAACCCGTACGGGGACGGGTATGGCAGCTACGGGGCTTACGGGTCCGCTGCGGCCTCCGGAGGCGCGCCGGCTGCGAGGTCGTATTATGACCCCAATCAAGGCCACGGTGCGCAGACGAACTACTACGGCGGTGCCACTCAGCAGGCCGCAGCGCCGCCACCGCAGGCCGCTCCCGCTGCACCATCGTCTTACAGCTATGGCAGTTACGGATACACGGCTGGCGCTGCCCCGAGCGCCGCTGCGGCACCGGCTTCTGCATACCCATACGGCGGCAGCTACGGCAGCGCCGCGATGGGCGCGCAAGCCTCATCTGCAAACGCGCCATCTACCAGCTCATCGGCGTCACCATCTTCCGCTCCTGCGCCGTCCGTCGCTGGATACAACTCTTACGGCTATCAGGCCGCTTCTGCCGCCCCCGCGCCATCCCGGCAGCCGGCACCGTCAGCGCCAGCCTCAGCCTATCCGCCACCACGCAGCACCTCATCCGCAGCTGCGGCGGCCAGTGACCCGTACCCAGCCCCTTCCTCCTCAAGGCGTGAACCGGTGGCGCAGCAGCTACCGCCGGAGCCGACTCAGCCGTACAGCGACACCCTGCTGGGCAGCGGTGCTCGCGGCAATAACCGGCCGTTGCGCGCCTTGGCTCGACAGCCGCCAACGCGCATTGTGAACGTGCGCTCCGTGCCAAACCCGGAGCGCAGCATCCCCCGCAACAGCGGTGCACCGATCGAGTACCTGACATGCACGAACGAGCCGCCCTACGCTACTGTCGACTTTCTCGGCCTCGACAACGGCAATGCCAACTCGAAGTTCTTTCGCCCCTCCATGCTGTGTGCGCCAGGCGAGGAGCGACTTGTGAAGGACAGTCACATCCCCTTCGGTGCCATTCTCTCACCGCTGTGTCAGCCGCTCCACAACAAGGAGGTGGTGCCGCTGGTGAAGCAGCCAAAGCCGCCTGTGCGTTGCCACCGCTGCCGCGGCTACAAGAGCTGTCACGCCCGACTTCTCGAGATGGGCCGCAAGTGGGAGTGTCCGCTGTGCGAGGTGACCAACGATGTCGTTGGCGACGACTTGGATGCCGTTGATGGAATGGGGTGTCGGGTGAACGTGGCGGATCACCCGGAAATGGGCTTTGGCAGTGTGGAGTTCGACGTCGACGACTTCCCAGAGTACGCGCTGCGCACGGAGGACAATGTTGTGCTGCCCAGTCGGCCGCTGCATCACCTGTTTCTCATCGACATCTCGCGCGACGCGGGACAGCGGTTTCTTTCCGACTACACGGAGGCGATTCGGGCTGCCCTGCAGCGCATGGCGGAGCTGACGCCTGAGTGCAAGGTGTCATTCATCACATTCGCCTCGCAGCTGCACTTCTACGACTTCCGCCACCCCGACATGCCGCAGATGTGCGTTCCGGACGTCGAGAACCCGTTTGTGCCGCTGCCCTTTACGAGCCTGTGCTGGATGGAGGTGGGGGCGGAGCTGGAGCGCCTGGAGGCATTCCTGAGTCGACTGCCACATATGGCTGCCAACGTGAACGAGTCGGACTGTGTGCTCGGCGCTGCGGTGAAGGCGGCGACGCTGGTGTTGGCGGGTCAGCATGGCGGGCGTGTGATCATGTGCGCGAGCCGGCACCCGCAGCGCGGCATAGGGCAAATCGTGCTGCGCGAGCAGCACAAGCTCTACGGCACCGATCGCGAGAAGGAGCTGCTGCGACCCATCGAAGGCTTCTGGACGGCCACGGCAACCGCGGCAGCGAGGCAGCAGATTTCGTTTGACCTGTTCCTGTTCGCCACGGGGTACTGTGAGCTGGTGACGTTGTCGAACGTGTGCCACGTGACGAACGGTCGCGTCTTTCTCTTCAGCAACTACGATCCAATGGTCGATAACACCAAGGTGAGCGCCTCCATGCAGCAGCTGCTGACGGAGGAGGCCGGGTACGCTGGCATCCTCCGCGTCCGGTGCAGCGCCGGCCTCCATGTGCAGCGCTACCGGGGCCACTACCTCTCCCAGACGGTGCAGGACATGGACCTGGCCAGCATCACGGGCGGCTCCACGTTTTTTGTGGAGTTCGCTCACGAGGACCATCTGCCGAAGGATAACTACGCCCATTTCCAGACCGCGCTGCTGTACACCACTCGCTCTGGCCACCGCCGGGTGCGGGTGCAGTCGTGTCGGCTGCGCGTCGCCTCCTCCTTGACCGTTCTCTTCCGCAACATGGACATGGAGGCGATCCTGTTCGGCTTCATCCAGGATATCATGGTGGAGGCGGTGAACAAAGGGCCGCAGCAGGCGCGCCAGGGAATGACGGACCGCCTCATCAAGGCCTTTTCCTGCTACCGCCAGTACTGCGCTTCGGACAAGTCGGGTGGCGAGTACGAGGACGTCAAGACCGCCGCCCGCGATAAAAAGAATACGCTTCTAATGCCGCCACGGCTGAAGCTGCTCCCGGTCTATCTGCTCTGCCTGATGAAGTCCAACGCGCTGACGGAGGGCACCATTGTGCACATCGACCACCGAGTGGCCAGCATATTCGACCTCGTGGCGATGCCGGCGTACAAGCTACTCAGCTACCTATACCCGTCCCTTTACTGCCTGGACGACTTAGAGAGCGATCCGACGATCGGCACGCTGGACGTGACGACGGGAAACTGCATTCTGCCGCATCATCGTCAGCTGCTCTTCGACAGCATCGCGCGAGATGGCACCTACGTGCTGTGTGACGAGCAAGCGCGGCTTGTGTACATGTGGATTGGCGAAAATGTGCCGCCGAAGATCGCGAATACGTTGTTCGGCACCCCTGATGCAGCATCCGTGTGTGTAGCCGGAGGGCCAGGCGAGGAGTGCTTCAGCGAGCGCCTGCGCAACGTCCTGTACGCTCTCATGCTGCGCGAGGATGGCATGCGGCGTCTCATCGTGATTCACCACGGCGAGCGCTCTGAGGACGCCTTCTTCAAGGAGCTCAAGGAGGAGATGGGCACGAGCAAGATGGGCTACGATGAGTACCTGACGCATCTGCACCGTACCATACAGACACACGTGTCATGAGACTGGTGCACCTAGACCGGGTGAACGGCGCGGGCGTTCCTTCGACGAACGTGGATGGCGGTGATGGTGGTGATGGTAACCGTGTTTTTCGTTTTGGAGGGGTGGGTGGGTGGATGGGCTGCCGGTAAGTGAGAGAGAGAGGGACACATCGCAGGAGGCGGGTGATGGCGGTGGGGCCCAGCCTACGCTGCCAGCTCGCTAATGGTGCCACTGGGTGTGCACGTTGCATATACGGCTCTTTTCCTCTCTCTATACGTTTTTCTTTTGGGCTTCACTTGATGCTGTGCGTGCGCGCGCTTGTGTGTCAAACCACTCTTCCTCGCCTCCTCTCGTCCTCTCTCCTTCTAGCGGCTTTGTTTGCGACTGGACGCATGTACACGTGTACGCGTGTGCTGCTGCCGTCTACCTCCCTTTTCCACTCCCTCCCTCTCTCCTTTGCCGAGTTTTGTGCACGTGGATTATGCGCGTGTGTGTGCGGAGAAGTCCGTAGCGAATTGTGTGGTGCGTGCGTGTTGATACGCCTCTGCTGGGCGCGTTAGTAGTCAGAAGTGCAGGTCCGTAAGAAGAGGCACAGTAGGGGACTGAGGGGGGGGAGAGCCGCGGCGATGACGGTGCCCGTAACCTGTCTGCTTCCCATCTCTTTCACTCCTCCTTGCGTCTCCCCCGATGCCCCCCTTTATCTTCGGGCTCATTCATCGACGCAGTGGAGGGCCGGGAGACGCGCACACGGCCGCCCGGTGTGACGACACTATGTTCCCGCTGGCAGTTTGGGGGAGCCCTTCGCTGTTCACCTCATCAACCTCATCAACCTCTCCCCCCACCCTCCCTCCTTCTCCTCCACCCCCCAAACTCGCATGCGCGCGAAAGCGCACACTCACAGACGTCATCGCTTCTAGCACACCCAGGCACGTCGCCGGGCGGTGATGCGGAGCTCTTTGCCCCCCTGTCCTCGTCGTCGTCGTAGACCTCCTCTTCCCCTCATTGCTCAGGCGCTCTCGCACTCCCTTCCTCTCCACCTCTCCTCCGTCTGTGAGCGCCGCACCGGCAACCCAGGCATAGAGAGCGGGAGAGAAGAGCTTCGTGGTCGATTGACACGCATGCGCGTATACACACAAGCACACCCTTAGCACCCACACTCTCTACATGCGCTGAGTCGTTGGCAGCTGATGGACACGCGCTTCCACTGCGTGTACTTGCTCACCAGTCTCGACCCTCAGTGCGAGGGCGACTTCTACATTGGCTACAGCGTGAACCCCCTGCGACGGCTGCGGCAGCACAATGGCGAACTCGTGAACGGCGCCCGACGCACGGGTCGCCGTGGTCGGCCGTGGACGATCGTGTGCTGTGTCTCAGGTTTCCCTGACGATCGAACTGCGCTGAAGTTTGAGTGGTGCTGGCAGCACCCGACCGCATCTGCGCGACTGAGGCACACCATCGACATTCTCACTGGTTTGCGGCGGCTTCCCTATGCGGTGGCCACGCTTCACCTCCTCGTGCGCGCCTCCCTCTTTTGCCAGCTGGATCTGACGCTGCACATCTTTGAGTCGGCATTCTTACAGGAGGCGGCGGCCAGGGCGGAGGTGTTCCTGGCGAGACGCCGTGGCGCCTTTGCCGTGGGCGGAGGGCTGCAAGCCGAGTCACCACGAGTGGGCACACAACAACATTCGCAGAGAAGCTCGTCCTTGCAAGGGCAGGCAGACGGTGTTGTGACACCGCCGCTGCCCGCGCTTGACTCTCAAGGGGAACTGCAAGGTGCGTCGACGGCAGCGGCGCTCGCAACCACCACGGCTGCTTCTCACCTTCTCCCTCCGCTCACCCCGTCTCTCTTGCTCCACGTCGAGAACACAACGCGGGAGGCCTTCGAGGATGCCTACCTGAGTCACGACCGGTGCCTGCTGCTTCCAAGCGCGGGCATGGGCGTCGTCGTGGGAGAAGCAGGGAAGGAGGACAGCCACATGAGCGCGTCTGCTGGAACCTCCTGCCCGTATGATGTATCGTTGCTGTCCCAAGCGGCGCGGGCGGAGTGGTCAAACGCCTCATTCGCCTCTGACTCGGACGACGAGGACACACGACGGCTCGCGCCCTACTGTCCCTCTGCAGGGTCGTCCACGCCATCTCCGCAGCGCGTTCGCACGGCGGCCTCGCCGGCCCTTCTCGGCTACCGCAGCGAGGAGCGCGCAGGCGACGGCGTCTGGGAAGCGAGCCCAGGCAGCAGTGTCGGCTGCGGTGCGGCGTTGCGCTCCTTCTCCTCTCCTCCGCCACCACGAGAGTCTTCGCCCCGATCGGCATCGCGTCCTCCAGTGTGTACAGGCATCAACGCCTCTGCCTCACTTGCAGTGGATGCACCCCATGGGGACGTCACAGCTGCCTGCCCTTCCTCCCCAGCGGCGGCACCCGCTCCACAGCCCCGCATCCCACTGCGTTTTGCGGACTATGGCGAGGTTGACTTTGCGCGGGCCCACGCAGAGGAGCAGCATCGCCTCCATCACGGGCTACTACCGTGCAGTCTCTGCGCGTTGCCGCTGCAGCCCTCGTGTCTGGTGTACTGCAGCCGCGCACCTTTCTGCACCCTACGCTGTCACCTGAGCTGCTTGGCGATGTGGATGCTGTATGCCGAGGCAGAGGCGGCGGCTACCATAGACGGCACTGATAAAAGCCCTGCGCTGCTTTCGCACGCGCCTCCGGCACCGATATCACCGCTCCGTCGTCTGATCCCTTCGCAGCCGTGCCCGTGCCCCCTCTGCGGTGTTCTCCTGCACTGGGGTTCGCTTGTGAAGGAGTTGAAGAAGCGAGTGGTTGTGGAGCGGCGCCTGCACGCGGTACAGCGGCGCATTCGCATGGAACAGCGGTGGCAGGCGCGTCTGGCGCACATTGAACCGACTAAGAGAAGCACCGGTGCGGCGATGCGGCGTCGGCAGCGGGCGAGGGTGGGCGCCGCCGCCGCACTCGCAAAAGGCGCCGGCAAGGTACCCGGTGCCGCTTCCACTGTACCAGCGCCCACGATGCACGCGGGACCCGCACGGCGCGATGCACCGCGGGTGTCGTCACCGATCTCTTTCGGTGAGCCGACCCTGACGTCATTTGCAGCTGCGGCCTCCTGCCCCTCTCCCTCTGCCTCTTTGGCAGCGTTGTCTCCGACGAGTGCGTCGCCGATCTCCCGCCACAACGGTCACTCGAACACCGTTACCGCTACTCATACTGCCGCCGCTGCTGCTGCGGCGTCTGACGCGTCTCTCTTGTCTCTGACGGACTTCTGCGAGGAGGACTGGCTGCTGCCATGAGTCGGCCTGGTGCCACCGATGGAGAAGAGAAACCAGAGCACAAGAGAAAACGGAAGGACCAGATATGCGTGCTCCATGGCGGTCGACCACCCTGTGTCCGTGGTCCAGTGTTGCGGAGTAGGTGTTGTACACGGAGGGTAGGGGAGAGAGGGCGTGCCGGCATTCTCGGCGGCCTGACCCCCCTCTGATATCCGTACGAGCATCGATTCTTTCTTTGCCGTCCCTCTCTGCATATCCGCCCCTCCCTCCGCCAAACCCTCGCGTCCGTGCCTCCCATGAGGTATGCGCAGCTTTGCGCTTTCCGAGGTGGTGGGGGAGGGGAGGGGTGGGAGTGGCGCGCCGTTTCTCCGCCCCCTTCCCTCTGCACTCGCGCGCGGCCATCGTCGCTGTGTATTGCAGAGCCGCTCTCGTTGGCGACAGGGCAACTGTTGCACAACTGATGCAGAGAGTCCCTCCTTCGTAGAGAATCGCGCACCCGCCCGCTCCAGCCCTCCCCTCCCCCCTCCCCAGGCACAGACAAACAGCGTACAGACGCCTATCTGCCCATCGGTGAAGTCTCCGTACTCACCCCCCCTCTTCCTCTCTCCTTCCCCATTCTTTGTCGATCACCGTCCTCGCCGATTCGTGCGCGCATGTGCGTTAGGGGTGCCGCAGGACGAGGTAGTGCCAACTCCGGCTCACAAGGTGGAGGTGGTCGTCATCAGACCCGTCGCGATCGAGGCAGACTCTGCCACAAGCCGGTACCAGTTTCCGGCCCAGGACAGCTTCGACGTGGCGAGACACGGGAAAACCGCGCACACCGACGTCGCGGCCGTTTTCTGAAGAAGATCGCGGCCACCCTGTATTTTGCTGCGCTGCCAGCTTGCGACACGCCTGACGATGGTGCACAGACCATGTCGTATCTCTGGAGCGACAAGTGCCGTCCACTCGAGGACCTGCGCCGCACACGACCACGCCAAGTACGAGTTACAGGGCGGGCAGAGGAGGCGCTTTGCACAACTGAGCATGTGCGAGTGGCCGAGCCCAAGTGGAAGGCGCGCTTTGGCAAGCAGGCGCTGCTGCCCGGCGGCTTCCGAGTAAGTCCCGCCCATCCGACCCCACTCAACCTTCATGTCTCCACACGGTGAGACGGGAAGCTGGGGCGGAAGGGCGGGTGGCTCCGCACTCTCGTCCGTGCACGCACAAGCGCAGGCGGTGCGCGTGCACCAACATGCCCTTGGATGAAAAAGACGCGCTCTGTGCCATGCCGGCATGGCCCTCGGTGTAAGCGGCTCAGCCACCCCCCCCCCCCCCCAGAGGTCGAGCCGACTGGGATGGATGTGCCGACTCGCTTCATCGCCTGCGTGCAACGCCCCTCTCGCCCCCTTCCCCCTCACGCTGGGGAAAGAAAGGGCGTATTCATGTACGCACACGAGTGCAGGCTGCTCGGTCAACTTAAGTGAACTACCCACACACGCATGCACACCTAAGAGGGGGAGGGGGCTTAGGTACGGATCAGCAGCGCAGTCTTCGCCTTTTAAGGAAACGACAGCCTGCCGAGAGGTAGGGGACGATGTAGTGCTAAGCGCACCACGATTCGGTTCGAAGGCGCTTTACATGGTGCAGACTGCACCCTTTCCCGTCTCTCCTCAATCTCTTCTCTCTCAACAGCGGCATCCCTGCGCGCCCCCTCCCCCTCCTCACGGGGGCCCACGCACTCGCTCGGAGGACATGCATCGCGCGACTGCCCTTTCTCTCTTCCTGCATCTGTCCCTTTCTCACACTCTCTGTGCCGCCCCCCTCTCTCGCTCCTCGTCCTCCGGTGCGAACGACCCACTGAATGGGCAAAGTGCGTCTTGACGTTTCTGAAAACATCGCTGTTGCTGTTGGTCTCGCCATCCAGAGAGACACACACGCCTACTCTGACGTGCACACACACACACACATATACATATATATATATATATATATGTATATGCGTGTGTGCGTGGCGCTTGCTCTCTGTCTCGCACTATCTTGCTTTCTCAGTGTACGCCCAATTTGGTGTGCACTTTCAACCTCTCTCAGCCGTTTGTCGCACTCCGCTCCGTGCGCCTCCGTTTCCTTCCCCCTCTTGCGCGCTCCACTCTCTGATTCCCCCTCCCCTCCGTCCTAGACACGCACCCGCTTATTTACAGCGACAGGCATCGCTTCCACCTCGAGGAAAGGAACCGACGCCTTGACGGGGATATCAGAAGCGAAACTGCGACTGCAAAACCCAACATCGCCAGCGGCCTCATCTGCACCATGACGACGGCCGGCGGCGGATCGGCGGTGGGGTCCAGCAGCGCCCTCGACTTGGATGAGATGATTAATTACGTCATACAGTGCAAGCCGCTCAGCGAACAGCAGGTCGCGCGCCTGTGCGAGAAGGTGAAGGAGGTGCTGGAGAAGGAGAACAACGTGCACGCGGTGAGGGCGCCAGTCACGGTGTGCGGCGATGTGCATGGCCAGTTTCACGACTTGCTGGAGCTTTTCAAGATTGGCGGGTTGCCGCCGGACACGAACTACCTGTTCATGGGGGACTACGTGGACCGCGGCTACTACAGCGTCGAGACGGTGACGCTGCTCCTCCTCTACAAGCTGCGATACCCCCAGCGACTTCATCTTCTCCGCGGCAACCACGAGTCGCGCCAGATCACGCAGGTGTATGGCTTCTACGATGAGTGCATTCGCAAGTATGGTAGCGCCAACGTCTGGACGATCTTCACGGACCTGTTTGACTACCTGCCCCTGACAGCGTTGGTCGAGAACGACATCTTCTGCCTTCACGGTGGTCTCTCACCGACGGTCGACACATTCAGCCACATCCGCAACCTCGACCGCGTGCAGGAAGTGCCGCACGAGGGGCCGATGTGCGATCTGCTATGGTCGGACCCGGACGATCGTGATGGCTGGGGCATCAGCCCCCGTGGCGCCGGCTTCACCTTCGGCCAAGGAGTCACCGAAGGCTTCTGCCACAACAACAAGATCAAGACAATCGCCCGTGCGCATCAGCTTGTCATGGACGGCTACAGCTGGACGCATCAGGATCAGCTCGTCACGATCTTCAGCGCACCAAACTACTGCTACCGCTGCGGCAACCTCGCCGGTCTTTTGGAGCTTGATGAGCACATGAACAAGTGCTTCTTTCAGTTCGACCCGGCGCCGCGACGCGGTGAAGCGCAGGTGTCGAAGAAGACGCCGGACTATTTTCTATAGATGCGATGGATGGATGATTGATGGCGATAGCAACGACACACGGACACAGGTGCACCTCCCACCCTCCCCCCGAGGTGCTCGGCACCCCACTCAGCCGTGTGCGTGTGTGCACGTGTTTGCTTCACGGACTCATCGCCCCTCCCAACTACTGTCTTCTCTTCTCTCTTCTCCGCTCCCCGGTTGCGGCTCCGGGGCGAAGGTCGGAAGAGGGAAGGTGTGTGTGTGGGGGGGGGGAGGGGGAGATTGGGGGACGCATAGATGCGGCCCTCAAGCCCGCGTTTGCGCAGGCGTGTCTGTGCGCATATTTGTCTCCTTGCGGTGTGCGCGCACACGTGTATGTAGAGGCTGTGCGGTTCGACATACATGTATGCGTATATATATATATGTTTGGGTGTATGTGTGTGCCTGCTCCGCCTATGATGGCGCACCGCCATTTTGACGTCTCTTCCACCATTCGAAGAAGGAAAATAAAAATAACAAAAACAAAAGCAGAGGCGAGTGCGAGCGTACCGAACGAAATGGGAGGCGGAGGGGGAGGAGGCTGGACAGGATGCGTTTGGACCTGCGCGAGAGTCATCTCCAGAAGAGGTGCCCCAGCCCCCTCTGTGCATTTCAGCTCGCTCATCTGACTGTGCAAGCGGCGAGGCTGGATGTACTCAGCTCGCAGCTGCAAGAAGAAAGGGGGTAGGGGTGCGTGGGGGAGTCCACGTACCTGCGCAAGCTCAAGTCTTTGCCGGCGTTGCGTGGGAAAGGGTGACAGGAAGTGTGGTGGTGGCCAGCACCCCTCTTCGCCCTCATGTATGGATGTGTGAGTCGGTATTTCACACGCTCGCACGAAGGCCAACACGCAAGCATGCTCTGTCGCTGTCTCGCCGCGTTTCCGCCCTCCCATTTCGTTCCCCTCCCTCTCTTCCTTCTTGGATTGGTGCGTGCCGCACACGTACGCCCATCAACGCTTGCCCGTCATGCGCTCTGTGCATGCTCGTCTGTGCCTCGTGACGTTCCTTCGAGGCGAATCTGACGTTGGCCAGAAAGCGTTGCGCGACGCATGTACGCGTCCTCCGCCTACTCTTCCGCCCCCCTCTCTCGCGCCCACATCGAGCTCTCTCTCTCTGCCCTCTAGCGAAGTCGCTGTACGTCACACGCACACTCACAGCCAAACACGTGCTCGCATCATGATCATCCCGGTGCGTTGCTACTCGTGCGGTAAGGTGGTCGGCAACCTCTACGAGCAGTATCAGCGGCTTTTGGATCAGGACTACACGGAGGCCGAGGCGCTGGATGCGCTGCATCTGGATCGCTACTGCTGCCGTCGCATGATCCTCTCCCATATTGATCTGATCGACGACCTCATTCCTTATAGCGTACCTGTGACAGGCACCATGCAGATGATAGGGCCGCTGCAGATGCCCACGCCGCACCGCCGCTGAGACGCATCACGCATGTCACTCGTGCAGCTTCAACGCCTTGCTCGTCACTCTTGCCTTTCATCAGGCAGGGGGTGTGTCGTGTGTGTGTGTGTGGGCGGGGGAGGTTGCCGGCGCGCGCACACATACACACACACACACACACACACACACACACACGCCTTCCCCTCCTTTGCGGATCTCGTTTGCTTTATCTCCGCGTTACCCTTTTTAATATTTTGCTTTCCCGCTTCTCTAACTGTGGCTGCGCGTGCAGATGGCGGCGGGCGGCGGCCACACTTGTGTACGCCCTCTTGTTGTTAGTGCTTACTAAGCCTCTCAGTGCGTATGGCTGCGTGGGTAGGCAAGTGTAGCGATGTGCGTCCAGTTGTTCCCTTGTCTATGTATGCGCCCCCCCCCTCTCTCCGCGTGACCGCGCCCAACCCAGTGTGTGCATGTGCGCCCTCGAGGGATTCCACACAACAGTGGCGCTGCAACGACCATAGCCACATCCATCCACCCTAGTTATGGTGCTCCAGCGAGCATACATGCACATGCACGGCCGGGCATGCTCTTGCCGCCTCTCTCTGCGCCCGTGCGCCGCAGTTCTTTTCGCGCGCGTGTGGGTCCCTCCCTCTGATCCACGTCATGCCGCATATTCTTACGCGCTTTCTCTCTCGTCCGTTCTTCATCCACCATCTTCGCATGCTGTCACCGCTACCACAACGGCCACACTCCTGCACTGCCCCCCCCCCCCCCTCCTCCCCTCCCCCCCCCCCCACACACGTCATCAGCTGGATCGAGTCGTTCTTTTTCCGACACATTGTAGTGCTCTGTGTACTTGTGTGCACGTTGTCGCACACATCCTCACTTGCCCTGTCTCTCTTGCTTTCCGTGTACACACCATTCGGCGTTGTGTCACGCAAACTCGTCTGCTGACCCCCGCCTCCTCTCTCCCTCTCTCCACCTTGGCAGGCATCCTTCTCTGTCTCCTCCCCTCTTCCTTCTCCTTCTAGGTGACCACTGCCTCTCGTCCGCCTTGGTAGCTGTAACACCACTACCACCACCCCTGCAACTGCTGCCATCACCGCCAGCGCTGCTGCTGCCGCTCCCTTGTCGTCTAACAAACCTGCTGTCAAGAACAAGAGGAAAGCCGATGGGCCCGCGCAAGAGCAACGCCTTCGCCTCCGGCAAGGATGACGGCGCTGCCGCTGGCAAGGTACGCAAGGTTGGCGGCAATGGTGTGGGAGGCAGCAGCGCGACCAACAGCGGCAGCCACAAGCACGGCGGCGCCGCCGCGGCTACTATGGCGGACATCTACACGAACGAAGAGAGGGCCTTCCTCGAGTCACAGCTGGCACTCTTCACCTCTGGTGGTGGCGGCAGCGGCGGCACGGACTTTGCGAGGATGACGAAGGAGCAATGGTTCGCCGGCTTGCCGACGCTGGTCTCCGCAACGGAGAAGTTGTTGCAGGCAGCGGCTGATCGGTATCAGCAGACATGCCGGGAGCGCGCTGCAGCTGCAGCCTCGGTAAACGGTGCGCAGAACGCCGGCTCCTTGCCAAGCGCTGACAGCAGCGGGGTAGGCAAGCACGGCACCACGGCCAGCAGCAGCCACGCCAACAGTTGCACAGCCGAAGGCATTGCCCCCAGCGGGGTGGCGGGATCATCGGACCACCGTTCCACCCCAGCCGGTGGCACCCCTGCACAGTTTGCCGAGGAGAACGCCTACATCATCGCCCAAGCGCAGCAGCTGCAGTGGTACCCCTTCACCTACCAGCGGTGGGTGGAGCTGCTCTTGGAGCCAGGCAAGTACCACACCGCCTGCAACGATGGCGGGCTCCGCGGGGACGCGATTCAGACGTCCCTGCGGCGCTGCATTCTGGTAACATATCCAGCTGTGGAGGGAGGCGATGTGATTTAGACAGGCGTGGACGGGGAGACCGGAGGGGCTGCGCGGGTGGACACCGCATGCACACCTCTCCGTATCCGCACCGTTCTTTTATGCCCTCCTACCCTCACTTCACTTGGATGACAGAGAGAGAGAGGAGGGCCGCCGCCGGGCGTGGTACATCATGACCGCGTGCACTCCCCACTCCATCCTCTCTGCGGGGGAAGCCAGGCTGCCCCTCCCCCTATCCCCGTCCGTGCCGGACCACCTCTGGTGGTGCCAGGGTCAGGCACCCACGACGTAGCGAAGTCAGAGCGATTTATCGCTACGGGTGTCGCCAGCCATGTCCTGGATGGCGCTGCGTGGGGGAGGCCTGCAGCTGTGAAGGTGTTTGTGCGAACCATATGATGGGCAGTATGCCGCCATGACCCGAGCGTATCCCACCCGGCCCTCACCGCCCCCTGGCTCGGGGAGCCCGAGACGCCCCGAGGGATGCGCAAGGTGGCGACCGGCCACGAGGTGAGCGGCTGTGGGGCGACCCTGCGGAGCGGGGGAGGGTGGGTATAGGGTCTGGGGCGGAGGCCGCGCTTCGCCGGCTGGGTCGGCGCACTTCTGCACTGGCGCGTGTCTACGGCTGCTTGGCGCCACGCGGTGTGGGGGATCTGTGGCAGTGCCGGGGGTAGAGTGGCGTTGTGCCCATGCTGTATGGCAGAGAAATGGGCGCGTTGCGAAAGAACGCAATGTTTCTTCTCTCTTCCCCTTCCTGTCTTTCTCCACCGATCCATCCTTGTCGTTCCTTGTGTTCCCTGACGTCGTCGATAGTGTCTCTCTGTGCGTGTGTAATGATTCGTGCACTGGTTTCTTCTGGCGCTGTCTTCCAGCGCCGTGGAGGGCCGGAACGGCACCTGCGCTCGGACGCGGAGGTGAGCGGTGGCATTCGAATGGACCGCACTGCCAATCTTGCACGCGGGCAGCTCGCGACCAAGCGAGCCTGCGCTCTGTGCACGTCGGACTCGATGATGCGCGCACTGTTGCACACACCTTGCTCCCTTTCTGTGTACCCTCCACCCATGTCTGCCTCTGCGCTTCCCCCGTCCCTCTCCTCACGCGTCATCTCTGGCATGTGCGTGTCTGCCCTTCTCGTTCTCTCGGCCACGACCTTGCACGACCCCCGCCCCCGGCATCTTTCTTTCCGTGCCTGTGATGAACGTACGGGGGAAAGGAAAAGGGCAGGACGATAAGGGTGTGTGAGGCGCACAAGCTGAGCCTCCTCCTCCCCGCCAAACTGCACTCACGCAGCACAGCACCCGCACTTCTCCGCCTCGCCTGGGTCGAGTTGTTGCACATACGCTTCTTCGCTGTTCCGCAGGCGGACGGGAGCAGACGCTTGAGAGCGACACCCACGCACGCACACGTCCAGGCAACGGAGGCGACTTCATCCTTGCTCTTGTGACAGGTTCTTCCGTTACTCTACGGCCTTGTCGCCCCGTCCGACGACCACAGCGACGCTGAGCGTCTGCGAAGCGAGCGAAAAAAAGTAAGGCACGTCGCTGTGGCGCAATGGAGCCGCACGTGTTTTGCGGCCCCGAGTTCATTCTTGAGGTACCACCCCAGAGTGTCTCCCACGTGCTGGAGAGTGCGCAAGAGGCAGCGGTAGCGGTGGTAGCACCGGCACCGGTCGAGCCCTCCGCGCCCCCTACTTCTGCGGAATCAGATCGGCCAGACAACACAACCAGCCACGCCAGCAGTGGAACCGGCGGGGCTGCGTCACACGGTTGGGCTGTGCGACCATCAGCCCTGCTACGCATCCAAAATGAGCTTTACGGCGTTTGCACAGCCGAGGTGCGTCGACATGTGCACGCCAACAGGGAGCTCGCCGCGTGCATGAAGGCAGATGTGCGGCGAGGCATGGAAATGGTGTCGCGGCGCATGGCCCACTTCGGCCGCATTGTCCTTCCTGCAAGCTATGGCGGCACCAGTGGCAGTGGCGTGCCGCCCCCTCCGGCCGAGCTGGCCTTTGTGCAGGTGAAGCCGACAACGACGCTCGGCCCGGAGGAGGTAGCATCGATGCAGCAGTCGGTGCGCGTGGCGGGCGCGTCCTCCTCTTCGGCCACTGCAGCCGCTTCCGCTGCTGCCGGGCCATCCTCACCATCAGCGCCATCGACTTCCTCCGCTAACACGTACCTGCTGCTCTGCGTAACGGACTCGCGCGTCGCCGCGCAGCTGCACATGCTGTGCCTCCGCAACGCCTACATTGCTCTGCCCCATGCCTGCCGCCTGCTTAACTACTTTGTCTCCACTGGTCGCGCCGCCGCCATCGTGCCAAGCCAAGTGCTGCAGAAGCGGGAGCTGCTCAGGTCGCACCTCAACTTCGATGCTGAGCTGTGGGGTGTGCTGGAGTCGAGGCTGACAGATGAGCTGGTGGAGCAGGTGCGAAGCGCTGGCGCCGCGCCAAATGGCGGCCGACTCCTCACGGCTTTCGAGCAGCACGAGCAGAACGTGAAGGCGGTGCTACGCTACTGCGAGCAGAACGTGCGCTACGCAGGTGTCTTTGACGACAGCGAGGAGGCGAGCCCGTTTCTGCTGGCGATGGGGCTCTGCTGGCGACTCGGGCTCACGATGGACGACGTATGCCGGCACTTTGCGCGTCACCCTCGCCGCGTCGTTCGCGCCTTGGCGCTCTACCTCGCCCGCTACACCCTCGCGCCGGAGGACTACGTGTACTTCTTTACACCGTCTCTCTGCGATGAGGTGATTATTGCCTGCACCGAAGATGCTCAGGTCACATTCTCGATGAAGGACTTGAGCCGGCAGCTGCTCACGAAGAAGGACGTCGTGGATGCGTGGCTGCCAATTTTGTCGAAACGCTGGCAAGAAGATGTGGTGTTGCCGGCTATGGCGTTCATGGAGACCTGCTGGAAGCTGCAAGCCCAAGGCGGCCGCGGCGAGGCTGACACGGCTGCTGCGTCACAAGATGCAACCACAGGAGCTTCACAGCTGTTCAAGGAGGCCGACGGGATTGCCAGGGGCGGGCCGGAGCGCGTGCATGGCGAAGGCCGCGGCATCGCTGCCACCTTTGGATTTCGCAGTATTACCGAGATTGCCGACCACGCCGCGCAGCACGCGCGTGTGCTGGTGCCGCAGAGCATCGCGACGATACTGAAACGGCGCCGCGGCCTAGAAGAGGAGGTCTTTGGTGGTGGTGGTGGTGGCCGAGGTGGAGACAACGACGATGCTGTGGACGTCCTCGGCGATGACTACGATAACGACGACTTCCTCATCCATGTCGACGTGCGCGGCGGTGACGAGACTGGCGATGCTGAGGGGTCTGGCACCATGGAAGTTCAGCGCAACGGTGGTAGCAACAGACTTGCCTTTCCCTTCACGAAGCGTGCGCGAACCGATGAGGGCAAGGATCGCAGTGGCGTCGTGCTCGATCCGCATCGGCGCATTATGCGGGAAGGGCTAAAGCTGACGCTGTCCTTGCTTGGCCGCCGCACTCTTTTCAGGAAGGATGATGAGCACTACATCGAGTTCTGAAGGTGCGTGCATGCGTGCTGTGGTGCTGCGGGAGAGGGAAGGAGGAGTCCTCTCAACCAGGTCTGTGGCGGAAGACTTCACACAGCCATAAACACACGAAGGCAAGTGCGCGCCGGTGAATGCCGCACCGAATTCAACTGAAAATGCACACGCCGGCTCGCGTACATAACACAAAGAGCGCTTGAGCAACAAGGGTGATCACGCGAAGGGAGGCGGGGGATCTTCCATAGCACGTCACACCTCTTTCCATAAGAGAGTGGGGGAGGGGCGGTGATGGCACCTCAGCACACCGTGAACTCCGTTACGGCGTTGTGCGGCTGCCTTGCCCTTCCTCGCCCCCTCCTTGCTCCACGCAGACGCGAACACACACACACACACACACACACACACACACACACATGACAAGGAAAAGCTACCGTCGCCGGTGGTGTGCTCCATGCTACCGCGCTCTCTCCCTTTCCGTTGCTGGCACCTGTTCTCCTGTTTCTGTCCCGCTCCTATCCCCTCACCCATCCCCCTCCTGCGTACACGCACGCATGCACCATGTAACCCTTTCTCTCTTGTTCTCCTGTGCTCCCTCACCCTTTTCCATTCCCCATGCAAGAAGTGTTCCTCATCCGTCAGAGCGCGAGCAGGACAAGCCATCGAGCCGTGGACGAAGCGCCGAAACAGAGTGAAGAAGCCGTCATTCATCGCCATCCACACGGGTGCACCCTCGAGACGTTTTGGCAGAGAAGAGGCGTTGGCGCGACCGCGGAGTCAGTCGCCAGCGTGCCCACGCGCCGTTCGGCCCTCCTGTTCCCATTGCTGCTGCTCCTGCTGCGTACCGTGTCCACGTTTCGGTTGCCACCCAACTTTGGCGGGAGTTCGATCTTCGATATTTTCGCTGCGGTTCTCTCCCGTCGAGGCGGGGCGAAGTGAGTCGCTGTTGATTAAGTCACACACACACCTATACACACACACATACACACATACACACATACACACACACACACACACACACACGCAGATACGTACGTGTGTGTGGGGTGGCAACATGTCCGCTAATGACTCCCTGGGGCTGCTGAGAGAAGAGCAGCGCCGGCGCTTCGAGGCCGCGAAGAGAGAAGGCAACACACCAGAGGTGCGCAAGTGCGACGCGTGCCAGCAGCCCACCTACTCCACCAACGTGTGCCCTGTCTCAGGGCTCTTCCACGACCTCGGCAAAAAGAAGCTTATCGGCGGCTCTGTCGTCACCTCCAACGTCATCTCATCGTCACAGCTCATGGCGGCCATTGACCAGACACGCGTGAAGTGGGTGCCCAGTCGCACGCAGCTGGTGAAGGTGGACGCGCAGTCCATCAACATCTTTCAGAGTTTTGTGGCGCAGATGGACTGGCGGCTGCAGCGCTACGCCATCCTCTACGGCCTCTACGATGACGCCACGCACACGATCGAAGTCCACGCCGTCTACGAGCCGGAGCAGCATGGCAGCACCTACACTTTCGAGCCCCTCCCGGACGCGCACTTGGACAAGGTAGAGAGGATCGCCAAGGCACTGGGTCTGCGGCGCGTCGGGGTGGCGTGCACGCATCCGATGCGCGACCCGGAGCACATCTTGCTGAACTTCCGCGAGCTGCTGCTGTGCGCCAAGGAACAGTCTCGCTACGGTGACGAGTGCGCCTTGCTCACCGTGGCACCGGCAGCCATGCCGTCGACCAAGAGCGGAGGTGCGACGAGCGCGCCGGGTGAGCTCCCCACCGGCTCCGCGGCGGCGTCGAGCGGTGCAACACTAGAGCCGACCATCGTAGTCTCCTGCCAAGCCTGGCAGACGTCGCCGCAGTGCGTCCACCTTTACCGTCTTGGGGTGCTGCAGGAGTCTCCGAGTGGCGAGGCGGCGCTGCAGGACGTGGAGCAGGCGCGGCAGGTGCATTGCACAATGCCGTTGGAAGTGGCCCAGACGGACACCGATCCAAGCGGGCACCAGCGGTTTGTCACCAAGGCGCCGAGCACTGAGATCGATACGCGCTGGTTCACGAGCTACATCGCAGTTCAGCAGTTCGAGTCGCCCATCGTCCGTGGAGCCTTCATGCGACTCTCGCGGCCAGGCATGCCGCCGCCGGTTCTGCAGAACCTGCGCAACTACATCAGCGATCCAAAGCGGAAGAGCATGTCATTTGCCGAGACGATCGCCGACTTCCACGTGCTTGTGTACCTTCTGACGCAGATTTTCACCTCTGACGACGAGCTTTACACCCTGTGCTCGGTGGCGCGCACCAAGAAGATGACGGAGGAGGCGGCTAACTACCAGGCTATCCTGCTGGGGATGATGTCTGCATAAGAGGATGGAGAGAGGAGAAGGCGCGTTCATGTGTGCGTGTGCGTGTGTGTGTGTGTTTGTGTGTTTGTGCCTCAAAGGGCTCAGAGGCGTCTTTTCACGCGCGGGGCAGACTTCGTCTCTTCTCTGCTGCGAAGAAATGTGGCTCCCCGTGTCTTCCGTATCGCAGGCGTTTCTTCCCCTGTGTGTCGCAAGCAGAGCCACTGATGCTTCTTTACCCCATCTCACCGTTGCACGCACTGAGGCCGTGTAGCGTGTGTGTGTGTGTGCCGTTGTTCCTCTGCTGGGCGCTTTCCATTCTACGTGTGGTCGTGTCATGCGTCACGCATGCGCGTGCGCGGGCGTCTGCGTGCGTTGCTCGCTCGCTCTCTCAGAATCTGCAGAAGCAAGACTGATACAGCAAGCGCAGAGGGGACAGCCGCCCCGATGCAAGAGCCATACAGAAACGGCTAATAGAGAAGTGCTCGACGCGGCAGGTATCAACGGGTGCGCGATCTATATTCAAAGTAAGGGCATAACATCTTATTTTTCCGTCGCGCATCGGCTCCCGAGCCGGCTCCCTTACCCCCTCACCTTCTGTGGAGTATGCGGTGCGTGTGTGCGCGTCTGGCTCTTTTGCGTATCAGCTGCTTACCATCATGGACGTCACCGGCGTTGATGTGGCTGTATCGCATGTCGGCATGTGTGCATGTGCGTGTCTCTCTGTCGGTGTACCCCTCCCCCCCCCCACTGCCATTCCGCGGCATCTCTCTCCGTCTCCCCTCCTTTCGCTTTTCCTTGCCGTTGTGCGTCTCTGGACACGTCCGACGCAGCGAACACCTCGATACGCGCAGCCGTGCACACGTGTGGTGGGCGTCTCCGCGCACGTCAGGCAGTCGATTGCGCTCATCCGCCGCGCTTGCGGCGCTTTACCCTCTCACAGGTATCAAAATGACGATGTTCCCCCGCCCGCCTCTGCCTTCCTTTCAGGTGACGCTGCTGCCCGAGCTGCCGCCGGGTAAGGCACACTCCGCGTCGTCCCCACCATCGCTGTCCTGCTCCTCACGTGCATCCGTACAGATGCACGATGAGGCAGCCGCCAAGGCCATGCTGCACGCTGTCCTTGACATGGCGTACGACTGCACGACGCCGCAGCGGCGCTTTTGCAGCTACTCGCCAGAGGCAGTGCTGCGCAGCGTTCGAGCCCTTGTGGACAGCGATCTCTGTGCTCCCCTGGTGGAGGCGCTGCAAGCCGCCACGCGGGCGTATGCGCAGCGCTGCGTGGAGGTACTGTTGGGGCAGCAGCAGCAGCTGCCGCCCGGCGCTGGCACCCCGCAAGGAATGGCAAACGGTGACACAGAGAGCGACGAGGAGGCCACGGCGCTGTCGGCGAACGCGACGCTGGGCGTGGTTCAAATTCTGGCACAACTTGTCACCTACTGGGAGCGACTGCAGCAGGGCCTGGCGGAGCTGTCGTCTGTGTGGGTCTACGCAGACCAGTGGTGCGCGATGCAAGTCGGTAGCGCTATGCCGCGCTCCCTCATCGCTGCCGCCACGCAAGAGGTTCGTGAAGTTTTCAGCGGCTACCCGGAGCTCTGTGACACAGCGCTAGCAGGATACGTCGCCGTGCTAAAGGCGGAGCTGACGGCCGATACGGCGGCGCTTCTCTCGGCGTCCCGCTCTGCGCGCATGTCTTATGCGGCGGCGCTGCCGGACAAGCGTGCAGCAGCTTCTCCTGCGGGTTCGGAGCAGCCGGTAGCTTCCACACCGCCTCTACCGAGGCCGGATGCGACTCCGCTCGCCGCACTAGCATGCCCGCCTTCTCTCGCCTCCCTCGACAAACCGCTCCGGCAGCGTCTGCTGCGCCTCTTCACTCAGCTCACCCTCGCCACTCAGCAATACACAACGCGAGTGGAGCCGACAGTGGTGCGCGTTGTGCAAGGCCACTACGAGGAGGTTGCCCACCGCTTGTGGGCCGAGAACGTCAGCGCAAGAGTATTTTTCCGGTTTTGCGACGGCGTTCTTAGGCACCTCGGGCCGATGTCGGCATCCCTGCTTCACCCCGGGACGTCACTGATGCTGGAGGAGGCGATTCAGGGGTCGCTGATCAGCAGGGTGGGTAGCGAGGTGCTCAAGCGCGACTTCGTTGCCCTCATGGAGTGGCAGGATTACCGCTCGCTGCGTTTGGCGTGGCGGCTGCTCTCCGTCAGTGCGCGGGTGCGCAGCTCTCCGCTTGTCGCCGATTTATTTCACGAGTACCTGATGGACTGCGGCCAACGAATCATGGAGGAGCTGGTGCCGTCGTCGACCAAGGGCACACCTGCTGCGGCTCTGGTGCCTCCGTGCGAGCGGCCGTTCCTGGCAGTGAGGCACCTCCTTGGTCTGCTGGAGCAGGGCAGCCGCACCGTTGCGAAGTGCTTTGCGGAGTGCGAGAGGGATTTCAAAGTGGCGCTGCACGAGGACCTGCAGACCATCCTTGAGGCCTACCCACAGGCCTTCTCGGAGCAGCTTGCCGCCTACCAGGATGCGATTATGAGGGAGGTCGAGGTGGGGCACGTGCCGGTCGGCTCTTCGAAACCGACAGCGCCGGTGGCGCTAGAGAAAAACGGAGATGATGACAACGATGACGAGGAGGACGTGTTGTCGTCGCCACTGCGCCGGCCACGCCCCGAGGGGACGTTGCCGTCGTCGCGGCCGCCCGTTGCGGCACCTTCACCCGGCTTCACACGGGCTGAGGAGGACGAAGGTGTTTCGTCGGGGAGGGAGGAGTCGGCGGAGGTGGAGGACGCGGCGGAGGGCGACGCCGTGATGGGCGCGGCCGCACTGCATCACGCCGCGCCGCTTCCGACGGAGGTAAGGGAAGCGACGTCGGTGCTGCGCCGCATTGCGCACATCTACTCCTACCACCCCAAAAAGGACCTGTTCGAGGCGGCCTACTGGCGCGACTTTGCCAGGCGCTGCCTGCATGCACACCGCAAGCTGAACAGCGCCCCTGAAAACACATTTATCGGCTTCCTGCGCGACATTTGCGGCCTCTCCTTCACCTCCAAGTTTGAGGGCATGCTGACTGATCTGACCTCGTCGACGGAGCTGACGACGCAGTACAACACGTGGGTGCAGGAGCAGGAGCAGCAGCAGCAGCAGCAGCCGTCCGGCGAGGCAGGCGTTGACACCGCGGCGGTGGGTCGACTCGTGTCGGAGGCGAAGGGCCTTGACGCACACCTGTTCATCTTGACGCAGAGCTACTGGCCCGAGTGCCCGTCAATGCCCGGCAACTTCTACGTACCACCTGCCCTGCGGGCTGTCACGCAACTAGTGGAGAAGTTCTACACCGGCCGGTTCCCGAACCGCCACCTCAGCTGGCAGCACCCCCTGAGCCACGCGACCTTGCTTGTGCGGCTCACACCGCAGAGCTCCGTGCTGACGCTCACCGGCACATACACGCAGTGCGTGCTGCTCATGCAGCTGGACGCGCTCTACGACCGCGGTGTCACCACCATCACAGCCAAGGCACTATGCGACGCTGTGGGGATGGACATGACCAACACGGAGCTCCTGTGGTCGCTGCAAGGACTGTGTCATCCACGATTCCGCCTTGTCCTGCGCGCGGAGGCCGCCTCGTCGCCCCCTTCCGGCGGAGGGGCGCAGCGCAAGTCTGCGGAGCTCGACAACGAGGACGACGAGAGCGCTGCGAGGGTCGAGGAATCGGCTGCGTCATGTACGTCACCGCAGTCCGTCTCGCCCGGCGCCGCCGCGGGTGCGTCCGCCGGCTGCACGCTAGCTGCCACAGACTTGCTGCAGCTGAACCTGAGCTTCACGTCTGCCACGAGCAAGGTGCGCATTCCCTTTCAGACGCGCATGCGCACCACGGCGTCTGCCGGCCTCGATGGCCCCAGCCGCGGCGGACGCACCGCTGACAATGGCGGTCATCTGGTGGAGGTGGCCATCGTGAGCTGCCTTAAGTCGCAACGCACCATGACGCGCACCGACTTGGCGAGCGCCGTAGCAGCGCGGGTGCCGTTTCCGGTGACAACGACGGTGTTGAAGAAGGCGATTGACAAGCTGATCGAGCGCGGCTTCATGATACGGGGTAAGGGCAGCACATACGTCTACTCGGCATAGCCTCCGGCGTCACTCCAGTGGGACGTCTGTGTGTGTGTGTGGGGGGGGGTGGACGGCTGCGGTCCTCAGATGTGATGGCTGTTGTTGCTGCGGTGATGGCAGCGGCGCAAGTACTTTTGAACGTGTGTCAGACTGGATAACGGATATGTTGGCCGAATCCGGTGATCGAGAAATATCAGGAGCGCGCTACTCCCCCCCTCTACGTGTGTGTGTGTGTATGCGTTTCCGCCCTCGTAAGGGTGGAAGAGGGGGTGGGGGACGAGCGGGCACGAGGGCTTTACACAGCCTCCTCCACTCGACTCGGTGAGTGCGCGTTGGAGGGGGAAGAGCGATGCAACGTGTTCGAGGCCCCCTCCCCCTCTTCCCGACGGCGCTTGTGCATCACGCGTATCAGGTCATGCGCTACGTGTGCTGCCTCATCTCTTTTTTGTTTCCGTGCTCACTCTGGGCGAAGTGCACAGGCGTGGACTTGACGCCCATGCATGCGTGTATTCTAGCATACATGTTGTATGCATGTATGTGTGCGTATGTACACCCGTCTGTCTATCCAGCGCGCCATCTCTCCCACTCTCTCCCTCCCACCTGTCCTTCGCCCTCGCTCACACCCAAACCACCCACACGGATAACGTAGCTGATTTCTCTGCTGTCTCTCCCCCTCCCTGCGTTCAAGCTGTTGTTACCGCTGATACACCTCGTACTGTCTCCGTCTCCATGTACCGGTGACCTGACCGCACCACCGACACTCGCCCATCTCCCCCCCCCTCCCCACCTCCACACACACACATACGTATACATATATATATATATACATATTTATATTTATATATCTCCCCCCTCCTTTGCTCCCTTCTCTATTTCGACCACCGCGCACTGGGTCTTACCCACCCGCACCTCCCCCCTTAGCAGCAGCGGAGACAGCAGGCGGGTCTTCTCTCACGTCGTAGTCGTCGCTTTGCGAGGCGCTCTAACCTGTTTTGTTCACTCGGCAAAGGCGCTCTAGCGTCGTTGCGTGCGTCTGTCGGTGTGCGGCACAAGCTGAGGCGACAGCCGCCACACGGTCACGGGAGGGACACAGGGACGAGCAACCGCCGTGGCGCAACACCATCCATTCGTACAGAGCTGCTCAAGAGGCGGAACACAACGACGGCCAAAGATGTGGTCGATGCTCTCGCAGGACTTTTCCGACTTCGCCGAGGCGTTCAAGTCCGAGTCGGCGGGGTTTATGGGCTATGTCGAGCATATCGCCTCCAACGTCGTGGGCCGCGGCGACGTATACGCCGGTGACGAGGCTCTCGGAAAGGCGGTCGCTGAAATGCCGCTCTCCAATGCCCTGCTGCGGCGCTTACAAGACGCGGAGGCGACATACACGCTGCCCATTCAGCCAGAGGAGAAGGCGGCGTTCGCAGCGTGGATAAAGGGAAGTCCTCTGAGCAGCGTGAACGCGCTCCGCCGCCAGCAGTACATGGCGGCAGGCGGCAAGATCACCACCAAGTCGGAGGGTGACTCTCCTGCTGGGACGTCGGGGCGCCTTCCGCCGCCTGGCACGACGCCAAACCGCCGCACCGTCGAGTACCCCGATGAGCCGATAGAAGAGACCCGCTGGCGGCTGCTGGACTACAACGAGGTGGTGCTGAAGCGCTACATGTCGCTCGTGGGCGACGCGGTGAGCCCGCGCTCCAGCATCTCGTCGTCACCGGACGCGAGGCGGTGGCAGACGGACCCGTCCTTTGCTGCGAGGCGTGGAGAGGGTGAGGGCGGGAGCCCCGTGCCGGTTGCCGCAACTGGCGAGCGGCCACAGGTTTCCTCCCCTTCCTCGGCGATGACACCAGCGCGCGGCCGCATCAGCGAGGACGAGTTTTTTGACCGCTACCTTTTCCGCTTGACACAGCTCCGTGTGTCGGAGTCGCAACGCCGCGGCGCTGCCCCCCACCAGAAGGCCTCCGCAAGCACCTCGGCGGCGGCATCGCCGGCGTCTCCATCGGCTCCTCCAACGCCGTCGTCGTCGCCGCAGGTAAATGATAGGAGTCGACAGAGCACCGACGACGACGACTTTGCCGTCGTGCCGCTGTTTGCAAAACGCGTGATGACGGCAGCCAGTGGCTTCGTGATGGGTATCGACAACGCGCTGAACAGCGTTGTGACGGGCGAGGCATCGCGCTGCAGCGGCGCCGAGGGCGAGGGGACGGATGAGCTCAGCGAGGATGGTGGCAACGTGGATCCAAAGAACCTTGTGCACTACGGCAGCACGAGGCAGCAGATCGCAGGCCTCGAGTCAATGGTGCAAGAGCTGCAGGAGGCGCTTCGTCAGGAGCGGCGGCGCGTTGTTCAGCTCGCGAGTGCATTGAAGGCTCAAGGGATCGAGGTGCCAGCAGAGCTCGTGACACCGGCGCCGTCCTCGGCTCCGATAACTCCTGCGGAAAAGACGGAGGTGTCCTTGGCGACAGCGCTGGCGGCTGCCCGCGACAGCGATCCAGCCCCTGCCACTCCCACTGGCGCTGCCGCTGCCGCGTCTTCTGCCGGCAGTGGAGCGTCGGCTACGCCGTTAGCCCCCGCCGCAGCGGCCCCGCCCCTGGACAACCAGAAAGGTAGCGAGGCCACCTCTTCCACGCACAGCACCAGCGGCGATATGATCTCGGCGGTAACGGAGGAGGATACGTGGGTGTGCATGAGCACCAGCGCCGAGTAAGGAGGCCAGGAAGCGAAACGCGCCTGATAGGTGTAAGTGTGTGTGTCTGCGCGCGTTACGACTCGTCGCCCCCTCGCTGCAATCGTGTTGGCTGCACATCAGAGGCGGTATCGCTTTCACTCGTATCCTTTCGTTGTGTCTTCCCTCCCTACTCTGCATGGCTTCAGTGCTCCCTGGCGGTGGCTGGTTTTGGTGCCGCTCTTCTTGCGTGCGTGAGGGGGAAGGGGGCGAGAGGGGCGTTGCACGCAGGCGATGAAGCGAGTCGGCACATCCATCCCAGTCGGCCCGACCTCTGGGGGGGGGGTGGCTGAGCCGCTTACACCGAGGGCCATGCCGGCATGGCACAGAGCGCGTCTTTTTCATCCAAGGGCATGTTGGTGCACGCGCACCGCCTGCGCTTGTGCGTGCACGGACGAGAGTGCGGAGCCACCCGCCCTTCCGCCCCAGCTTCCCGTCTCACCGTGTGGAGACATGAAGGTTGAGTGGGGTCGGATGGGCGGGACTTACTCGGAAGCCGCCGGGCAGTGGAAATGGCGAGTGGAAAAAGGGGTGAGGGGAGGGGGCGTGGAGGTCGCCGGGGGACCAGTCGCAAAGCGACTGTAAACGAGAGGGCGTCTTGGCAGGCAGAATAGCGATCGCGCTCGCGCTGGAGAAGCGAGAGAGTAAACCCTCCCTCTCTCCCTCCCTCCCACCCGATCGTGCCGCCCACCCCGTCGCACTGCCATCGCCTAGGGAGGGGGCGTGCACGGACGAGTTGGGAGTGCTAAGAGGGCACCAACGAGAAATGCGAACATTTTTTTTTCGCTCTGTTGGGGGCCCGACGAGCTCACTCTTGCAGGCGCGGAAAGGGGGTTAGGGGACGAAAGAGAGAGCTATGCGCAGTCGTCAGCAACGACTGTGCAAGGCACGCCTTCACCATCGTACATGTATATGTGCTGGTGGTGCCTGCGTATACGGAGGAAAGGCGGCCTCTTTCCTTTGGCTGTGTGCTGCACCGCTTCCTCCCTTCCGCATCTTCACCTTCTCCTTCCCGTATGGTTTCACTCTCCTTAATGCGCGCGACCACTGGTCGGCTCTGAAGCGGTGTGGGGTATGTGCGTGCCGACGGGCGGGTGGGGGTGGGATGAGGCGTTAGGTTGGTCGGTCGGTGGGAATCAACTGCGCAGGTCTGAGTAATGTTTGGTCGTGCATCGCGGCGCTGCGCTTGTCTCGCATGTGGAAAGTGATACGCATCTGTCGTTCTTTGCTTACTTTTTGTCGTCCTCGTCGTCGTCGTTGTTGCCCCGCCTCCTCTGCGGTGTTCCTGGTTGCTGTCCGTGTATTGGATGTATGCGTGCTGGTGTGAACGCCCCTGTCTTGTTTTTTTTTTCTATTACTGCAGGTCGCTCTATCGCCTGCGAGGCCTTTCTTTTGTTTTTTTTTTGGCTCCTCGTCTCCCCAAGGCTGCCCCTCCCATCACGCCCTTCGCCTTCTCGGCGTGCCCCAACCGTGGTGCTCGTCGTGTTGCTTGCTGCTTGCTGCTGCCGTTGATATGTATGTTCACTGTGCGGAGAAGGTGTAGTACCGCCCTGCGCGAACGGAGAAGAGCGTGTGGCGGGGTGTGGGGAGCGTATGATCTGAGAGACAAACAGAGAGGCGGCGGGAGGGCAGCAGGTTGTTCACGTGCACAGCACGCCACCATTTTTGGTTGAACAGAGTAACAGGAGGGAAAGAAGGACCCGCATGGGGCGTGCACGCATCTTTACTGGTTGCTGCGCAGGCCGTGTCGGTGTCGGTGGAGTGTCGAGCTACTCTCCTCGCACTAATAAGGGGACCAATGCAGCTTGCGAGCGCAGTTACAGCGACTTTGTCACAACGGCCTGAGGGCGTGCCGAGCCGCGCGGCCCCCCTTCCCCTCCCCCTCCCTCCGGTCGCCACTTCTCTGCGTGCCACTACTCCACAACGCTGAGAACGCACTACTTTATTGCAGTACCGCTCTCTCTCTCAACACACCGTACTATGCCCCTTCCTTCCCCCGCACAATTTTTCCTTCTGCTGTAAACCACCACCGTTCCTATCTCCGCCATCAACACAATCATCATCATCAGTCAGACGCACAGAGATAGGGACATACCGTACATCTTGGACGACGCAAGCGCTGAGATAGACCCACGCACGCACGCACGCACGCACGTCTTTCCTTTTGAAGGGGCTTGTGCGCGTGTGTGGCACCTCCCCCTCACCGTCATCCTGCTCTCTTTGTGATTATGCTGTTCTGTGGCCTCTCCTCCAACGATTACCGCCTGACTGTTCACCCCCTGCTTTCTCTCTCGGTGCTTGCGAGCGCATGTGCGTGCGCCTCTTGTCCCCCTCACTTCACAGGTACACCCCCCCCCTTCCCTCCCTCCCGCACCTCTCCTGCTCGCTGTATTACCTTCACTGTGCAGTCGGCTGCCCGTTTGAAACCGCTTCTCGAGCGCGGTGGTCGGCTGCGGTGTGCTTGCCTCGCTCCTCCATCTCGTCTTCGCTCTTGCCCATTCATCCACTCGCTTTGCCAAGCGACATGCTGCTGAGCAAGCAGCCCGGTGACACCGGCATCTACGCCACCGCTACGTCGAGTCAGGTGCGACTCTACTATGTTCTCGATCGTGTCTTCCCGGTCGCCTCTAGCCGCGCGGTGGCAGCGGAAGGATCTGATGTGCTGGGCAACGCTGCGTGTGACGGTTTCGATGACATCCGTGCCTCCGCAACTACCCAGTCTCTCAAGCCTGTACCGCCGGATTTAATGCCGTACTTTGCTGGTGCACCGGCATGTGTGCCTCGCGAATACCTGCGCATGCTGTGCCGCCTCTCCGCTGTTGGCAGGGGCACCGGTTCTGTGGCAGCTGCGACGACTAGCGGCGTAGATGTACGGGCGGGAGGGTATGACGATTATGGGCTGCCCGCACCGCTCGCGACGTCAGCGGCACGCGTGCGCTTTCCACCACCCCCTCGCACCGGCGTGGGGTACGCGTCGGCGACTTCTGCGGCCTCTGACGACTGGCTGCAAAAAGAGCAGCAGAGGCACGACCTCAGCTCCGCGTACCACTGGGGCGCCCCGCTTGTCCCTTTTCATACAGTCTCCTGTGGCGGCGGTGTCGGCGCTGGAGAGGGACGACTCTTGAGCTCGCATGGGGGAGCGAGCGCGTCGCTGCAGGAGTGGGCGACACCAACGCTAGCCGCCGCCGGGGCCACCTCGACCTTTACAGAGGAGTGCGGCCCGGGGCAGGCGTCAAGTCACGTGAGCGGGAACAGCGCGGCGTGGTATAGTGGATACTACACCGGCGGCTCGCAAACACTGGCCGGGCGCGCTGGTGGCGGCGGCGGCGGCGGTCGTGCTTGCGCCAGCAGTACCGCCTCGGCCGCTGCCGTATCCACTGCACCCACTGCCCTCTCTCTCAGCTGCGCCACAGATTGCGTGCTGTTCTTTGTGGCGAATGCAGAGGGGCTCAGCTGGATTGGCCGCAGCGATGCCACAGCACTGTCCCCTCTGCGGGTGTCCACGTCGCTGCCGATGCGACGGCGCGGCACCGGCGGATACGGCGGGCCATCCGGTGGTGGTGGCGGTGGCACAGTAGTGTCATCGGCGTCGCACCCGCCGCAGCCGTTTTCCGAAGGCTGTGGCGCGCCGGTGAACGCTACCTTCTCCGCGAGCAACTTTTCCAGTAGTGAGCAAACTGCCACACCACCGAACATGGCAGGGGGCCGCTCACTCCAGAACGCTCCGGTAATGGTGTCAGATGAGGACAGAGGCGAAGGCAGCGATGACGACAAAGCAGGCGAGGCAGTGGCTGCTGGCACCGGAGGCGGTGGTGTGGCAGACAACCGCCGTCGCCCTAGCTTAGCAGGCGCTGCCGCTCCATCCTTCACAGACGGACTTGACGTGTACGGAGGGGTGGTGCCGGCGGCTATGGCGGGGCTCCCGATGCGTAGAGCAGTATCTCGTCATGACCGCGTTGTCACCGCGTCCGGATGGGATCCACGCAACTCGGCCATACTCGCCCTGGGCCGTCAGAGCGGCGCGGTGCAGCTGCTGGATGTCGAGTACGTGGTGGGCTCGGTGGAGGGCAGGTGCTGCAGCCCCACTACCACGAGCCGCAGCACGAGTAACGACGACACCAACGAGCTGTTATTTGTGCCCGCAGGGGCCAGCGCGCTCGGCGGCAGTAGTGTCTGTGGCACCCGTCTGGTGCCATACGCGGGCGCGGACCACCTGAGCTACAGTGTGGTTCAGCAAAAGCAAATGCTGGGCCCCGTGACGGCGTTAGATTGGATGCCACAGTCCCACCTGACTGTTGTGGCCGCGCGGCGTCTCGATGGGCTCGGCTTCTACGCGGAGCTGCTCGATCTGCGCGCCTCTCACGACGGCGTCACGTACCTCGGCGCGCCGCCCGAGGTGTTCGGCGTCCCTGTCTGCGCGCGCACCACAGACAACGCTGCTCCATGTGTCCTTTGCAGTGCCGAGCAGGTGGCGTGCCACCCCTCGCAGCGGTACGTCGCCACGGTGGGTGCGTCACAAATGCAGGACATTGTGCAGCTCTGGGATGTGCGCATGGCGACGCGGCCAGTTTCGTGTCAGGTGCACCTGCGCGCGGGATACACCTCCCTGTGCTGGAGTGCGGCAGAGGCGGGGGTAGTGCTTGGCACGACGCGCGACGGCGGTCTGCGCGCGCATGCCTTCAAGGAGCTTGCACCATCGCGGGCTGCTCCAGGAGGCCCTGTCGTCGTGACGTCGCACCACTACGGCAGCGCAGCTAACTCTCACCTCAGCCCGAGCGGCTTTGGCTCCGGTGGTGCCGGGGGGGGCTTCGGGACCGGCCGCAGTCGCCGACGTCGTGCCCCAAGCGGCGGCCTCCCGCACCATCGCTCGCCGAGCGGCGGCGAACTGGAGGCGGATGGTTGGGGCGTGAGTAACAGCAACCCTGTGAACAGTGGCTGCAGTGGGACGGAGGCCGAGGCCGACGCCGAGGAGGACTTCACGGACGACTCCTGTAGCATTCGCTCCGGCTTCTCCGGCGACGGCACCGGCGCAGCGATGCCCTCCATCACTGACGGAAGCAACGCTTTGGTGCACGTCAGCGTGAAGGCGCAGTCCGCGCTGAAGTGCCGGCTGCCATCTCGTGTGCCTGCCGCTGCGGTGGGGTGGGTGTGCCACCCTCTCTCAGAGTCGATGAAGACGATTACCGCCGGTAGCATCCCGGGCCTCGCGTCGGTGCACCGCCGCACCAGCAGCGGAATGTCCGCTGCCGGACCTCACCACTCTGAGCGCTTGCACACCTCTCACGGTGCCACTAGCGGCCTTCGTCCCACAGACGACTGTGATGGCGAAGTGGACGACAACGCGATGGCGCGTGGCTGCCGAACAGACTTGCCACAGCTGCTGCTGCTCAATGCCAAGAATGGGGAGCTATATACGCAGGTGTACAACCCAGGTGGCAGCACGGTCACCAGCCTCGACAGCAGCACAGCATTGGTCGGCGCCGGTCCCAACGCTTTCCTTACACACGCCTCCACGGCGTACAAGACAGCGAGCTATGTTTACGAAGAGGCTGTGCTTGACCGGCTGGAGTGTCAAGCCGCCGCCGCCGCTGCTGCTGCTGCCGCCGCCACCGCCGCGGCCAGCGCAGCTGCTGGTATGGCGGTGCCCTCTCGCCCCACCCCCATTCCTTCTGGATCCGCATCCAAAGCAGGAATGGGCTTGCTATGCGGGCGCGCAGGTGCCGCCGGCGCGGCAACCGTTACCTCTACACACAGGCCGCACATATCAGGCGACAGCACCGCTGATGGAGCTCAGCTGTTAAGCAATGACAGCTCTGCCACTGACAGCGGCAGGGCGTGCACTGCTGCTGCTGCTGCTGCTGCCCGTGGTGGCGGTGACGGCGTTGCGACGGCGGAGGCCAGACTAAAGGGGCGACCTGTCGATTTGATTGGTCTGGGCCTCTTGGACGAGGTGGAGGACGAAAACGACGATGAAGAGGGTGAACGGGACACGCTGCGGGTCAGCGCTGCCGCTGCCGCCACCGGTGACTACGAGCACTGCGTTCTCGCCGGCGCCAACACGAACGGGCAGCAGCTCGGCTTCGGCGCTGCTTCCTCTACACCTCATAGCCTGTCGAGCATAGGGGCTGCGGGGACGGCCGGAGTGGGTGGCGACGATGGCTCGGCAAGCGCAGGCAGCCCGCGCGCCGGACTTACGAGGGAAGCTGCGTCTTCTTCGGTGTGCACTGGCGGTGCAGCTGCTCCTAAAGCTCCTAAAGGTGTGCGTTGCAGCGGCATCAGCGGCGCCCTCCAAGAGGAGGAGGGGCTACTTGGCCGTCGAGCTTCCTTGCGCGAACCTGTCGCTGCATCGCCGCACAGCCAGTCCACCTCTGCAGAACTGATGCAGCAACCATACATAGTCACCACATCTGCAGGTGGCCGAGGTGCCGCTCAATCCGCAACAGCAGCGGCAGCAGCGTTCATTCCACAGGAAATGAGCTTCTGCGAGTTCCACCGCCTCGATCGCACGCGGCATCTATGGAGACGGCTGCGCAGCGGCTTCTCATATGACCCAGTGCGCAACTTGACCGTGCTCCTGCGCGAAGGCCTAGATCGGGAGGCGTATGCCACCTTCCTCTATGGCTGCTGTGCTGCGCAGCTGCTGTTCCCCGCTGCGGTGATGGTGGCGCCAAAGTCGCGCAGCACCGACCCGGCGACGGGGCCGGCAGCGTCGGCCCCCTCTCTGGTTGTGGGCCTGAAGCGAGCCGTGCCAGGGCTGCTGGAGCTGCTGGTGTCGGAGCGTGAGTTGCGGCAGCAACTGAGGCTGAGCGACACCCGGTTCTCCTCTCAGTTTCCGCTCAGTCAACACCACCACCAGCTCGCTTCGGCCAACGCAACCGCAGCCGGCGAGGCCGCCATGGCGGCAGGTTTTGCACCTCCGAGCGGCTACGCCATCGTCGGTCCCATAGGGGCACTTGGACTGCAGACCCCTCTGCTGGCGGGCTTGTCGAGCGCCATGGAGCGGCACAAGGGGCCGCCGGGGCTTTCACTGCACCCGTTCAGCGCCGTCGCGGCAGGCATTCGTGCGGGTCGCCCCCCACCGCCAGCCCACCTTACTGGGCCCGCGATCAACGCTGGCGTGAGCCACACAGCTTCATCAGTTCTCCGGGGTAGCGCAGGCTCCCCTGGGGCGGCCGGTGGTGCTGCAGGGGACAGCGCGGCATACCTTCCGATGTACCCCGTGGCAATTGGGATGCTGCGGCAGCTCGTGCTGCAGTCCATGGGCTGGACGACGCCACCTGCGGTGTGCCTCGTTGATCCGCCAGCTGAGCACACCACCGAGCGTGAGGGGACGAGTGCCAGCGCTGCTGCAGCGAGAGCCGGTGGGGTGCAGGCGACTCGGTCGCCTCCTCCACGCGGCGACCACCGCCCCCAGCACCCGGCGGAGCGATTTTTCGTGCAGGGAGACGGCATAGGCCAACGCAACCTGCAGGAAGCGCTGGAGCGGCGCGTAGCCGTGCTCGTGTTGCTGGACCGTCTCGAGGAAGCTGCTGAGTTGCTGGCGCTGTACGGCACGCGCAACGCGCAGTACCCCAGTATTGCCTTGACCCTGTCTGCAGCGCGCGGCCGGCAGACGACTGTGATGAGCCTGGCCGCAGATGACTGTCCTGGGGTGACCTTCTGGATTCATTTGATGCTCACATACATGGAGCTTGTGATGCATCAGCAGTCGTGCGGAGCGGCGGCAGCAGAGGATAGGACGCTGCCGGCGGATGCTGGGAGCTCGGGCAGCGGCAGCGACGACGCCACATCGAGCACGACCACGAGCACCGCTGCGGCGACGGAGCCGGTCAGCCGCTTCGATGACCTCTTTACGTTACCGCAGCAGAAGGCGGTGGTGCTGCGCCTGCTGGAGAGGTATCCGCGCCTGGTCCTCTCTGACAAGGTGGCCCTTGCCACGGCGCTGCTCTTGCCCTCGCGGTACCACAGCGGCCATGTCGCCAACTTGCTTGAGGTTTTGCAGGCTTTGGTGCAGCAGCAGTACCGTGATTACTCTAGCACCGCTACCGCCAGCACAGCAGCTCAACAGGCGGTCGCCGACAGCACGTACGGGTCGCCGTCCTCAGCGTCGTTGACACTCGGGATCCGCGCGCGGCAGCAGCGACGCGTGGATTCGAAGCGCACATCGCTGTCCGGTCTACCTCGATCGCCCGCTCAGAACTCTTCCGTAGACGCTGCCGTGTCGCCGGCGGCTCTCGGCAGCCGCTTCCCAAGCCCGCTTGGCGTCCCTCCTGTGCACGGCAGCGTTGATTCCCATTACAGCGATCCTAGTGACACCTTCGTGCTGGCTGCCGCCGCATCCGCCGCCTCTGCGGATCGCTTCGCCCCCATCCACCGGTGCTCACTGCTGCTCGTGACAGTGGTGGAAGGCGTCAGCACCGACTGCGGCGCACTTCAGCGCTACGTGGACGAGAGCGGCGACGTGCAAACGGCCCTGAGCTACGCAGCGGCGTTCAGCAACGTGCTCTCGCCCACGGTCCACACGTGGCGCGACGCGTACCGGCGTTTGCTTAACGATCAGGGGCTCGCCATGTGGCGTAGTCTTCACGATCTGCATATCGTGAAGCTTCTCAAGGCACGTGAAGAGGCGGACAAGCACGGGGGCGGCAGCGCCACCTCCGGCAGTAGCAACCCGCATAGTGCCGGTGCCGGTGGCGGCGTGGCGGGCGTCCCAGGAGGCCCCGTCATTGGCGGAGGCGGTGGCTCTTCCGCGGGCATGGCGGGCGCAGGCACCACACGCAGTGGCGGTGTTGTTGAGGCCACCACCGGCGCCTCGCCGGGAAGCCTCGCGGGGGCTTTCTCGGGTGCTGGCGTGCCTCGACCAAATGGCTTCCCTGGCGCGCTGGGGTCACTGGGGAGTGACCTCGGCACAGGGCCTGGTGCCGCCTCCGCTGCGGCGATGATGTCGACCCAAACAGCTATGATGATGGAGCGCACGCTGAACCGATTTGCGCAGACGACCGCAACCGCGACAACCGACCGCGACCGCTCGTTGCGCGAGGCGGCCGCGACTGCTGGTGGGGCCAGTCAAGGAGCTAACGAAGCGCTACACCGCTCGGTGGAGCTGCGGTGCAACTGCGGTCAGGCGATGCACGCGACGGCGCCAAGCAAGAGCACCATCTCGTCCATGACCTCGACGAACATGACCCGCAAACAGCTCATTCCGTGTGGCAACCCAGAGTGCCGACAATGGCAGTCGCCCATGTGCACCGTGTGCGGTGAGCGCATGGAGCACCGCGCGACGGAGCTGCCGCCGGAGCGCTTCTTCGCATGGTGCAGCGTGTGCCTGCACGGGGGCCACTGGTGCCACCTGCGGGAGTGGTTCAGCAAGCACACTAAATGCCCCGTTGAGAACTGCCCCTGCCGCTGCTGCGACAACGTCCATCTCTCGTAGCATAGGCCGCCGCTGATCGTCTTCTTGCCTCTCTTTCGTTGCACTCGTCGTGTTGACGTCCCCTTCCGTCTAAAAGCCCCCCCTCCCCCCCCGTGAGTGAGAGCGCGTGTGCGCATGCGTGCTTGTGCTTTGAACCGTCTCCGACCGCCCCTCCGTCTCACCACCCCATTCCCCTTCATCACGGCGACTTTCCGTACAACTATCGACTTCAAGAACGAAAATGATGGCCGATGGAAGCGGTGAGAGGGCAGTCAACGCGCTGTGGCTGCAGGTGCTCTGGCAGTGTTGTGCACCACAGAAAAGAGGGGAGAGGCAGTGAAGAGAAGGCCAGCTGCCGTGATACGCGTTGTAACGGGCCTGGCAGCTTCTGCACTCCCTTCTCCCCCTTCCCTTGGCGCCTCCAACGCGCAATGCATACACACGCACATGTAGAGACAGGCACGCACGGAAGATGGGCAGCAGCGTTGGCATTCAAGCACGGCACCGGCACCGGAGGTCCTTCTCCTCCTCCGCGCGTGCGTGTGTGTGTATCATGTTCCCCCCTCCCTTGCGATACCTGTTGTGCGTGTCAGCGCGTGCCTGTGGCTTCTCGCCTTCACCGCGCACCAAGCTGCTTCACGCATCTGACCCCCGCAACGCCGTCACATGGATCGCTTTCTGCACGCGCTCGCACCCGCGTGTCATGTTCTGCCTTTGTGCATCATCTACCCGCAGCACACACGCCTCGACCTGTGCATCGACAAAGGGGGAGGACGGAGAGGGGACTCGATCACAGCGCCACTGCCCCTCCTCTCTCCCGCCCTGCCGCCGCCCCTCCCTCCAGAAGCGGCCCATTCACATCGCCGCCTTCATCTCTTCTTATCGCGCTTCCTCCCTTTGCTTTGTATATCCCCGTGTGTGCGATCATCATCAGCGCCGCCCACCTCTTCCCCTCTCCCTCCCTCCCTCTACCCCCTTTCCATGAAGCACTTCTCGTGTCAGCCGGACTCCCACAACGCGTTCGGGTCGTTGACGAACGGTGTTCTGACGTATTTCACGGTGGACTGCGCGCGCTACCGACGCGTGGCGGCGAACGGCATCTGCGATGCGGAAGAGCTGCACACCCCTGCCACAGGGGGAGACGCGACTGTAGAAGGCAGCGCGCCATTGCAGTGGACCGGCCAGCGACCCTTCACGGCTTCCTCCTCGTCCACCAGCCACAGCGCAGGGCATGGCGTCACCCAGCACGACGTGCACTTCACCACCGAAACGCGCATGCACATCCAGCGCACGCTGACCCTGCCAAGCCCCTTCCAAGGAACGCAGTGCTTCTTCAGCATGGCAAATCGTACCGTCTTTGGCACCGATATGGCGTTCATCGGTGCCGCCAACGGCTTATTGGCCCTCGCCGTGCTTCAGGAGGATCTGCTGCTGTACGTGCGAGGAAAAGACCCGCAGAGTCTGCGTGAGCATGCGGAGTCGTCCACTATCCCGAGGCGCTGCTCCGCCTCCGACAGCGGCGTGATTGTCCGTCAGCCTTCCTCGCCGTCAGCCACCTCTCTGACGCTGCCATCCCCATCGAAGGGCGGAGCTGGAGGCGGCGGCCTTCTCTCTTTCCCTTCCCTCATTGGCGGTGCCGCTGCTGCGGCGAGGACCAGCAGGTCGTCCTCGTCGTTCCAGGGGAGGGATCCCTCCTCCAACGCAGCCGCCTCCACGCCACTGTTGCCGCACAGAGGCGGAGGGGTAGTCCGTGGGCTGTATCGCAGAGACGCTCCTTCCACGATTACATGGATGCGCAACAAGCCGCTCGTGCTGGTGGGCTACACCTCAGGGTGGGTGGAGTGGTACGAGGTATCTATCTCTGCCGCATACCGGAAAGAGCTGCTGGACCCGGCGAAGGAGATGCCATACGGTGCGTCGGTGACGTCTAGCGCCTTTGCCTACCGGGCCCTGAACCGCGACTCCCTCACCAGCCACGTCGCCCGCGTCGCTGTCGGAGGCCAGATAGCCGGCCTGCGGACTGAGCTAGTCGCCTCGTGCGTTCTTGCGGAGGCCGGCGCACTTGTATCCAGCGACTACTTCGCCGCCAACGGCACGGTCGCCGTTGGGAGCGAGCGCGGCATCATCTTCCTGTTCGACGCCGACCAGCTGGAGGCACCGCTGTGCGAGGTGCAACTGAGCACACCGAGCGCGGCCTTCCTATATTGTCACCCTTTCCTGCCCATTGTAGGTGTGCTGTCGCAATCCGTCTGGACCGGAGCAGAGGAGCAGACGATCTCGACGGCAGCAGCAGCGGCGCGGAGACGGGAGAACAGCCCGACTTTGCACCTTACGGGCAGCCACAACAGTGGCTTGGTGAGGCCATCGGCAGGCCATGCAGACGGCGCCATGGGCGCTGGTGTAGGAGGTCCGCAGCGTGGCGTCACGAGCGGCAAGCGCGGCCCGACGACCTTTCCACTCGTACTGCTGCAGGGCACACGAGGTGACCCGGGCAGCGGCCCGCAGCAGCTCTCCTCTCCTTCCGAAGCCACGCCGTCGGCAGCAGCCCAGGGGACGTCGAAGCCGGACCGGCACGTGGGGTGGCACGACGCGAGTCCTGCAGCGCTGATGAGCGGGGGAAGCGTCGCTGAGGCCTTCTCGAGCGGCATCAGTGCAACGTCACCGTTTGGGCCCTACAGCAGCGGTAGCACCGTTCCCGAGGTCGGCGCTGCTTCGGCGTTGCACTCCGGCTGCTTGCTGACGTTTGTGGAGTACCGCAAGGACCCCCCGCCGCGGCTGCTGTCGCGCGCCTGGACCGGGGCCCAACCCCCAACGCCATCGCATCGGCTGACGCAGGTGCTGCAGCACCGAATGGAGGGCGCAGTGGCACGGTACGGCACGTATTACACCTTCTCGTGGAAGTTTAGCTTTGATTTGGAGCTCGCCGTTGGCAACCTCGAGGAAGGGGCGCTGCACATCGTCCGCGCGGCTCGCATCATGGACAAGGATGCAGACTCTGACGCTGGCGACGCGGCTGACGAGGAGGACAGAGAGGGCACCGCAGCGGACGGTGAGCGGGGCGTGCCGGCACCAGCCGTCAGCACCGCCTCCGCCGCCCACCCGAGCTCGTATCAGGTGGTACAAGACTACAACGTTCGTCTGCCGTTGCACTCCCTTGTGAACGTCGAGTACGTGTCCGCCGCCACGTCGTCGCTCAGCTCGTTAGACAATGCAGTCGCTGTCACCGAAGCGGAGCTGATTGCCGGGAGCAACGGCACGGGTAGCACCACGGCGGAGCAGTCGCTCTTTCAGCGAGATGCAGAGCGGTGTCAGCGGCAGACGGCGCTGCTCGGCGCTGCCGTGGACCCGAGGTGTCGCCTCGGCTTCTCTTCGGTCTCCCCGTCTCAGGCAAGCGCCGTTGCAGGGGTGTTGTGCCGACCCGCGAATCCGCTCTGGGCTGGCTTGGCTGTGGTGTCGATGCCGCGTGGTGGTCGACAGCACGAGCGTGGCCACAGCGGCGATGCCCATCGCTATGTCGGCCAGCTGGACCTGTTTGGCGCTGGCAGAGGCCACGGTGGGGCCTTTGGCGTCTTGTACTCCCCGGCGAGCATGAGGGCCGGCGATGGCGCCGCAGGTGTGATTGGAGGTGCACGCGCGAGTGGCTGTGCCGCAGACGGCGGCGGCCCGCTGCTGAAGGAGAACGCGCTGGCGGCGGCGATGCGGCAGCCGTTCCGCGGGGATGCCGGCGCGATTGGCGGCACGCGCCACCATCGGCGACACACTGGAGATATGGGCAACGGCAGCGGCACCGATGCCACGTCAAGCCGCTGGTTTTACTCATCAGCCATACCCACCGTCTCCCCGCAGCAGTCGCATCAGCAGCGCCGGCGAGAGCAGCAACGGCTCCGCCGCGACCCGCGGGCCCCCGCCATCACAGTTCCCAGCTATGCGGCGATGTGCACCAAGAACGAGATCGCAAGTGCGGCGCTGATCGCGGCTGATCAAGGTGTTGACCTCCACGACGCGCTTCGAATAGGCCCTGGCAATGTGTCATGTGTCGCGGTAATGAACGCGGCGGGCGAGGTGGCGTCGGTGCCGATCGAGGTACGGGCGGTGTCCGCGTGGCACGAGGCGGGCAGCGTGTTCGTCGGTCTTGGCCCCACGCTGTACGCCGCAGACCTTGTCTCCATCCAGGGCATCGAGCAACTCATGCGGCGGCGCTACGCTGCCGGCTTTGGTCTCTCGTCCGTGGCCAACCTTGCCGCGGTAAAGGAGGTGGGCGGCTTTGGCAGCGAGGATGTGGCCATGTTGTTCTCGTACGTGGTTACGTTGGAGGCGGTCTCGCTCGTGGCTTTGTCCGGGCCTGTGCCATCGTTGATGGAGCTGCTGCACAGCTGTCCTGCTACCGGGCGTGGTGCTCTACAGAGAGAGGCGGCGGCGAGGGTGCGGACGCGTTTGGGGCCTGCGTGGCGCGCCAAGATGGAGGCGTGCGTGTGCCACGGGGATCTGTGCTGCTTTTTGGTGTTGCAGGTGCTGCGTTGGCTGCCGTCATCACTGACGGAAGAGGCCGGGCAGCCGTGGCGAGGCATAGCGCAGCCGGCGCCCCTTGCGGACACGACACCCGTGCTTGGGGAGAACAGCACCAACGTGGACATTGAGCGCGCCGTCGCGGTGGAGGTGACGCACATGCGCTACACCGAGGCAGCGGGGCTGCTTCTCCGGTTTGCCAGCCGTTCTCCGAGCTACGGTGCCATGGCAACCCTTCTTCGCCGCCCCGAGGAGGCGCAGTCCATGGCGTGTAACAGTGACCCCCGCGTGTGTGCGGCGTTTCGCGCCTCCCTCACCCCGTGGTTGCTTGTCGTCTTCCACTGCTTGTGCGGCCCCTGCGATGGAGCGCCGCGCTACCAGTCGCACGGCGTGGCGGCGGACAAGAGCGGGCTACACGACGATGCGGCCTCCGTACGGACGGTACTGCCCCCGCACCTCTACCGGCATTCGGCTTTGCCCTTCTGGGATCGCGTCGCCTTGGCAGTGGTCATGGAGGCGGGCACGACGGCTGCCTTCACTCACGTCATGCAGGACATCCTCCTACGAGAGTGCAACCCGATTCAGGCGTTGCTGCTCCAGTATGGCATTCACCTCCGCACCTATGCCGCGATGCAGGAGATCGTCGACTGCACCGGGGACTTCCAGCTCGGCGCCTGCCTGTTCGCTCGTGTCGGCGTGCTCACGACGGCGGCGGCGCTCGCTTTTCCTTTCTTGCTAGACGCCGAGGTGAGCGCCGCGGCGTCCACCGCGGCGGCGACGGAGCAGACGGCGGTCACCTTGCCGGCTGCGCGCAGCCACGACCTCTCTGCCGTTTCTGCCGGCTACCCGCCGTACAGTTACCGCGCGGACGGCGGCTTTGGGGGCTACGGTGACGGCAACCACGAGGGCCAAGGACGCGACAGCGTGTACGGTTGCTCCCCGTTCTCGTACCTGCGGTCTAGCCACAGGAGGTGCAGTTCTGGTCAGCTGCCTTCCTCGTCAGCTGGTGATGAGGAGGGCTCCCTGGAGGATGGTGTGACGCACACGGCACGACTCGTCCTCAACAGCGCCCTGCCGCCGCCGGCACGGGCGCCAAGGGAGGCGATAAACGGCGCCCGTATACTGCCGCACTCAGCGGACGCTGCTCGCGTCAGTAGTAGCCGTCCTCCCGGACACGGCCTGCGCTATGCTGTCTCACCGAACGACGCAGTCGCAGGCAACGGTCATGGGGACGGTGACGGCGTCGGCAACGCCGCAGACGCGGATGTGCCGTGGGTGTGGTGGGCCGCGGCGTACCGCTCGTTCCTCGACGACGAGCAGGCGTTTGTGCGCCGCACGACGTTTGATGTGGAGTGTCGTCAGCTGCGCGGTGGCGCGTTCCTGGCCCGTGACGCCACCGCCGCCATGACCGTCTGCGGTGCAGACGCCGCTTCTTCGTCCGCTGCTGCCGTCGTCTCGGCAGCTGGAGACGCCGGTGTTGGTCGTTACGGCAGCGGGTGTCACTCCCTTCACCGCACCCCGCCGCGAGATACGGAGGCGGTGGGACTGCGTTGCCCCTCTCGTTCTCCCTCTCCAGCGGATCTCGTGTCGAGGTCAGTTGAGCAGTGCGTGACTCATCATGTGGCTGGGGCTGGCGGCGGCTCGACGAGCGGTGGTGGTGGTATCGGTGTTGGCCGTGGTCTTTCAGCAGCAGCATCCTGGTCCTCTCCGTCGGCACCGTCGGCCTTTGCAGGTCCCTCCGGTGGTGGTGCTGCACACGTCACCTCCGTTACACCTCCGTACGCATCAGCCGTCATGAGATCACCGGAGCCGAAACCCTGCGTATGCGGGGAGCAGCACACTGGTACGCAGCTTATCCGGTCACTGCTGAGCATCTGCAGCACAACGACGACGCGGTGCTGCGTATGCCTCGAGACCGTGCGTCTAGGTTCCAAGGACGTCGACACCGCCTTTGCGTGGTGCACATCGTGCGACCACGGCGGCCATGCGTACCACCTCCAAAGCTGGTTCCGCACACACCGACGCTGCCCCGTGAACGGATGTGACTGCCATTGCGACGAGGACTCGAACTTATACTGATTTTCATCTTCTGCGAGCGCACAGCGAACCCGGAGAAGCACACGTGTGCGCATCTGCGAAACAAGCAGCTGCACCAGCACCAGCAAGAGAAAGGAGGAGGGAGAAGGGGGTGTGGGGGAAGGGGGGGGCGGGAGTGAGAGGCCGCGCTCGGGTGGTGAATCTTTCTGCGTCTGCGATTTCGTCGGCATCGTCGTCACCGTCACCAGGTGTGGGTGGACATACACAAAGGAGCAAAGGAAGAAGAGGGGGATCAGACGAACCTGCGATGATACAGATGTGTGAGAGACCAACGGCAGTGGTGATGCTCGGTGGGCGACACGACGTCTTGCTCTCACTTATCTCCCTCTATCCGCATCCTTACTCTGCGAAGCGCGCTCAACGCCCCCACAGGCGGGTACAGCACCCCGGCCGCGAATTCCCTTTCTCTCTCTCTCTGTTCTCCTCCCCGCTACTACGCACAGCAGACGTCGGAGAGCCTTTGGGTGCGTCCGCACACACATACACACACACACCACACACAGGCACAGATACGTATGGGTGCAGCCGCGCCACCGTCGGCACCCAAACCCGTCCACGCTCTCATTCCATTATCGTCTTTTTTACTGTTGTATCTTTCTTCTCCGGCACGCCCGCGTGCGTTCGCATGCATCGCAGCGACTCGCCACGTCTGTTGTTGTCTTGGGTCCCCTCCCCTTCTCTATGTTCTTCCGCCCACTCGGCTCTCTCCATACAGCATCATGCACGGCGTCGTCACTTCTTGAGACGCCGCTGCGCGGTGTTGTCTGTCGCCTTCTCCGTCTCCGCCAACCGAAAGGCATTAACGTCGACTCGCAGATCTGTCGCGTCACAGAGAGCGCAAGGCCCCTCACAGGCGCTGCTAGCGTCTGAAGAGCCTTCTCATCGCACTAGTAACCTCTCGTCGGCCAGCTGCTCTTGTTGGCCATGGGCCGCAGCGCAGGAGTCGCCGCGGCTTGCTCCTGCTGCTGCGGCGGTGCTGGCTCGGCGCGCGCGTGAGAGCGTACTTGGACAAGAGTGCTGCGCCGCCGACCTCCTCTACTTTATGAGCGCAGAGAGGCGCGTGAGGCACCGCCGCGTCGCCACGAACAGTGCTTCGTTTCCACCGTCGCCATTAAAGGCACCAGAGAGCGACAGCACGCGTGACGGCTTGCTCGCCGCGGCGGGGCCTGCGCTGCGGCGTGAAGAGCACCGTGTCGCGCAGGCCTTTGCCCCCTCTATCTCCTGGGCAGAACTTGACGCGCGTTTAGCCACGCCCCCCACCGCGAGCCCCCACCACCTTCACGCGAGGATAACTCTACGAGCAGCTGGCACGCATCGGTGGCCGAGCACAGGGATGGTGAGGGCAACTACCGCAGCGGCACAGCTCCACCTTTGTTCCGTCAGCAGCAGGCCTTGTTTGACCTGCGTCGTCGCCTCGCGTACTTGCTCGCCAGCGAGTGTACCGGGGCAGGGGGCTTGACGGGGAAAGAGCTGGAGCCACTACGTAGCATTGGCCGCCGTGCGGTCCTGGCGCTGTCGCTGACGCACAGCATCTTCAAGGTTTGCGCCGAGAGTGCGTGTGTGTCAGAGGCGGCGAGCAACGTGGACGAGGCTGTCACCGGAGTCGCGCACGATGATCTACGACGCCAGTTGACGTTTGTGCGGCATTGGCTCACGCAATCTGGCTGCGCAGACTCTGCGTCAAGCGCCACCGACGAGCTATCAT
The DNA here is from genome assembly GCF_000002725.2 of Leishmania major strain Friedlin. Classification (NCBI taxonomy): domain Eukaryota; phylum Euglenozoa; class Kinetoplastea; order Trypanosomatida; family Trypanosomatidae; genus Leishmania; species Leishmania major. The sequence goes on along the minus strand of NC_007266.2, from coordinate 491,285 downwards.
CTTCCCTGCCGCGACTTCTGCAGCCTGACCGGCAGGGCCACTGCCCCTACGCGTACCGCAGTTTAGCGCAGCCCGTCAAACTCACGCCAGTGGAGACGTACGCACTGCTCACGTGGTGTGCGGATCAGGTGCGCACGTACGCGAATGCCGTAACCGCTGCCGCTAACCAAAAGGACGACCCCAAGGTCCACAGTGCCGTCGTTGGTCATGGCGCGGCCGCTGCATCGACGGCGCACTGTGTCGATGCGGCTGATCAAGGAAGGCTACTGAACAGCGTCTCCTCTGCGATGGTGCACCGCAGTGAAGGCAAGCAGGACAGAGGCGAAGGGGAGCGGAAGATAAAGGGTTGTCAGAGGACGACGTCACACACGACGGCCAGCAGCGAGCTTCCACGATGGTCGGCCTCTGTCACGCGCCGACCATCGACGCTTTCGATGGCGAGGCGCCTGCCGCGCGGCCGCATCAGCAGAGGCGCAGGTGGTAGCGACAGCGCTTCGGCTCTGTCTCTCGGTCTCCTAGAGAGCGCGCTGGCGGGGGAGATGGGGTCACGTGCTACGGCGCTCATTGCGCTCACCGCCGCGTTTGCCCGCATGGCGGCCGAGTCGGCTTTGCCTGCGGCGGACGCATTTGCAAGCCATGCTCCTGAGGAGACTACCTGGCATGCGCAGCCACCAACATCCGCGAAGCTCCGCGGCGCAGGCGGTTTCTATGATGGGGACGACGCTGTCTTGGGCGGCGAGGTACTGCTGGGTCGTGTCGTGAGCGACGTGGTTTTGGCCGTCTGCGACGCGCTGCACGCGGTGCAGGATTCCGGGCTGCTGGGTGTGTATGTGGCAAGCCGCCTTGGAAGCTGCAACAACGACCCCGGCCGTCGTACACGTTCAGGCCCCGAGGAACGAACGTCGGCCCATGCAGCAGCACAGGATCAGCAGAAGCGGCAGCGCGGTAGCCTCCACCGCCGCCTGTGCTTCTCGCCGCCCGTTCTCCAGTCGGTGCTCTGCTGCGAGCGCGAGTCCTGGTCACATGCGCTGCGGCTGGCGGAGCGCATGGCAGCATGGAACACCGTCTTGGGCGAGTCGCTTGGCGTGATCCCTCTTGCCGCCACCGCGTCCTCGACACCCGCCCAGCTGGATGCACTTTCTCCCTCTCCACCGGCGGCAGTAGATGGCGGCGACACTACTCCATCGGGTGCGACTTCTCCGGCACACGCGGCGAGCCTGCGAGGCTTGAGCACTGACACGGCCCACATGCTTTTCTACGTCTTGGCGCAGCACGGGCGCCTCGCTGAGGTGCTGCGGCTGTGCGAGGTTGTTTGCGGCGTAGACACTTCCCACCTCCTCCGCGGCTGCTCGGCTGCCAACGAGCGCAACGCTGATGCAGACGCCGTTTTTGTGTCGATGGCGCACCTGGCGGCCGCAAACGCCGACCCGGCCGCTTCTGCGGCGGCTGGGAGTCGTGGCTCGAAGGCGCCACTGAACGTTGTCGTGCCCGATCGAATGCGCTGCGTTGAGCGTGTCGTGCGCGCTGGAGTAGTGCCGCAGCGGGTACTGAGCGTAACAGAGTACGCCGTGTTGCTGCGCCGCCTGATGGGCAACCGCATCGGCGGTGACGCCGCGCGCCGCGCTGCTGCTGCTACGACACCGCCAAGCGTGAGCCCGAGCAACGGGGTAGGGTGGTCGTTGTCCCCTTCGCAGGTCTGGCGCTTCAGCGCAGGCCCGGCGCACCACATACGCACTTTGCTGTGCCTGATAGGCTTTCAGGTAAGCGTGCGCCATGGGCAGACAGATATGCTAAGCTTGGAGGACCTGTACGTGGTGCTTACCATCTCGCGGCAGCTGGTGTGCCGGCACGAAGCCGAGTTGCGTCAGCTGCGGGACAGGCAGGTGAACCCAATGGACGACAGCGACGACGGTGGCGGCGATGCAGGCAGCGACTCGTCGGTGCACCAGCGCAGGCAGTGGGCAAACTGGGGCGCTGTGACTGAGAGCCCTCGATCGAGTCCGCTCCCCCCATCCTCGCGCGTAAAACGGTCGCCGTCGCGACCGCCGCTGCAGTGCGCACAGGAGATGCTCCTGCACCTGCTGCATGCACGGCGGCACGCAGCGAGTCCTGCTAGCACGCACTACATTCAACAGCTCTGCGCCACCTCTCACGCTGCTCTTCGCTGTGTGCTGCTGCTATCTTCCTCAGCGTACACTGCGAGTGGCGCTGCCGCGCAGAAGGCCGCAGCGACGGCACTACTGCTGCCTCGAGTGGCGCCTGTCAACCGCAGCACTACGTCCAGCACGGCTGCCGGCAGTGCGGTGCTCTTGTCCCTTGTGTCGCAGGAGATGCTCTCCATGCTTCGGGCTGTTTGCTACACACGCAACATCGCTCTCTTCTGGGACTCCGCGCTCAGCACGGTGGCTATTCAGCAGCTATACGGGCATGACCTTAGCGCCTATGCTGCGGGCGCGGTCCGCGGAGGCGGCGGACTCTCCGAACAGAATGCGTGCGCTTCCTCAGCCACCAGAAAAATTGGAGACTGGTCGCAACAGGAGGAGGCAGATCGCGTGCGGGAAGAGGTGGCGTACGCTCTCGCCCTCCAGGCGGAGGCCTCGGTGGGGGAGAGTCTCGTTGCCACCCGCCGTCTCGTCGCACCACTTCCTGTGCTGGCTCCGTATCTGTCCGCGTACACCGTTGCCGCGCTCGTGCAGCGGCCGTGCCGTCGCGCCTTCACCTCGCAGCAGTGCCTGGCGCTACTGCCATACACCCCCTTAGGCTCACGAAACCAGCTGTGGCTGGTTCAGCGCATCGCACAGGATAGCGATGGGCGACGTCATGCCTTTCCAGGCGCCTTCACTGAAGAGGCGGCCGGCCTGTCCCCCGCGCCCGCGCTGCACACGCCCTTGACACTTTCCGCCGTATCCATAACAGCACTTCAGACAGCAGTGAGGATGGTGACCGTCCGGGCTGCACCACGGCGACATCAGCATCGCCAGCGCAGCCCAGCAAAGACAAGCCCGAGCACGACACACGAGGAGGCCAAGGCAGTCCTGCTGCGTAGCGTTGCGGCCCCTTCGTGTGAGAAAGAGGCGTCAGCGTCAGTGTTGGCCGACGCCACCGCGCACGCGGATCGCGTTCTTCTCGCTCTGCCCCTCAAGGGCAACTGGAGCCGGGCCTTGCAGGCGTTTGTGGGGGCACCGTCTCGTGTGCAGGTCGGCGGCGCGCCGCATGTGGTGCGTCTCTTGGTAGAGGCGGATGTGTGGCAGCGACTTGGGTGCTGCGCAGCGGCGACCGCTCGTACGCCTGGCCATGCAGTGCTCCGCGTACTCTCGCGGCGGCGCCGCTCGTCTTGTGGAGGAAATGCTGCAGACGACGCTGGCGCACGGACTGTGGCACACAGGTCTTTCCTTTCATCAAAGCGTCGCGGCGGAGCGGCCAGAGTTGGTGTGGCAGTGCCGGCCCACCCAGCGGTACGCTGCCCAGCTGTGCTGTGGCCTGCTGGGGCGGACCTCGATGGCTAAGACGGTTGCCCAGCTGACGATGGCGGCGCGGCGCAGCCAGTGGTCCGAGGCAGCCGCGTGCTTTCTTCGTTACGCGATACAGCGACGCGACGAAACTGCCGTCGCCAACGTCTCCCCGACTCCAGCGCTATCCTTGGGTGAATCACGCTCAGATGCAGAGTCAGACGATGCTGCTATTCTCACCACCGCTCCCGCTCCTGCGGCTGGTGGAGAGGACGGCGTCATCACGCACCGCCCGCACAACGGCAGTGCCTCCGACTACCACCGAGGAGCTCGAGTCCCTCGCCGCCCTTCTCGATGCAGCCAAGTCGGGAGACTCACAGCTGTCCACCGCTGTCCGTGCAGTCGCGTCATCGTCCCCATTCCACCTGCTCTTCCACGGAGACAGCGCTTCCATTCTGCCCGAGCTAGCACAGGTGGTGCAGACGGCGCGGTATGCCATGCTGCACACGCCGGCATTGTGGATGCAGGCGCTTCGATGGCTTCCCACGACAGCACTGCCACTGCCATTCAATCACGAGCAGGCATGGCGCTCCTTGTGTGCAGACAACACGGCAAAGCTGGAGGCGTTGTTGCCGCCGCCGAGGCAGGCTGTGGCGCGTGTTGATGCGGGGGACATATCAGCACAGCGAGCTGTAGTGACGCAGACCGAAAACGGCACGGGGACGCTGGTAGCCTCCAGGGCGGAGGCAACACCTTCGCTCGTCGAGGCCGCGCGCCGCGTGCACCGCCCGCAGCACGCCAACGAAGTCGCTAAGGGGCAGCAGGTTGCCGTGGCGAATGCGCTGCGGGTGCTGCACCGCGCCGGCGCCTGGATGCAGGCCACGCTGCTCTACGACAAGGCAGTGGAGCCGCACTGCATACCGTACGCCGCCTCGTCGATGGTCCTCGAGACAGCTCTGAAGGGAGGTGCACCGTGGCAGGTGACGCTCTCATACTTCTTCCGCATGTCGCGGCGGCAGCGCCCCGACGTAAACGCGACAGCGGCGGCATTGCAGGCCTGCGCGGAGGCCGGGCAGTGGGAGACGGTGTTTCGTGTGCTGCGACAGAGCGTGCTGGCGCAGGCGGCCCCGCTTCCTCGATTGGTGATGCTGGCCGTGAAGACAGCGCTGCAATGCGGTGTCTGGAGTCGCGCTTTGGCTGCAGCTCACCAATACCGGCGCACCAACAATTCACAGCTTGCGCACACGGTGCTGCTCACGTACGTTTGTACCCAGCACTGGGACGACGCTGTGGAGTACTTCTACGACTGCACTCGCCCTGGACTGCGTCCGCTGGACGCGTCATCGGAACTGGCCATCATCGCGAGCGAGGCTGCCAGCGATGAGTACCGCAAGACGGCGCTCATGGTCGGGGCGATCACGTCCGCGCTGGAGGACCTCTACCGCGTGAGCGGCGTCGTTTTGGAGCACATCATCTTCGTGCAGCGGCACGCACAAAGCAGCGCGGCGCAGTGGCAGACAGCGTCGGACTCGTTGTGCTGCGCACTGGAGTCGGCTTTCGATGGCGCTGCCGACATTGATGACAGCGGCGACTTTCTTCTTCCACGGCAACCATTCGGTTTGCCGAGGGAAGAGGACCATGACGCCGACAACGGCCACGACGGTGATAATGCTTGAGCACAACGCCTTCCTCCTCCATTGCCCTCCCTCCCTCCTCCACAGCGACAGTGAGAGAAGGAACGAGCTAGAAGGACTCGATCATCTACTTGGGTGCTGCTGGTTGCTCCGCTACGCACGTGCGCGCGCCTGCGCCTGAAAGAGGCGTTTTCTGTGTGTCTTCTCTTTCTCGCTGCTGAAGTGCTCCGTGCACATGGTGTGCACACGACACAGCAATGCGCGTTGCATCTGCCCTCCCTCTCTCCCCCCTCCCCCAACTAATCTGTGATGAGCGCGCCACAGACACCAAGGCGCACAAGCGAATGCAGCATCGCGCATCTACGCTGCACTTCGTCGGCTTTGTCTTGCGTTATTTTGGCCCCTGCATGCGTGAACGCTGATATCTCCGCATGTGCGTTGCGCGCACGAAACGATGATGAACTCTTGGAAGTCGAAAGACAGAGAAGACCCAGCAGCATCCCCGACGCAACGAGCCGACCTACGACAGTCCGACATCAACACAAGACGGACGCGTTGTTTGTTGTCCTCCCTCCCCACGGCTGCACTCGCGGCGGGTGCTGACGGCGCTCGAGGAGCGATCTTTTCCGGCCGTGAAGCGCGTGCGCTCAGCTTCCCCATTCCGCTCCTTGCTTTTTCGTGTCTCCTTTGACAGCCACCACTGTCGCTTCCCTTCCACTGCCACCGCCGCCCTCGCACCCTCCTCTCGCTCTGTGTGTGTGTGTGTGTGTATGTCTCTTACTACACTGCCATCCTCCGTGTCATTCTTCTGTCCACGTCTCCCTCTCGCACGGTATCACTGCGTCCCCCCGTCTCCGTCAACACGCACACACGTCTCTGTGCGCACCAGGTACACACGCGGCAGACACTAGCGGAATAGGAACAGGAAGCGGCATAGCGCTTGCTGGTGTACCGCAAAGGAGTTGTCGGTCACCTTACCGCCCATCTGGCCCCTCTCCTCCTCCCAGGCACGCACACACAGGATGCGGACCTTCGTCTTCATCAGCGACATCCCCGCCTTCCTACTGGAGCCCATAATCAAAGGCGATAAGGACAGCAGTGGCGCCGCCGCGGTGGCGGCCTCGAAGTTCGACCTTCGCTATGAACGACTGCGCCGCCTGCTCGTGGAGCACTCGTCTGGCGTGATGCTCGTCATGCATCTCGAGTCGAAGGGCTACGCGCTGGCCTTGTACGCCTCCGAGGGCGAGGCACTAGCGGCGTGTAAGGCGGATATCACTCCAGAGCAGCCGGGGCGCAAGTACCCGCCGTTGCGCCTGCGCATCATAGAGAAGGAGAAGCCCTGCCCACCAGAGCCCGTCTACAAGCCGTTCCTGATGGTGGAGAACGAGGAGGTGCGCAAGGAAGAGCTTGCCGATACGCGTGGCCTGGAGCTTGTGTATCGCGGCCGTGCGGTTGCCAAGTGGTGTGCGCGAACGCTGGCGGGTGAGGACTGCTTCTTCGGGGTCTCGTGCTTGAAGCTGCACAAGGCCGCGGTGCAGAGGACAGTGCGCAAGCGGCCACGCATCGAGGACGATGAAGCCGGCGCTCGTTTGACGTGCGAGCAGGAGGCGGTTGTGAGGCATCTGCTCTCATCAGCGGAGGCTGCGAGGGCAGCCCTAACGCCGGCTTCCATGGCCATGAAAGACTGCACGTACGTGCCGGTGTCGGCAGAAGAGATGGGGTTGCTGAGCCAGCTCGCGTGCGAAGCGCTGTCGTCCGCGCCTTTGCCAGCATTCGAGACGCTGGAGGCTCACCCCACCTACCAGGCGGTTCTGCAGCGCATCGACGATGCCCTTCAGGCGCAGCGGGCCGCTGCTGTCGCCGGCGAGTCGATGACGTTCTTTCCGCGACTGAGCTGCCCTGGCGGTGCACCGTGGGACTGGAGTGTCGAGTCCGAGGACGGCCGGCGGCTTCTCCGTCAGCGGTGCCCGCTCCCGGCGAACGGTGCACCCACGCCGCTGGAGCGCGATGTGTACACGCAGCGCCTGTGGTACCACATGAATCAGCTGAACAGATGCCACAGCGCGCGAGACGTGCTGCGGATGTTGTGCGGCAGTCACCGCGCGCGGGAGGCGCTGCGTCGACATAGTGAGGCGATCGACGGTGGCGACGCCCGAACACACGCGTCGTCCTCGTCTTTGCCGTCGTCGTCGCCCGCCACGAAAGCGGCAGGGCTGACGATTTGCCTGCAGCCGTGGCTGTACCTCCCTACCGTGGGCTGTGAGGTGACGGCGTATCTCGAGCGCGGCGGGCGCCGGGTTCGAGGCGTTGTGCAGCGCTACGGTCAGGTGCGTCTGATGACGTCGGCCACACTTTTGGCTTCGGCGTCTGCCGTTGTGGGCGACGCCGCCCACGTGGATGCACTGCTCGCTCGGTACGCCGTCCTCGAGTCGGCGACCGATGCAGCCGCCGAGGAGGACCTCACCGGGGAGCTGCGCGCACTCCAGCGTAGCTTTGCCAGCGCCGTGGGCGATGTTGCACACCACCTGCAGACGCATCCCGATAGCATTGGTGGTGACGGGGCCGCGTGGTGCGTGCATCTGGCTGCGGTGCTGACGCCGAGCGTGGCCCCGGCAGCAGGGCCGCCGCCCCCCGTGACGCTGCTCTCCGCCAGTCCGTATCAGCGCGCTCTCGAGGAGTGCTCAATGTATTCGTCTTTGGCGCCACCGATCAGAGGGGATGACATGGCCGCCTCGGCGGCGACAGCACCTGCAAAGGTGGACGTGACGTGGAATACGCAACGGCACCCGTACATCTCACTCTTCAGCCGCAGTGTCCTGGAGAAGCTGCGTGCCGACGCAGCGTGAAAAAGGTATGAAGCGGACCAGGGGGTCAGCAAGCTGCGGTTCTACAAACGTGTAGGGGGCAGGGGAGGGGTGAGATGGCGCTGACACGAAGGGAGGCGCGCGCATGTCTTTGTGCCTGTGAACTGTACTCCTCGCTCTCCTGTGGCTTCCACTGCCCCCCCCCCTTTCCTTTATATGAGCGTCCCGCTGCACGTCTTTTGCGTTCCCTGCCAGTATAACGCATTCACAGAAACACACACGCTCAACCGGGCGGGCGTGAAACGGCTTCGTGTATGTCAGCGCGCACATTCCACCTAGGCGTACACGCACATGCCCACCGACTCTGAAATGCATCAGCCTTGAATGCCCCCCCCCCCCTCCCCTTCTGCTGCACGCACACATTCTGCTTGAGCCTTCTCCTCCGCCATCACCTACCGTCTTTTGTTGATCCATCTCGCCACTCTCCCTCTCGGCAACACTGCACTGTCGACGCCCTCGTCTCCAGTGGTCCTCCTCTGTCTTACCACCGATACACACATAGGCCTACACACTCCAAGTACCCTTGCCGGTGCGTCTCTGCGAGTAGCGTATGCTTCCACTAAAGACGAAGCGCTCCGCTGCAATAGCAGCTCCGCCGCCAGCGGCGGAACGGACGCCTACCAAACGCGCCCCTGCCTCCTCAGCAAAACCGCCGACTAGCCGGTCTCCGCAGCCGCAGTCGGTGACGACCCCAGTCAAGAGGAGCTCCGTGGCTGGGACCGCAAGGTCGGCGCCCTCCTCTTCCTCTACTCCGCAGCGGCAACAGCAGCAGCAAGTATCTCAGCCGCAGCTCAGCACCCCTGAAGCGCAGCGTAGCCAGAGCACCGTCAAGCAGGCGCGCGAGAGCTCGTTCGCCTCCTCGCCTCAGGTGATACCACCCGCCCCCGCCAACAGCCCTGCACCGGCCTCCAGTAGAGCCCCTCAACGACGCTCCTCAGCCTCCCCAAACCACCAGAGCCCCAGCAAGAAGGCTGCTAGGGTGAAGGCGAACAGCCCCGCTGCTGCTGCTGCGGCGCCGACCACTTCCGCATCTCCAGTGTCCCCGCCTTCGCCCGCCCGGCATGAGAGGACGACGCCCTTGCGGCCACCGCAGTTGGCGAGCCCCGCGAAGCGGGGCGCCAGCGGTGTTACGAACAGCAGCACCTATGCGAGCGCCACGCCGGCGTCTACGGGACCGGCACGAAAAGCCGGATCGGTTGCCGCCGCGGATACCGCGAACGTAAACGCCGGCGTTAGCGCTGCCGCGGAAGGGGCGGTCAAGTCCTCGAAGTCCGCACGAAGCCGCAGTGTGCGTCGCAGCCGTGCCCGCGCGGCCCTGTCGACGTCCACGTCGGCAACATCCTCACCAGAGGCGCACTTCGTCGAGCGCTTCATACGTGAGTCAAAGGTGATCGCGCCGGACGTGAGCGGCATTCTCTGCCTCGCGGTGCATCCGTCGGAGCAGGAACTCATCGTTGCGCGTGAGAACGGTTCGCTCGTGCGCTACGACGTGGCGTTTTTCCAGGGCATCCCACAGTTTGTGCAGCGCCGCCACACGGGTGGCCAGACGCACCGCACCATTTCAGGACTGGCCTACGTGACTGTCCCGGCATCAGTGTCGTCGTTGTCCTCTGTGTCGAAGTCCGGAGCAGGGTCAGCGGCCCACCACGTGCTCCTCGCCTCCATGATGTCTGGTCAGATCGTTGTCTATGACGCGGAGCTGCTCGTTCCCATTGCGCTCCACCAGCGCAGCGGTGGCGCCATCTGGGCTCTGCACGCGGTGAGTGCTGCGTGCATCTACGCCGCCATGGCAGACGGGAGCTGGCAGCAGCTGAGCCTCACGTGTAAGCGAGACGGCGCGGCCCCACAGCTGGAGCTGGTGCGTGTCGTACCCGGCATCAGCGGCGCCGACCGTGCCTTGTCTGTGACGACGTCTCTGTCGCTGCGCATAGCGGTCGGCTCCGACGACGCCGGTAACGTACATGCGTGGCGCTTGCCTGCTGGCGTGTCGTCGCCAGGGTCTTCTGTCGGCGCCGGTGCCGCGGAGGAGGATGACGAGGCTGCCGCTCCCAGCCGTGCACGCGGTTTGGCCGAGCACGAGTCTCTCTGGACCACGAAACTAGCGAAGGGCATCGCGCTCAGCTGCGCTGTGGTCGGCGGGACGCAGCGCCCCTGTGTTGTTGTCGGGACGTCGATGGGCGACGTCGTGCTGCTTGATGCCGCGCACGGACACGTCTTCCAGACCTTCTCGCAGCACAAGGGACCGGTGTCGACGCTGGCGGTGCAGGGCGACGCTGTTGTCTACGCGTCCGGCTGGCACGAGAGCCTTCGGAGCTACCGCTGCAACGAGCAGGGCGACTGGTATCCGGCCGAGGTGAAGCGCCGCACACACTATCATGAGGCGAGCCAGCTGGCGCTGTTGCCGCATCGCCGACTGATCTTGTCTGCGTCGCGCGACGGCACGATCATGTACGCGCCGACGGCGCAGCTGTTCACGTCGCCGGCGATGTATGTGGTGGTCACGACGCAGCAGTTTGCCTACGCGGTCGATCGCGAGGTCCTCTTGCAATCCCGCTTTGACACCATCGAGGCCTTTCACATAGACAGCGCCGCTCGTCACTGGGTGCCCTTCTTCGGCCACCGTCTCGATGGCCGCTTCCACCTTTCCGGCCTGTGGTGCGATCGCCAGCTGAACTACATCGTCTTCAGCACAGAGGAGCGCATTGGGTTGCTGAAGGTGGCGTGGCGTGCACATGCGGCGATGTCTGTGTCGAGGCTCGAAGCAGTACTGGAGCTGCCGGCGCGCAGCGGTGTGGTTGACGTCTGCTGGTCGGGTACAGCTGCTGCCGCGGGATCGGCAGAGGAGGCCAGCGCGGGTGCAGGTGAAGAGACGGCCGCTGATGCATCGGCCTTGTTGCCGACGTCGCAGCGACTCTACATCCTCTACGACGATGGCGTCACGTGTGTTACTCTCGCTGACGGGTATCCGGTGGTGCACACTCCCGTGCAGGTTCGCGGGAAGGGGCTCCCCGACAACTCGCTGCGTCCCTACCGGGTACTGTGCCGTCCAATAGCTGCAGCTTCGCTTACCAGGAGTCGCAGTAGTGGCCCAGCATCTGACGCAACAGAGGATGAGGAGCTTGTCATCTACGGCCACCGTGGCAGCTGCCGCATGCGTCTCATGGCCGATGGCACCCCCGACGCGGACTCCCTGGTCGCCGATCTGGATGATGTGTACGCGCTGGCGCAGGAGTTGCCGCTGCTGCAGGATGCGTTGAGCACGAAGGTCAATGACAACAGTCACGGTGGCGCAGAGCGGACACTGAAGAGGGCAAGAGTGGAGGCGTCGGCCTCGTCAGCGCCGGCGAAGGCAACATCCTGCGAGGCCCTGGTTGGCTTGTCCACGCTGCGGCAGCGGTACTTCGTAGGCTCAATGCTGCACTCATCCTCCGCAGCCATCACACCACTGTCAGCGACGTTGCCACATGATGTGCGCTGGATTGCCCGCATCGCAACGTTTTCGCCGAGCAGCAGTACTAAGACGACCGCCCCAGCCGTCGCCGCCTCATACAAGTACCTCGGCTACTTCAGTCGTGGTCTCCTTGTCGCTACGGGTAATAGCTGGCACATGGTGCGCCGCATGTGCGTGGAGGCTGCCTTCCTCATAAAGGGTGGCACGGAGGTGTTGGTGTTGGAGCGCAACCTCGAGAAGACCCTGGAGGCCCTTCCCCTCTGCTGGAAGGTACGCCGATTCGGCAACTGAGGGCGCGCACCACCAGTGTACACAGCTGAACAAGGCAGGTGCGCGAGTGTGGGCGTGCTTGCATCCGTGCGTGTGTGGGGGCTCGAGAGCTGCCGGTAGAGGAGCTGAGCGGCGACCGTAGTTGTGTGAGCATGTTAATGTGTTCGCGGCGTAAGCGAAGCCGGTGGGGAGTGTGTGTGTGTGTGCGGCGGCCGCTCTCTGGGTGTGTTCCGTGCTACAGCGCATGATCTGATGGCGTGCATCTCAGTGGGGGAGGGAGGTGGTGGTGGGGGGCGTCTGTGCCTTGGCGTGTGCAGGACTTCCCCCCCCCTACACACACGCATCTCCCGCGTCATCCGGGCCTTTCCACGTTAACTTTGTTTCTTTCTTTCCGCGCTAACGCCTTACAACGACTGAAAAAAAATGGCAGAGGGTGTGTGAGTGTGTGGTGTGTGTGTGTGTGATCGAAAGGACGTCGAATGGTGGCGATGCCGCCGATGCGGACGGCTGCGTGAGCGCATTTCTTCTCGCGCTCCCTCACCCTATAAACGAAGCCGACGAAAAAAAAATCGGGCCGCACTGCCCTTGGTGCCATGCGCACGCCGTGTATGCGGGGCGATGCACACACGCGCGCATAGGGGTATGTACACACAGACACACACACACACACACACACACATGCATATGCGTGTAGATGGCTGGTGCAGTTGAAGGGCTGTAGCGGTGGTGGTATGGGACCCTTACAATAGGGGCACATACACCGTGGCGGCGGGAAGAGGGGCGGGCGTCAGAGGTAGTGAGAAAGAACATGAGAGCTGTGCAGGTGGGAGGGGAGGGGGTGGCGAGGCTTGGCAGCCGACCAACCTCTCCCCTCGTTTCGCTCTTCTTTCCTCTCTCTCTCTCTGTGTGTGTGTGTGTGTGTGCGTGCGCATCTTGTTCCGTCCCCATCTCGCTCGGAAGGAGGCATCCTGGTATGCAATGCCTTCCGTGCAGTGTCCCCTCTCACCCTACACACCCCCTGCTCACCTTCGAGGGAGTTTGCATACACGCACGCACACACTCGAAGCGGTGAGTATGGCCAGAGTGAGGGGGGAGGGGGGGCGGGTACAACGGTTTGCTCAGCCCTCTGCAGTGCTTCCCCTCTTCCTCTCCTCAGCACGCCTCTGCTTTCGACGCCGCCGTATGCTCTGGTTGCTTCCCATCTTGTTTTCTGTTATGCTGCTGTTACACCTCGGTCGCTACCCTCTGCTCCCGCTCCGATCTTCTCTCCTTCCATGCACAACAATGTCCACTTCACACCCGCATGCGCGCACGCGTGATGGTTAGAGACTGCATCGACGATGACGTCCGCGCGGTCCTACCCGCCTTTGTACCCAGCTGGTGTCTTCGTGGTCCGCTCGAAGCAAGAGCTGGCGCCTCTTGTGGCGCGGCTGCGCGCGGCCCGACGACTGAAGCCAGGGCGTAACGTCACTGTGTTCGACGGCGAGCACTTTGCCGAGGTGGCGGATGCGCTGGAGATCAGGCTATCGGCGAGCGCTCCTGAAGGGCGTGGGGGCGGCGCCAGTGAGGACGCGGCCTGCAGCCTGAGGGAGACGCTGGTGCACCTTCGTGAGACGACTGAGGCCGAGGCAGCAGAGCTTGTGATGGCCACACAGACAGGGGGGCGGACAGGGCTTTCTGGAAACGACGGCATCATTGCACTTCTGCCCACAAGTCTCTCCACGTCTGAGGCACATTCGACTAATGCGCGCGCATCTGCCCCAGCAGTGATGTATGAACGGTGTGCGCTCATCACAGCGCGCGACTCCGTCGAAGGTGAAGAATTTCTTTCGCTGCTGCGCGTCCCGTGTGCGGAGCGAGCAGGCACGAGGTGGCCCCTGTACATGGCGGCGCACGTGGTCGGCGAGTTTGCGGAGACGGAGCTTCGCACGCTTTTCTCTTCTGATGGATCGAGTGGCGGCCCCAGCACCGAAAGTGACGGTGCTGACGGACACGAGCCGATGAAATCATCTACGCCGGTGGCTTACATCCGGGGCGTCCGGCGGTTCCACCGTGTGTGCTGTCCGGTGCTAGCGGAGATGCCATCTGCGCTCGCAGCGATGCGGCGCACAGCATTGCTGCAGCGCCATCACCGCCTCGTCCAACGTGGTGAGGCGGCGGCAGACAGCCCGTGTGCGCCACCATCATCGGAAACGGGTGCGCCATCGCTATCGGCTGCCACCCTCCAGCGCAGTAGCGCTCCGCCGGGGGGCCTCTCTCGAGATGCCAACACCGCCTGCAGTCCATTTTTCACGTTCTCCGAGTTGTTTGGCGGCATTGGCATGTTCCGCAGTGGTCTGGAGCGCGTTGGTGGTCGTGCCGCTTTCGCCGTGGAGTTTGCGCCTCCTGCGCAGATCGTCTACGCACTCAACCACCGCTGCCTGCACGACTGTCCAGCCGCCCTACAGCTGCCAAACGCGAAGCGAGAAGATCCCGGAGAAAACACCAGAGGCTTACTCACTCAGCGCGGTGGCGGCCGCCTCCGCAGCGGGACCGCCATGTCCGCTGCCGCCTCCGCAGCAGCCGAGGACTACGCAGCGACGGAAGGAGGCTTTCCTGACGCCACAGCGCGCTCTGTGCCGTTCCTCGTCGGCGACATCACCGAGATACCCAGCGCCTTCTTTCCCACGCACGACGTGCTCACAGGCGGCTTCCCGTGTCAGAGTTTCGCCAAGGCTGGCGATGCTGCAGGGCTGCACGCGGACAAGGGGTGGTTGTTCTACGAGGTGGTGCGGGTGCTGGCTGCTACTCGACCGACAGCATTCTTGCTGGAGAATGTGGAGCATCTTGTCGAGGTGGAAACTGGCGCGCAGCTCGCTGTGATCCTTGCCCGGCTCCACCGCCCGGCGTCGGCGTTGTCCACGCCGACCGCCGAGGATGTCGCGCTGGAGTACGAGGTGCAGCATGTGGTCGTGGATGGCGGCGCCCTAACACCGCAGACACGAAAGCGAGTGTACTTCTTCGGCTTCCGGGCCGCCTCAGCTCTGGTGCCGGCACGTGCGGCGTCCCTTGATTACGCCCTCTGTCAGTTCGCCCTGCCTCGCGCTGACGATGGGGAGGCAAGCGCGGCTGCAGCCCGAGTTGTAGCTGATGCCCTTCAGCGAATCAAGGTCGCTTCTCTGGAGTCGCCATACCGCATCGTCCGGGAGCTGCTCGTGGCCCCCTCGACTGTGGACGCGTCATACTCAACACCACAAGGCCGCTCAATGCAGGATGAGCCAACTAGCACATCACGCGGAGAGAAGAGTGCGGCCCACAGCTCCGCACACGGCGACCTTCAGCTGACCCCCGCTCAATGGGAGGCGGTTCGACGCAGTCGCACGTACCGGCAGAACCCGCTGTGGCGTCTGTGCGACGTGCAAGGGCGGGCCCGCACCCTGCTGGGCAGCTACCGCACGAGCTATCAACTCTACTCCGAGTTTGTGCCTTTTTCATCAGAGCGGACGCAGCATGAGGTCGTGGCGATGCTACTGGAGAAGACGCCGCTGAAGCCAGGGGACGACGCCGATGATGTGCGCGCTGGCGGTTCAGAGAACCCGGCGATTCCGGCCCCGCCGCCTCCACCGCTGCGGTTCTTCGCGCTGCGCGAGTGCGCGCGCTTGCAAGGGATCGAGGACACTTTCCTTCTTCCACACGACACGACGCAGCTCTCGTCAAGCGCTGATGGCGCAACTCCACCGGGTGCTACTGTGATTCCTGCTGCAGTGCTCCGCCAGGTGCCGTCCGGTGCCGTATACAAGCTGATTGGCAACGCCGTCAACCCGCGGGTAGTGACATGCTTGGGCGGCGCCATCGCGTCCTACCTACAAGAGCGACGTCGCTGAACACGAGCGAGTGAGGTACTCCTTTCTCCCTTTCCCCATGCCATCTACTGCATCGATCCATAAGAAGCACCGCGGTGAGGTTCACGTTCGTGCGTGTGTGTATGTGTGTGTGTGTGCGCAGCGCGGGAACAGCACCCACGCTTGGCGGCTTCGCCGTCTCAGCTCCAGGCGCTTTATTGTGTTCTCCCTCCTTTTCGCACCCGCGCAGACACACGCGGCGGTGGGTGGGATCAAGAGGGGAGGGTGGCGAGCGAGGGCGACCCACAGAATAACCGCAGAGGTTGGTCGAGTGCGCAGTGCGAACTGATAAAGACGCAGCACCTACCCTCGTGTGCGTGCCTGGTGTTCGTGTGCGCCGGATCAGGCCCTTCGTACGGAGTGCTACGCACACGCGCACACGTGTGCGCGATGGAATACTGCCCGCGCTCACACCATTTCTGCTTCCCTCTCCCTCTCAACTTCTGCCTTCCTCACTATCCACAACCGCCCGCCCCTTCACGCTGGGCGCTTTTTGCGTGTCTGTCACGTTGTCGGACATTGGCTGTTGTCGTGTTTCTACACTTTGTGTGGACGGCACACTCCACGATCCATCTGCACACCGACGCACGCCCTTGCCCTTGCCCTTCTTTGGTTCTACCGTCACAAAAGTGAAGCCTACTTGTGTTCCTCCCCTCCCCATCGCTGCCATCATGCCGCCGAAGGCTGGTCAGACGAAGAAGGCCAAGATGGAGGCCGCCAACAAGGGCGCGAAGAAGACCACGAAGAAGTGGAGCAAGGGCCAGTCCCGCGAGGCTCTGCAGAACGCCGTGATGTTCGACAAGGAGACGTACGACAAGCTCCGCAGCGAGGTGCCCAAGTACAAGCTCATCACCCCGTCGATCATCTCCGACCGCCTCAAGATCGCCGTCTCCATCGCCGCCGCTGGCCTCAAGCAGTTGTGCCGCGAAAAGCTCATCCGCCTGGTGTCGTGCTCCAGCAAGACCCGCGTGTACACGCGCATCGTGCAGGCCGCCCCGGCTGAGGCGGCTGCCGCTGCTCCGGCTGCTGAGTAAAGAGGGTGTGCCTGGGGAGAGGGAGACGTTGACGACCCAGGTGGTGCATGTGTGCGGATCTGCGTGCAGAGGTGCGCAGGGTGCACGCTCTCGTGTTTTGGTCTCTTTCTGTTTTCGCTTTATTTGTTATTTCTCCTTTTCAACAGCGAGAACAGCCGCCACGCGCACCAAGCGAAGGTGACGTGAGCCTCGGCTTGTGGGACTGCTTTGGTGCGCGGGGGGGAGAACGGCGAGGAGGTGGGGTGGTGGGTGAGGACCCCCCCCCCCCCCCCCATCTGCCTCCTGCGCAGCACCTCCGCACTCACGCGCACACAGATGAGCAAGTCTGCCGACGCATTGCAGGCCGCCCAACTGTGCTTCGTGTTGCTCGTGCATCGATATCCCTCTGTGCAAGCGAATAGGCTCTCCTCAGATCAGATGTGGTTTTCGTACCCCTCCACATCACTTCCTCGAGCAGTGACCTTTACCATGTCGTCGCAGGCGATGACGGCGCCGACGAGGCCCAGCCCCCTCCACCGCCGCTGCCAACATTGCAACTCCAACTGCTTCTCTGTACTTCTCTGTGTTTCTCGCACCCTCTTCCCCGTCCCCCACCGTTTTCATCTCCGCGCGTGGGCGGGTCGCTGTACACTCGTCGCTGGATGTCGGATTCCACGCAAACACACACACACACACATCAGACGTGCCTCATAAACCTATCCGTGCCCGCACATCGACAGCGCACCCACACGTGTGGTCTTGCTCTTCTTCCTTTCGCTCGTTCTCAGCTCTTCTTCTTCCTTACTCAGCACGACGAGCTCTGATCTCTCGTCGTGTGCCTGTGTGTGTGCCATACACCTGACAACCATTCCTACACACTTACTCATCGCACCTCCATCGCAACACCATGCTGTCCCGTGCGCAGTCTGCGATGATTCGCCGCGCCGCTGGGGTGCGCGCTGCGTCGTCGGCGGTGGCTGCCGCTGCCGCGAAGCCTGCGGAGCACAAGGGCCGCGTCGGCTACGTGTCGCAGGTCATTGGTGCGGTGGTGGACGTGCACTTCTCGGAGGGCGTGCCGCCCGTGCTGACGGCGCTGGATGTGACGGAGGACCTTGGCCGTGATGAGCCGCTGACGCTGGAGATCGTGCAGCACTTGGACGCGAACACCGGCCGCTGCATTGCGATGCAGACGACGGACCTGCTGAAGCTGAAGTCGAAGGTTGTGTCGACCGGCGGCAACATCTCTGTGCCGGTGGGCCGTGAGACGCTGGGCCGCATCTTCAACGTTCTGGGCGATGCGATCGACCAGCGCGGCCCCGTGGGCGAGAAGATGCGCATGGCGATCCACGCCGAGGCCCCGAAGCTGGCGGATCAGGCCGCAGAGGACACGATCCTGACGACCGGCATCAAGGTGATCGACTTGATCCTGCCCTACTGCAAGGGTGGCAAGATCGGCCTGTTCGGCGGTGCCGGTGTGGGCAAGACTGTGATCATCATGGAGCTGATCAACAATGTCGCGAAGGGCCACGGTGGTTTCTCCGTGTTTGCCGGCGTTGGCGAGCGCACGCGCGAGGGCACGGACCTGTACCTGGAGATGATGCAGTCGAAGGTGATTGACCTGAAGGGCGAGTCGAAGTGCGTGCTTGTGTACGGGCAGATGAACGAGCCCCCGGGTGCGCGCGCGCGCGTTGCGCAGTCTGCGCTGACGATGGCGGAGTACTTCCGCGACGTGGAGGGCCAGAACGTGCTGCTGTTCATCGACAACATCTTCCGCTTCACGCAGGCGAACTCCGAGGTGTCCGCGCTGCTGGGCCGCATTCCGGCCGCCGTGGGCTACCAGCCGACGCTTGCGGAGGATCTTGGTATGCTGCAGGAGCGCATCACGTCGACAACGAAGGGGTCGATCACGTCCGTGCAGGCCGTGTACGTGCCAGCGGATGATATCACGGATCCCGCGCCCGCGACGACGTTCTCGCACCTGGATGCGACGACTGTGCTGGACCGCGCGGTGGCGGAGTCGGGCATCTACCCTGCCGTGAACCCGCTGGAGTGCGCGTCGCGTATCATGGACCCCGATGTGATCGATGTGGACCACTACAACGTTGCGCAGGATATCGTGCAGATGCTGACCAAGTACAAGGAGCTGCAGGACATCATTGCGGTGCTTGGCATCGACGAGCTGAGCGAGGAAGACAAGGTTGTGGTGGACCGCGCGCGCAAGGTGACCCGGTTCCTGTCGCAGCCGTTCCAGGTTGCGGAGGTGTTCACGGGCATGACGGGCCACTACGTGCAGCTGGTCGACACGGTGGAGTCGTTCTCTGGCCTGCTGATGGGGTCGTACGACCAGATCCCGGAGATGGCGTTCTACATGGTTGGCGGCATCAAGTCTGTGCTGGAGAAGGCGAAGGCCATGGCGGAGGAGGCTGCGGCGATGGAGAAGCAGCGTCGCGCGCGCCAGGCCGCGAACGCCTCGGACTCGCAGTAGGTCGCCAGCGACTCGAGCCGTGAGTGCGTGGGTGCGTGCTTGACGGCGTTTGCGTGACAGCCACGGCATGCCCCACGTGGCGAGCGCGGCGTACCTCGTGCTCTTACATGTTCTCGTTCACAGGCAGGAGCTAGCGTATCTGTTTATGAAAAAGGGATGAAAGGCGCTGCAGCGTACCGCGAACGTACGTGTGCGAGGGAAGTGAGGGCAGCGGCGCGAGCCGAGGAGGCGGGCGCCCCAGCATGACTGAAGTCGGAGGCGACACAAGCAAGAGCGGCGCACGCGCTGCGGTTGCCTCTCTCCCTCTCTGTTTCTTTTTGGTATAGTTGGTGCGGCTGTTGCTGATATCGAAGTTGTTGATGTGAGCGGTGCTCTGAGGTGGTGTGGTTATCGCTGTGGGCGTCACCACTGAGTCGAGTGAGGCATATGCGGCGGTGTCGGCCGATGCCCGCACACGTGCGGCTGTGTGCGCACGTGACGGGAACGAGACAGCTTCACGCGCACACATCACTGCTATAGTGAGCACCTCGGACTTAGCAGTAGTAGTAATGACGAATGTGCGCGCGCGCGGACGAGCGTGTAAGCGGGAGGCAGGGGGAGGTCGAAGCCCAGTGTGCGGCCCTTCCGCCAAGGAAAGGAGGAGGACAGTGTGCGGGCGAAGGAGAGAAGAGAGCACCAAAGATCAATGGTGCTGGGCGACGTCGATCTTGACTCAGTCACTTGGCGGGATCAAGATCCACAGATGAGTGCATGCGTACTCGGCCTGAGTGAGGTCCGCCGTTGATTGGAACATGCACGGGATGTGGTAACGCTCTCTCGCGGTGTGCACCTGACATTTTTCACTCTGCTCGCCGCTCTCGAGGATCCGTGAGGCAACGCGGGTTGCTTTCTCTCGTCCTCTCTCCACTCCCTGCCTCATTCCAGTTGGGATCATGTGCAGCATTATCTACGTCTTGTACGCGTGCCGAGCACGTGTGTCTGTGTCTCTCTGTATGTGTGTGCCTCAGTCCGTACGTGCGTACGTGGCATGGGCCACAGACGCCATAGTGACCCCCCCCCACACACACACGCACACATGGCAACGTGCAGCACGCGCGTGTAGGAAACCCTCTCCCCTCGGAATTTCGAAAGAGAAACGATCTTCTTAAAGCCTTGCACTGAAACGTGCACACGGACCCGACGCACGCCCCTGCACACACACAGGCACGCACGTGCAGTAAGACTCGAAAGCATCCAAACAGACCGCTCCAGCTGCATGCACCCACATAGGCCTGCCTCCCTTCCACAGCCTCAGAGGAGTGTAGCACTCACCGCTTATCCCCCCCCCCTCCCGATCCCCGCGGTCGGGCACCGGTAGGCGCTTGAAGAAAGGGATAACGTGCTAGCGATGGTGGGGGCGGGCCGCCACGGTCGCGGCATGGCGCCTCGGTCTTCGCCCGTCACGCCTCCGCAATATGCCGCCTGCGTGTGCACAGGCTGCTCACGCTTTCTGCGCGGGCGTCTGTCTGCCTAAGCGTCCGTGACTTCCGACGCGACTTCTCCGTCGCTCGACTGCTTCCCTTCTTTCCTCTGACTTGTGCCCAGACAAATTCCTGCATACGCGCACATTAACGCCCCCCTCCCCTCCCGTAAGGGAACACGCTGACCTTGTACCCACCCCCACCCCCTCTCGCTTCTCCGGCATAGTGTCTGTCTCACGAAAGACCGCAAGGACTTTTGCGCTAGTATCCTAAGCAGCACATCCTACATCCTAGAGACGCACGTTATCAGAACCATGCTGTCCCGTGTGCAGTCTGCGATGATTCGCCGCGCCGCTGGGGTGCGCGCTGCGTCGTCGGCGGTGGCTGCCGCTGCCGCGAAGCCTGCGGAGCACAAGGGCCGCGTCGGCTACGTGTCGCAGGTCATTGGTGCGGTGGTGGACGTGCACTTCTCGGAGGGCGTGCCGCCCGTGCTGACGGCGCTGGATGTGACGGAGGACCTTGGCCGTGATGAGCCGCTGACGCTGGAGATCGTGCAGCACTTGGACGCGAACACCGGCCGCTGCATTGCGATGCAGACGACGGACCTGCTGAAGCTGAAGTCGAAGGTTGTGTCGACCGGCGGCAACATCTCTGTGCCGGTGGGCCGTGAGACGCTGGGCCGCATCTTCAACGTTCTGGGCGATGCGATCGACCAGCGCGGCCCCGTGGGCGAGAAGATGCGCATGGCGATCCACGCCGAGGCCCCGAAGCTGGCGGATCAGGCCGCAGAGGACACGATCCTGACGACCGGCATCAAGGTGATCGACTTGATCCTGCCCTACTGCAAGGGTGGCAAGATCGGCCTGTTCGGCGGTGCCGGTGTGGGCAAGACTGTGATCATCATGGAGCTGATCAACAATGTCGCGAAGGGCCACGGTGGTTTCTCCGTGTTTGCCGGCGTTGGCGAGCGCACGCGCGAGGGCACGGACCTGTACCTGGAGATGATGCAGTCGAAGGTGATTGACCTGAAGGGCGAGTCGAAGTGCGTGCTTGTGTACGGGCAGATGAACGAGCCCCCGGGTGCGCGCGCGCGCGTTGCGCAGTCTGCGCTGACGATGGCGGAGTACTTCCGCGACGTGGAGGGCCAGAACGTGCTGCTGTTCATCGACAACATCTTCCGCTTCACGCAGGCGAACTCCGAGGTGTCCGCGCTGCTGGGCCGCATTCCGGCCGCCGTGGGCTACCAGCCGACGCTTGCGGAGGATCTTGGTATGCTGCAGGAGCGCATCACGTCGACAACGAAGGGGTCGATCACGTCCGTGCAGGCCGTGTACGTGCCAGCGGATGATATCACGGATCCCGCGCCCGCGACGACGTTCTCGCACCTGGATGCGACGACTGTGCTGGACCGCGCGGTGGCGGAGTCGGGCATCTACCCTGCCGTGAACCCGCTGGAGTGCGCGTCGCGTATCATGGACCCCGATGTGATCGATGTGGACCACTACAACGTTGCGCAGGATATCGTGCAGATGCTGACCAAGTACAAGGAGCTGCAGGACATCATTGCGGTGCTTGGCATCGACGAGCTGAGCGAGGAAGACAAGGTTGTGGTGGACCGCGCGCGCAAGGTGACCCGGTTCCTGTCGCAGCCGTTCCAGGTTGCGGAGGTGTTCACGGGCATGACGGGCCACTACGTGCAGCTGGTCGACACGGTGGAGTCGTTCTCTGGCCTGCTGATGGGGTCGTACGACCAGATCCCGGAGATGGCGTTCTACATGGTTGGCGGCATCAAGTCTGTGCTGGAGAAGGCGAAGGCCATGGCGGAGGAGGCTGCGGCGATGGAGAAGCAGCGTCGCGCGCGCCAGGCCGCGAACGCCTCGGACTCGCAGTAGGTCGCCAGCGACTCGAGCCGTGAGTGCGTGGGTGCGTGCTTGACGGCGTTTGCGTGACAGCCACGGCATGCCCCACGTGGCGAGCGCGGCGTACCTCGTGCTCTTACATGTTCTCGTTCACAGGCAGGAGCTAGCGTATCTGTTTATGAAAAAGGGATGAAAGGCGCTGCAGCGTTGCCCTGGGGCTGCTTCCACACCCGTTTTTCGTTGTTTCGCCGCCGCGTGTCTGGCTGCGAGTTGTCCTTGTGTGTGTGTATGGGGGGGGGGACTGGCACCGTAGTCGTCGGACGTTTCTCTTTGCGGGATCATGCTCGTCCTCCTGCGCTCGCGCTTGCGGATGCGCTGGGGCTGATGAGGAGGCCGGTAGCGGTGCCGTTGTTGGGTCGTTCTCGTTTTGTAGCGGACCTGTACGGGAGCTAGTGCGGCGATGGCGCGGAAGCGGGGGGGGCGCGGGCGAGGGGGCGCAGCGTGCGCGTGCGTGTGTCAATGTCCAGAACACACTCGCGCGTCCATCGACATCCGCCCCGCCGTCCTCTCTCTGTTTCCATTTCCGACGCGGCCGTTGTGTTCTTTCCGTTTTTTTTTTGTTTTCTCTATATCGCTCGTATATAGAGGGATACAGAGGAAGAGAGTAGTTGTAGCCATAGTAAGGTGAGTGCACGCCAGGGTAAAGAGACGCACACACTCTATTTTTTTCTCCCGCCCCTTCCCTCCCCTCCCTTTCCTCTCCTCATCTCAAATTTGACGGCACTCACACACGCACGCACACACACGGAGACGTATCGGCGTTTGTGCGGTGACCCGTGAGCAGGTTACGCGGGGCTGCGCACGGCATGCGTGTGCAGCTCTGTGAAGAAGTGCTCGAGTGAGTGGGTGGGGTGGGCTGTTGGCCTTGTTTTGGGTGTCCTTGCGTGCGTGTAGGCGTGCATGAGTAACGTAATCAACGAATACCCCCTGAAAAAGGAGAGAAGGACATGTGCGACACTGAACTAACAGAAGGCAATAATAACACAGAACAGACAGAAAACGTGCGGCATGCGTGTGCGTGCGCGCAGCTTGAACGGGGCGTGAAGTGCCGCCCCTCTCCCTCTTCCTGATCTCTGCGAACGCCGCCCTTGCCCGCCTCGCCTTGTCACCTCTGCTCTAGTGCTGTCGTTCCGAAGAAATGGAAGAGCGAGGCGATTCGGGGCGGGGAACGTGGCAGTGGTGTTCAAGAAGCGACCAAGGGAGGGGGAGAGCTCGAATGCAAGGCAGCCGCATGGCGGCCGTGCCGAGGTGCCCCCCCCTCCGTATCCGCCTTCATCCAGCCATCCATCCTCCCCTCATGCACTCTTGATGGTATGACTTGTCCCCTCTCCCGTTTTGCTTTCCAGCGCTCTTTCCTTCCTTCTCCCTCTCCTCCATCTTCAATGCCTTTCTGCGCCGCCCGCCGTCCACCGCTGCTGCTGCTCACAACGGACTTCATCTCTGTCTGTATGCGTGTGTGCGTATGTGAGCGGCGCCTGCTGTGCACTTCACCCCTGCACTGACGGATCTGAGCTGCTTCGTTACACCTCTTTTCGTTCCGCTTGCTGCCATTGCTTCTCCATCCCGCTCTCCGTCAGCCACTCGGCTCATCTGCCTTGGCGGCCTCGTTTAGCCGCCGTGTTTCTGTGGCCTCGCGTGCTGCTGCTGCTGGTGCATTGCTCGGCACGCGTGTGTGTGTGCCTTCCTGTGACGCGCTTGCTTCAAAGGAGGATGGGTTTGGAGGGAGGGGAGGGCGCACGTGCGTGTCTGTTGTTTTGACCTCGTTTCTTTCTGTTTTCTCTTGCGCTTGCTTTCGGCGTCTCGCGCTTGTGCACACTCGCACACGCCTACATAGACTGATTGACAGGGCGCCTTCGCTGGCGTCGAAGTCATCTCCGTCTTTCTCTCATTGCCTCATCTCTCTTCTCCTCACTTCGCCTTTGTGCCCGTGCGTGCACGCGTGGGGTCTCCTGTACTTATAGCCTCAGCCAGAGAGCTGTTGCGGCTCCGCCAGCTTCCCGCGCCATTCTGCCCCTCCCCCACACCCCAACAGCCATCTTTCTACCCCATCGTCATGCTCAACTGGTGGCTCATTGTCTTGATCGTCGTGGTGGCGCTCGTGTGCGTCGGCCTCACCATCTATACGCTCATCTACTTTCAATCGGAGGAGGACTCGAAGTGGGACTATGTGCCAAAGGCCGTCGCCGGTCTCGGGCTCATCTTGGCCATGGGCAGCATCCTGCTCGTCCCGTACGATGTCGCGAACTCGCCAAATCCCACCGTCGCGCACAAGTACGTCCAAACTCTCAATACACAGCTGATGTGGGAAATTGTGCTGTGGATGATGGCTGTCATGGCGGTCGTGGTGTGCCCCTTCTTCATGTTCTTCTATGAGGCGTATGACCCGGACAAGCCGAGCGTCGGCACACAGGTCTCGCACGGCGTCATCTCTACCGTTATCATCGCCTTCCTGTTCGCCCTTATCGTGGGTCTCTGCTACCACTTTCAGGGCGTCGCAGACATCACATTCCAGGCCTACAAGGGCAACCCGCAAATGGCCTTGCCGGAGAGCTCTACCATCAGCTACGTGAGCGACTCGATCAAGTCAACCATCACCGTCTCCGTGAGCATCTACACCTACTGCATTGGCATGCTCTGCTTCTTTGGGTGGATCTTCTTCTTCTTCTACGGCGGCGCCGGTATCGTTGCCTACCCCATGAGCCTCATCCAGAACTTCAAGTCGCGCCCCAAGGCCATTGGCGCGAGCAAGTTTGCAGAGGAGATGGCCATCATTCTTGCCAAGGCGGATGCCATGCTGGAGCTGTGCATGCGGCTGCAACAAGAAAGCCGTGGCAGCATCTCGCGCTCCACGAAGAACAAGATCAATATCGTGCGCAACGAGGTGTACTTCCTGGAGGCGCAACAGGCGCAGCTCATTTGGGCATACACGAAAGCCGGTGGCTCGCCCTTCATCGTGTATGGCAAGCTGGCGCTGGGAGTCGTCTGCATCGTCACGGCGATCATGTGGTGCCTGCAGATTTTCGTCTACAACACCTTCGACGCAGACCCGTTTCTCAACACGCTACTGCTGCGCCTCAACGACGCCTTCGCGTTGTGTGGCGTCTGCGCCTATGGCGTCCTTGCCTTCTACCTCACGTGGTCGACGTTCCAGGGGCAGATCGCGCTGGGGCTACGCCTCGTCTTCTTCCAGATACACCCAATGAAGAAGCACGACACCCTCGTGAACGCCTTTCTATTCAATGTGAGCCTTCTTCTGATCACCTCCTACGCCGTAATCTACTTCGTTGTCCACTCCTTCCAGGACTATGCCACTATGACCGCCATCAACGGCCTGATGAACGTCTTCGTGACGCGTCTGCGCGGCATCGGCGCGTTTATTAGGTGGGCGCAGTTCTGCTTTTTGGGCATGTCGCTGCTGACACTGATATGGATGGCGGTGTGCCCCAAGAGGAAGAGCCGCGATGCGACCAAGTTGCGGTTGGATGATTTGAGCTAGCACAAGACATACACACCGAGCACCCCTCCTCTCCTTCGTCTTCCGCTGCTGCGGCTGCTTCACTTCCTCCCCCCCTCTCCTCCTTTCTGTGTGTCGCGAGTGTTTTGCCGTTGCGGGCTATGCTGCAGAGCGGGAAGGAGAATGACAGGGCGCCATGGGTTGGTGCGTGGGTGAGTGCGTGGCGCTGGCCTCTGGCTTGCGGGTGCTTCTCTTGATTGCTTTGTGTTTTTATTCGTCGCTTGCTCGTATCCACGCAGAAACCATCAGCGCCCTTCTTCTCCCTCTACTCCCTCTACTCCCCCTCTTCCCTCTCTCGCTCTTCTTTGCTTCTGGTGTACTTGCTGTTGCACCCTCTCGCTTCGTGCGAGCCGTCGCCGGTGGGCGTAGGCGCGTTTTACATGCACAACTTGCTTGGAATTGCCACGCGGTGCCGCGCGGTTACTTTGGACGCCACGCACACGTGCATACGCGGTTGTGTATGTGTTTGTGTGTGCGTATGGCGGAAGAGGTCACCACCTCTTACCGGTCGCTGGTGCTCAGGGAAGGGAGATTCAGGGGACAGATGCCACCTCCATCGGCATCTGCGTTTCTGTGCCGCGGATCATACACCGTCCGAGGCGTCAACTACCCATCCCCCTCCGTGCCCCACTCACGCGGCTGCCTGTTGATGTCGTTCAAGGCTGCACAAGGCCCTCCGCACACGATATGCCGTTACCATGCCACCAACTTTCTCCGCCACTTTGCCACCCTGTTTCGCGACACCACTGACGGCCTCCTTGTCTGCGTTCTCTCGCGCCCCCGCCTCCTGCATGCTGTGTGCGCGGCTGACCGGGTCACCCCCGCCCGCCCCCGCCCTTCGCGTGCAGCTCGTGCGCGCAGAAGGAGGCCCACGCGTGTCAAGCAACGAACCAACGCAGCGCGCACACGTACATTGGTGCACAGAAGGCGCCTCTGGAGTCTGCTGCGGATGCACCGTTCGTTTTTTTTTTTTTGCTTTGCGCTACCTCTCTCGCTGTTCTGACGAGGTCTCGGGTGTAGATCAGCTTAGCTGAGCTGGCCCCTCCCACCGCCACCACCACGGCACACAGCCATCCATGCACTTTCCACCTTTCGGATCTCCACCTCCGTGCTTGCCGCTCGCTTTCGCTCTTTTCTATTCGTTTCGCGGTCCGTGCTGACTGCTTCCTCGACGATCCACTCCGCTCCCTCTATCGTAATGCGTCGTCGACCACCGCAGCTAACCAAGACAAAACTGGCAGACGAGGAGGTGCCTGAGCTGACCTTGGTGCCAGACGGCGTCTCTCGATGGACTGGCTCGGACCTCGACGCTCTGCTCAATGCTGCTCGCCGCGGCGGTGCGGAGGCGGCGCAGCAGGACCTGGAGCGCAAGCTGTGCCGCACCATCGATATCCTCGGCGCCCGTAGCCAACAGGCGCAGGAGATCAACGCCGTGCTCACTTCTGTGGCGCGACTCCGGGAGAACAGCACCTTCCGGCTCTACTTGCTTACCCAGAACCACCGCGGTGTCGGCATCCTGAAGGTGGGGGTGAAGAAGCTGTTCGTGACGCACCCCGTTACCTGTGGCCTGGTGGAGGTGGACCCCCTCTGCGTGCTGGACTTCTACGTGGACGAGAGTTGCCAGCGGCAAGGATACGGGAAGATGCTTTACTCGCACATGCTCAAGGCGGAGCACGTGTCCAGGCCCGAGGTGTTGGCCATTGACCGCCCCAGCAACAAGCTGCTCGGCTTCCTCAGGAAGCACTACGGACTTGCCGCGTACACGCCGCAGGTAAACAACTTCGTCGTTTTTCACAGCTTTTTCGACCACACCACTGTCTCTGAGCGTGGCAAACTACTGCGGGCGCCGTCTCCTGCGCGCGCATCACCGTTTCCGTCCTCAGCGAATGCTACCGTTGCCATCGGCGGCGCAAAGGCAAAAAACTGGACGCCCGGGTAGACACTGATACGGCAGCGCCCTCACCAGCTGCCGGCGCTGCTGCTGCCTTCAACACTCCTGGTCTACCCGGGCTTCCGCTGCTGGCGTCGCCACCGCTGCATGGACTCGATTCTGCGTCACTGGCTCTGCCGCCGCGACAAAGTCGTGCGCTGCGTAACGTGTATCCGACATGCCCTGCGCGCTTGCCCTCACTCACGCCTCTGGGGGTGTCGGTGCCGACATCGGCGAACGGCGGCCCACCTGCGCCGTTGTCACTGCTGCCCCCCGGCTGCTTTGCGAGCCGTCCCACCGCCGTGTACGAGCCGCTGATGGTTCAGGCGCAGCCCCCTACCCAAGACGCCCTTGGGCCAACGCAGCGAGAACCATTCTTACTGCTGCCACCGTCGCCATCTCGCTACGAGGTCGCTCCTCAAGGCAGGATCGCGCACATCAGAATGTCGCCGACGGCCAGTGTCAGCCACGATGCCTCTATCCGAGGACCTGCCTATGCCCGCGCTGCGCCGTTGCCTCCGTCACCGTTGCGTCGCGCCATGCCACCGGGCTGCCGTGGAGCAAGGTGGAACGGGCTAGCATTGGCAGCCTCTGACGGCGGCGGCTGTCGCGACGACCGCAGCAGCGATTCCAGCGCACACGAAGCGATGCGAATACCGGCTACTCAGACGCCGGCGACGTACCGCCGAGGTGCCCCGTACAACATCATCAGCAACCTTCCTTGACGCCGACCGGAGACTGTGGGCACATGCCTCCAGGGGGTGGGTTGTAGTGGGGAGGAATGTGCGCGGTGTGCACGTGCAAGTGTACGTGTGCGCTTGGAGGAGGATCGCCGAACGTGAGCTCTTATACATGACTGATGTGTGTGTGCGTGCGTGCGTGTGTTGCGTGTATTGTATGTATGCCTTCTACCCTCGCCTTTTCCTCTTCCTCACCGTTTTCGGATCTTGGGCACATGCGCGAAGGCGGACCCGCGCCAGACACCAGGGGCTCCTCTTGTCCTCGTACGAAGGCGCATGCGCGAAGCAGGGACCACTTCCGTCGTGCGCGCGCCTCCGTTTCCCTCCCCTCAGGGCGATAAAGCGTGCCCTCGTCCCTCCTGCGCCTCTCCCTCTGTTGCGCTCACCTACCTGCTGCTCGTTGTCTTTACCCTCTCTGTCTCGCCAACTCACGGCAATCCACACACACACACACACACACACACACACACACATGCGCGTGGCACACATGACCTGGCCTGTGGGTGCTCGTTTTGGTTTCGAGCTAAAAGACAAGCCAAAACAACCACGAAAAAGCATTTGCACACACCCGCTACTGTCTCCACCTCCTCTGCCGGACACGGCACTGGGCTGCGCTTCACTAGCAGCCATCTGACCGCCACAGTCTCTCTCCCTGCTCCTGCCCCGTGTTTTTCTTTCCGGCGCCCTGCGTGTGAGAGGCTCACTTCCTTCGCAGACGCAGTCGGATTGACGACATCTTCGTCGGCACTCCTCGTTGCCATCCACACACGCTCGCACAAGCTAACTGCGCGACAGGAACAGCTCCGCTCTTCTTCACTACACAACCTATTCATGTCCATGCCGGAAAAGGCCGTGCCTTCGACAGAGAGTGCTGCCGAAGAACTCGCGCGCTCTCGCTAGATCCTCTCCTTGCCACCTCGACCTCCTACGCCAGCGAGCGCGAGTACGCCGGTGTCAGCGGAAAAGATTGGGATACGTGCGAGTCCATCAGTGCCGCATTCCACTTATCCCCCACTCCACTCCGATCCCTCTCTCACGCGATAGGAGCATTCCGTATGCGGACGGTGGTCTCGATGGTGCAGGGAGGGGGGAGGGGGGAGGGGGGCTCATCCATTGAGTTTTCGATGGGCGGATCCCGGAAAAGCAGCTGTGCCGGGGGGCTTCTCGTGCTTGGGCAAGCCTTGCAGTCGCGGAGCTCAACACCGATAGCTCCAGCTAGGGGGTAGCCCCCCCCCCCCCCCCCCCCCCCCCGTAAGCTTCGAAGACTGGGCAATGGGCGGACATCCCACTGCGCACGTGGGGATTCTGATTACGGATGATGCAATCATTCGTGCTGCTGAGGAACAGGTTGTCGGTGTCGGAAGAGTACGTCTGTCACTCCAAGGACCCGGCTCACAGCACCTGCCTCGAAGCGGCTTTCAGCAGATCGGTGGAAGGTGCCTGCGCCCGCTGCCGGGAGACGGCGCGGATGTTGACGTGGGCCTCTGCTGAGCACTCGAGCCTTGTCCGAATTCACAGAACCAGTGCGTACACCGCAGACACATACAGGATGCAGACCCTCGTTGTCGTCTTCTCGACGATCTACGGCGTCGCATTCAACGGGCGCGGCATGAATTCACCAGAGAACCGCAACAGTGCGCTGGCCTTGAAGAGCGCCTTCCACCGCCTCCTCACTCAGGCGTGGCTCTCGTGCGTGCTCACCCTCTGCAGCGCAAGCTCCCGGTACGAGCGGGCAATGAACACCGTGAGCCCTGATGCTCGACCGCGAGCAGGAGCATGAGATGGTGAGACGGGACGAAGAGAGCTCACGCCCGCAGAGCAGCAGGAAATCAGGGTGCCACCACGGGCACGCGATGGGGGCACGGCCCCGCCGACCATGCGAGTGCGCCGCGCATGTGAGGCGCCTTTTGTTTTCTTGTCTACTGGAGCTGCGGCTCCCCTTCATCTGGATGGCGCCTCTGCCATCGCTGCTGTCCTCACGGGCTACCCCCGCACAGTTCTGCCGTCGACGTATAGCTCCATGACTGCATGCCTCCCTGCCACACCTGATCCTCGGCCCGCTACACACAATGCGGCAAAACGTCCGCCGACAGGCTGAGTTGTGATCCCGTAGACCGAGCACCAAGGGACACAACTGGCGACACGGGGGAGGTGCGGCATGTAATTGGAAGGGCGGGTGGCTCCGCACTCTCGTCCGTGCACGCACAAGCGCAGGCGGTGCGCGTGCACCAACATGCCCTTGGATGAAAAAGACGCGCTCTGTGCCATGCCGGCATGGCCCTCGGTGTAAGCGGCTCAGCCACCCCCCCCCCCCCCCCCCCCAGAGGTCGAGCCGACTGGGATGGATGTGCCGACTCGCTTCATCGCCTGCGTGCAACGCCCCTCTCGCCCCCCTCCCCCTCACGCTGGGGAAGGAAGGGGCGTATTCATGTACGCACACGAGTGCAGGCTGCTCGGTCAACTTAGAGAAGTGAAGCACCCATACACAGGGCGCACTAGCAGGAGTATTTCTGGCACTCTTTCCCGCGTGTATGAGCCTTCTACTTGTCCGTGCCGTTGCGCACGCGACTCTCCACTTCTCGTTGACCCTCGCCTTTTGCTTCTGTTAGCGGCTGCTCTCTCTTTACGAGTCGGCTGCTGCTGCTGCTGCTGCATCTCGCTCTCTCTCTCTCTCTCTGTTCTGTTCTGAATTCGCGCAACGGCAAGTCGTGCATCGCTATGCCCAAAGGCCCCCGCACGGCCGAGGTGTCGCGGCGCCTCGTCGACGCCTACGTGACAACATTGCGCCAGCACCTCCCAACGTACTGTATTCGGCAGCTCGACAAACTGCCAAGGGCTGAGGAGCACCAGCTTACTCGTCTACGCCAGTCCTACCCCGGCACCCCGGCGGAGCTGCTGTACCTTCTACAGCGTGTGAACGGCACGTGCTGGGAGACGCTGCAAGCCCCACCGGGCTCCGTGCCACCGTCGGCTGCTGCGGCGCAGCCGCGCGCACCATTGGCGAGTGCAACGGTGACTGCGACTGCAGGGAAAAGTGGTAGTGCGGCGTCCACCACGTCTACCGCCACCACCACGACGGCAGGCTCGGCTGACGCCGGCGCGTTGCCTACGGCGCCGACCTACAAGACGGCCGCGAAGAGCGCCGCCAAGGCG
Source organism: Leishmania major strain Friedlin (assembly GCF_000002725.2). Classification (NCBI taxonomy): domain Eukaryota; phylum Euglenozoa; class Kinetoplastea; order Trypanosomatida; family Trypanosomatidae; genus Leishmania; species Leishmania major. The sequence goes on along the minus strand of NC_007266.2, from coordinate 459,522 downwards.
ACGGCTGCTGCTGCGATGGCCTCTGAGGCGGCAGTCTTTATAAAGTCGCAGATCGCCAAGAAGGTGAACACAATGGCCGGGCCGCGGCAGCGTCGCCCGCTCCCGCATTTTGTGGCTCTGCCCATCCTCGGCTCCACATGCACGAGCTGCCCATACTACCTCAAGTCGGTGGAGCAGATGTTGGTGGCAGAGCAGCAGTTCCCGCCACCTCCTGCTACGCTGCCCGATGAAGGCGAGGGGTGGGCCCCCCCAAAGGCAGCCGCCGCAACACAATCGTCGTCGCCACCGCTTCCTTCCACACCAAAGCCGTCTTTGCCGGCGTCCACCGCCACCGCAGGCGGGGGGTTGCGTGACGCTGCGTGTGTGACGGCGCAGTTCAGTGGCGAGGGCGGCGCAGCGGGCGACTCGCCACCGTCTGCCACCAGCTGTGTTACGCCCAACGCGCACTCCATCGCTTCCGTGTACTCGGGGTACAAGATTGTTTACGGCGCTCCTCCGCCACTGCCGCCGCCATCGTCGCTCAGCGCCGGCAGCGCGTCGAACGCAGCAGCTTCGTATGGCGCCCCTACTGGTGATGCGAAGACATCCTTTGCGACAACGCCAACGCCGACGCCGCTCAGCGAGGAGCCGCGTGTCGTCTATGTGGACCCTCGTATCGATATCCATGCCAGCTTTCACCAGTGGCTCGTGTTTGCTGACAGCGTGCAGCCGCACGTGCGGGGCTCAGCACCGATAACCCCGGATGCTGATCCTGCCAAGATGACAGCAGCTGCTGCGACGAGGAATGCGGCGGACAGCTCAAGGTTCTCTCCTGCGCGGGCCTCGCCTCATGCACACACGCCGTCGTCACCACCGAAGCACTTTGCTGCCTCGCGACTCTACATCGACTTCAAGCCTGTCGAGCTTCACGGTGGCGTGTATGGGCAGGTGATACAGTTTGTGCATGGAAATCCGGACAGCTTCTCCGTCGTGGCAAGCGACTTCGGCGAGTACTTGAAGTACATTATGACGGAGGAGTGCAGCTTTACAGAGGAGCTCGAGGACGACGACGATGACGAAGGTGTTCGTGTGCTGGAGGAAAACTGCAACACGTCGTCTCTGACGGGGACGCCGCCACCGCCCATCATCACATCAGCCGACGGCCGCCCACTAACGTCACCGACTTCATCATTGATAGACGTGCAGAAGAAGCGGTAGCACGAAGAAGAGGGAGCGGCGCTTCGCGGAGGAACGTGACCGACGCGTAGGGCCGCTGTTGCCTCAAAGTGATGTGCCTGTGCGTGCTTGTGTAGGAGTGTCGGATGCTTCGGACGCTGTTCGCTCGTGCGTGCCGTGGCTGATGCAGAGGAGCACATACACACGCGCCTCTCTCTCTCCTTTGGTGGTTGAGTGGGGGTGTATGGCTGCGTGTGCGGCTCCGTGCTTTGCTCATACGTCGCTCTCTTCTCTTGCCCCCTCCCCCTCCCCTAGTGGATAAGCGTGTGTATGTGTATGTGTAGGGTCTGCGCAGGTGCTGTGTTTTTGGCTCGATAGTCGTGTGCTGTGTCGGCTGCTGTGCGCTCGATGCTGCTTGGGTGCTTCTCCGTATCTGCAAGGGAGGGTCTCCCGGTGTTGGGATCGTAGCTGAAAAGAGAGCACACACACACACACACACACACACACACAGCCAGCCACCCAGAAGCACGGACAGAGAATACACGCAGAGGCATACTATTGGGGGCTCGAGCAGCAACAGGACGGCAAACTTGCACACACACACACACACACACACACACACCCACACGCATCGGTAGAAGCTGTGTCTGCGGCGTCGTCCCTCTCTCCTCTACCATCGACTCATTCCATCCCCCGCCTCCGCCTCCTCTCTCCGCGCCCCTCGATGCGAAGAGCCACACGGCTGGAGTCGAGCATGGCGCCAACGCACGTAATGTTGCACCACCTCCACACCACAGGGGTCTGAGTCCATGGGTGCATGGGGGTTCGAGAGCGGGAGGGTTGATCAAGGAGGAGGAGGATGCGGAAGAAGGCAAAGGGCCGAATGGCAGGCCATCGGGCGAGGTGTGCGTGTGCGTGGTGTTTGGTGAGGCGTGCGCACACCTCGCCGACCCCCTATACTTTTCACTATCCACCGCCATGATGCGGGGGAACTCTTCTCTCGCAGGTCCATGCGTGTACAAAAGACGTTAGTGGCCCGCGCTCGGAGAGACGAGGCGACGAGTGCGCGATTTCCTCGGCGAGGGGGGGGGAGACACGCGTGGCCCCCCTCCTCCCACCTCCTCCCTCCTTGTCTTCCTTCCTGCGGTATGCTTTCTTGTGGGTCATATCCATGGAGCTTCTGAGTTTACATGTGTATTGGGAGGTTACATGTGCACTTGTCGCTTCACGACTCTCCTCCACTTCTTCTCCGGTACATCCCCTTTCGTTGTTTTTACATCGCCTCCGCACGCGCGTGGATCCTGTTGCGCGTGCGCGTCACGTTTTCTGTTGGCCGACTCCGAGCTCCCGTGGCGTCATTCACCTTTTCGATCTCTGTCGTGTCGACACTGCCTCGCCTGTCCTCCTCGTCCTAGCATCGCGATATCGCCTCGGTAGCACACAGTTAAGGGAAAAAGGCGTCCATCATCGCCACCGCGACCGCCCCGCCTCCTCCTCGCTCCCCTCCGCACCATACACGCACAAAGATCTTTCTCCACCTCGGCTTCCCTTTGCACGTATCTCCATCCCGCGTCATGCCGCGTCCGTTCGGTGTTTGGGCTCCGGCCACGACGCTTGCCGAGTATCGCGCACGCATCCCGAACCCTTTCGCATACAGCTTCAAGTGGGTCTACGCCATGAAGAAGGAAGTCTTTTACCCACCAGAGGCGCTGGCGCACTTCAAGGACCCCCAGCAGTTTAAGGATGCAGTTGACACCGTCATCGCGATGCGTGTGTCGGACAAGATCTTCGGCGAGGGCCAGAAGCTCCCCCGCCACCCGGTCATTCTCATGTTGATGGTGCTGGCAACGCACGGTTTCATCATTTTCAGCGGGCTAAAGTACTACTACGGAACGTATATGCCGGCAAACAACCCGACGTGGCGCAAGACGGTCAACAAGGAGTGGGAGGAGGCCATCAACAACTCCCCGTGGGACCACATGTCGCACGTATGGCAATACAGCGACGAATACGCTGCCGCGCTCGGCGATACGGCTGCTCCTGGCCAGCGTAAGTTCTACATCCCCGCTTAAGCTGCATTGCCACACGCCAGTGCCGACGCACACACACGTGCACTCACACGCAGCCACATACGCGCATCCTTTGGTGCCTCTTAGTGTGTCGTACATCCACACATCTTGCCGCTGGGTCTCCGCTTCCATCGCACTAAGGCTGTCCCCCCATCGTTCAGCTTGCATCGGCTGTTTTCTCTCCGCGATGCAGCCGGGGGGAGCGCTCTCTGGTAAGATGATGTGGGCCCGTCTGTATACGCCACCAGGCAGTGCCGAGTCATCGATGGCCGAGGCTCTTCTCGCTCCCGTCCTCCTGTGCGTGCCTGGAGTCTGTGTACGAGTCATCGGTGACAGTGCGTGTGCGTTTCTTGGGGGGATGGGGTGGGAGCGAAGAGCGTCAGGCTGAGATCAGCGCGCTTCTTCCTCTCGTTTGCCTCCGCGCTGCGTTTCTGTCCGCGTTGATGCCTGTCGTGGGCACGTCCTGTGCGCACATTTCTTGTTGTTGCTCTTTTCCTAGTAGGGATCTCTCTATTTGTCATGCGTGACGGCCATTCTGTACGAGGTGGCGTATTACCCGCTGCAGCGACGCATGTACTGACAGGCGCCCATGGACATGGAGCACCTTCTCTGACGAATCTCGCCTACTCGTGCCCTTGTGCATGTGTACATGTTGCTTGAGGAGGTTGTTTATAGCTGTCTCCTTGTCTGTGCGTGCACTCACCTCCGCACGCCATGTAGTAAGTCGCTGAGATGTGTGCGTGTGTGTGTCGTTGTCGTTGTTGTTGTGTGCTGTTCTCTGACGGTGTGTGTGTGTGTGTATGTACACATATATATGCGCATGTCGGTGTCGGTGCGTGTGTGTGTCTTTCAAAGGAATTCTCTTTTTTTCTCGTAGTTCTCCTTTGTTTTATAGGTTTCCTTTTCGGCGACGAGCTCTTCGTTCCCACCCGCCCACCTTTCTGCCTGTCTCGCGTTCTCATGCTCCACCACCACACACACACACAGACACAGACAGAGGGAGAGTGATACCAGGTAAAGCGGGCTTACATGGGATTCGCCTTGATCCGATGCCTCCCTCCTCCTCCCTCCCCTCCCTCGTCCCCCATTGTCTATGTCTATGTGTGTGTGTGTGCATGTCGGATCCGTCGTAGTAGCAGTGAAGGGGTAGCGGCGGTGGTTCGCAAGAGAAGCAAAACAGCATAAACGAAAGCACGCGCACACGAAAACGAACAAGGCCGAGGCGGTACCGCTGCCTCGCCCTCCTCCCTCTCCCTCTCCCTCGCCCTCCCTCCCTCCCGCCTTACCCCAGCGAGGGAGGGGAGGGAGGGTGAGGGAGGAGGGGGGCGTGATGTGCGGACAGCCGACACTGCCAGCGCTCTTGTGCCCAGCAAAGGATGTCTGGGCTTCACCGCTGCACAGGCTTTTCTTTTTTTTCTTCGAAGCCGTGTGCAGTGCGAGTCTGCAGCTAGAGAGAATACCTGTGTGTGCGTGCCTCATTATCCATGCTTGCTCGCAGGTGGGCGCGTGCTCATACTCCCCAAGGAGGGGGTCTGGTGGGTATGCCCGGCGTGCAGGGTAAGGAGGGGCTGGGCGGAAGCGGGAGGGGAGAGTGATGGCCACGGAATGGTCCTTTTCTTCATGGCCCCTTCTGCATCACCTCATTTTCCCTCGCTCGCTCACACACCTTATGCACAGACGGACTTTCCTCTTGCGTGCGATGCGTACGTGTGCCGCTCATGCACTCACGCGTCCTTGTCTTTCTCCATGCCTTGTCATTGTATTGCCTCCTCCCCTTCCTCGTGCTCCGCGCCATCCCTCTTCATCTGTTATATGCCTTGCATCCGATGTGTACACAACTCTCACTCCTCGGCGTGCACGACCTGGCTCGCTCCTCAACATCGCCACACACGCCCCCCCTCCCCACGATTCTTCTATGTACATCACTTGGCCCCCACTCTCTCATGGGGCGCATGTGCACGGTCTTTCTCTGACTCCTCCACCCATCGGACTTTGCACCGCCGCCTCTCCATCCCTTCATCTCGCGCCCGTCTCTCACTAGAGGCCCTTTCGAACACAAAACGAACTCGAAAAGTGGCACAACATCAGCAAGAAAACACCCCCCTCCACACACACAGCACGTGCATCTACTCCCATCCCTCTTTCTCTTCCCCCCTGCCCAGTCTTCACACCCCCCACCACTTGCACGCGTCGCATCCAACAATGCTGCGCGCCACTCTCACTCGCCTGGAGATGGCCCCCAAGGTCATCCACATCCAGGACAAGTTGCTGATCAACGGCAAGTTCGTGCCGGCGGTGTCTGGTAAGACATTCGAGGTTGTGAACCCCGCGAATGAAGAGGTAATCGCGAACGTCGCGGAGGCCGAAACGGCAGACGTGAACCTTGCTGTGAATGCTGCCCGCCATGCCTTCGAGTCCTTCCGCATGACCGACGGCCACTGGCGCCGCAATCTGATGCTGCGCTTGGCGGACATCCTGGAGAAGAACAGCAAAGAGATGGCTGCGCTGGAGAGCCTGGACAACGGCAAGCCGTACGAGGTGGCGCTGAACGTGGACGTGGCGCTGTCGGTGGAGTGCTTCCGGTACTGCGCTGGACTCGCGGACAAGGTGAATGGCACCGTGCCGCCGCGCTCCGGTAACTTCCTCGGCATTGTGAAACGTGAGCCGATCGGCGTGTGCGGCCAGATCATCCCGTGGAACTTCCCGCTTCTGATGGCTGCGTTCAAGCTCAGCCCTGCGCTCGCATTGGGCAACACGGTTGTACTGAAGCCCGCGGAGCAGACGCCGCTGAGTGTGCTGTGTCTTGGCGAGATGGCGATGGAGGCTGGCTACCCGAACGGTGTGCTGAACATCTTGCCGGGCTTCGGCGCGACCGCAGGCGCGGATATTGCGCGCCACATGGACGTGGACAAGGTTGCCTTTACGGGCTCGACAGCTGTCGGCCATCAGGTGATGCAGATGGCGGCAGAGACCAACTTGAAGAAGGTGTCTCTGGAGCTTGGCGGCAAGTCTGCGCTGATCGTGTGCCAGGACGCCGACTTGGAGGAGGCGGCGCAGGTCGCGACGACCGGTTTCTGCTTCAACACGGGCCAGGTGTGCACGGCGTCGTCGCGCATTTACGCGCACGAGTCCGTGTACGACGAGTTCGTCTCGCGTCTGCGAAAGAACGTGGAGGCGCAGAGGGTGGGACCAGGCAACGACACGGCGAACAACATGGGCCCATTGGTGTCGCAGAAGCAGTACGAGCGGGTGCTCATGTACATCGAGGACGGCGTGAAGGCTGGCGCGACGGTGGTGACTGGCGGCAAGAAGGTCGGCGGCAAGGGCTATTTCGTGCAGCCGACCATATTTTCGGACGTGAAGGAGGACATGCGGATCTGCAACGAGGAGATCTTTGGCCCCGTGACGTGCGTGATGAAGTTCAAGGACATGGACGAGGTTGTGAAGCGCGCGAACAAGAGTATCTACGGGCTGGCTGCTGGCATCTGTACGCGCAGCATGGACACTGCGCTCCGCTATTCGACATACCTCCACGCCGGCACGGTGTGGGTGAACACCTGGAACAATTTCTGCGTCTCCATGCCGTTTGGCGGATTCAAGCGGAGCGGCATTGGTCGGGAGCTGGGCAACGAAGTCATCGACATGTACACGGAGACGAAGGCGATCCACTTTGCCCTCAAGGGGCCCATTGTCAAGCCGTGAGGAGCGTGCGAGCAGAGGGTGCGTCTCCATCCTCCCTCCACCGCTCTCTGTACGTCATTCACCTTGCTCCTGCCCCTTCAGCGGTGTGCGAGAGAGGGTGGGGGCGGCCTTCGCGCACATCCATGCACGTTTGCTGTGTGTCCACTCACGCTGCTGCGTGGGACTGTTGCGAGAGATCTGTGCTCCACCCTTTCCTCCTTTTCCTGCCGTATTGCTAGCGTACAATGGGGCGTGCAAGTGCCTGCCTGAGTGCGGGCTGCGCTTCAGCTCCGTTGCTCTTCTTTTTTCTTTTACAGAAGGTGTAGATGACGTCGGGGAGGAGGGGAAGGAGCCCGAGAAAGTAGCCGGTGCGCATCGGCGGACACCCAGGGGGAGAACGATGACGGAAACAGCGTGTCGTGCGACACAAGCTTTTCGCACCCCTCGTCTGCTGCAGCAGGCGAGTGCTCGATGCTGCTGCTACTGCTGTTTTTCCTCCCCTCACCCCTCGCTGCCTCCCATCGTGGTGACACCCTCATTTTATGAGGCGCGCCTCTTATCCTCTGTTGTTTGTTTCTTGTTCTCCCTCTCCACAGCGTGCGTGCACGTGCGATAAAATTGCCAGCGACTGTGTGGCGTTTTTGTGCGGAAGCCTCTCACGTGTGCTTTGAACCGGCGCTGACACCAGCCCCCCCCCTCCCCCCTTCCTTGCCCACTTGCCCTACGGCTGGTTAGGCGCAAGCACACACACACACACACACAGGCAGACATAAGCCAGACGGCATACTTGCTTCAGGTATCGTTCATCATGCACCCTTTCCTGCGTCTTGTCGTGTGTTCACGGACCACTCCCTCTCGGTCTTTGTCTTTTCGCGGTCATGCCGTGTTCTGTTATCGCTGAGATTTGTGGTGTTGTCTTACCCTGTACCGACCCCGTGCCTTCTACTATGCTTTTTCTTTTTCTCCCATGATTTTTTTTTTTTGCACTCCCAAGACGCTTAGGCCCTGAGGATGCCAGCCACCTCGCCCTGGTATTAGGGCCTAGTACACCCACACTCTTCGTGTCGGCGGACAGGTCTGGGCTGGTGCTGTGCCGAAGAGACTTGCGGTCATGACCACGCTTGGAGCAGCTCACTGCGTATTGTGTCGACGCTTCAACGAATACTCGCATCCACCTCCTGTTTTCTGCTTTAGCTGCGTTGTAGCAATGTCGAGCGTAATCCTGGGCCCAGCCTGCGCTGTTCGCAGCGACATTGCCCTGGTGGTGGTGGGGGGGGGCCAAAACCACACCGAGCGATGTTGGCTTGGCCCGATGCGCTTGGCGTAGCCGTAGTGCCGCAGAGGTGGAGGAGCTGTGGTGTTGCAATGCTTGTGTGTGTGTGTGTGTGTGTGTGTGTGTGTGGTTAACTTGCTCGAATGTGGGCATGCTGCCAAAAAATAACGAAAAACGACTTTTGCTTTTACCGTCTCTTGATTACAGCAGCGCGGAAAGTATTGTGAAAGAATGAGAGCGCGCGCACGCGACGTGGGCGCTGACGAAGGCGTATGTGCGTGTCGTTGCGGGCCTGTTTCGCAAAGGAAATGCTGAACACTGAGGCGAGAGGGACACGGAGATGTGAACGTCGGACATTAGCCCATCAACAGGAATGTGGTATTACTGCTTTCCGTGTTATTTTTAGCCCCCTTTTTGGTAGACAAGCGTGGCGGGACTGAGTGCACGGCGAACGTCATGGATACACCTCAAGGCCAGGGCGGACGCCGCGCTGATATACGGCGACACACACGCACAAGAGTGCAGCCGTGAGGCGTGTGTACCATATCAGTATCTCGCTCGCGCGCGCGCGCGCTCTCTCTCTCCGCAGCTTTTGGTGCCCTTTTCTTTCGGTTGCGCGTGTGTGCAGGTATGCGTTGGATGCTGCGGAACACGCTTTCCCGGTAACGCATGCGCGTATACACACGTATACATCTCTATATCTATCTATACCTATACCTATACCTATATATCTATCTATCTATCTATCTATCTATCTATAGATAGATCGATAGATATATGTGTATATGTGTGTATACGTGTGCGCTGTCTTTTGTTGCCTTATGCTGATAGCGCCTGAATCGGACAAGTCATGACGGTTTGCCCGCGTGTTATGTGTGCACTGGTATCCACGGAGTGCGCGTGGGAGAGGGCAGATGCCCCTCTGTCTTCCCCTCCCTATGCCACCTGAAGTTTTTCTCTCATTGTCGCTGCGCTGCGTACACTCTCTGCCGTGCAACTTCGCTTCTCTCCTCCAGCCTATCTTGGATGTCCCATCGCTGCGCTGCATCAAACCTCTCCTTCAACCTGTGCCCCTCCTCTCTTTCCTCTCTCCACACACACACACACACACACACACACACACACGCACCTTGTTACTCTTCGTATGCTTGTATGCGCTTGCTTTGGACACCCGCCGTGCGTTGTGCCTTTCCGTCGTAGAGCTGCACCTTGCCCCGTCCTATGGGAGGTTTTGGTTGTGGTGTTGCGTTCTTTCTTATTTTTTAACTTTTATTTTCTCGTGGGCCGCACATTGGCTTTCTCTCCACACATAGACGCACTGTCGCGGACTGGCCATTTAGGGCGCTGCGTGTGTGCTTGGTTTCTTCGTTGAAAGGGAGCATCGAGAACCGACTTGCCTAGGTGGTTGCCGTGGTGTGTTGTCTTGCTTTGCTTTTCCAGTCGCACGTGACACCCACAAGAGCCATCACTTGCGCACATACACACACACACACACACACACACAGTCACAGACAGCCACACTCAGAAACTCAACGATAGGGGCACCAGACACGGCAGAGGACAATCCACTGTAAGGGAGAGTGGTGGTGCTGGTGTTGGCGTTGGTGGTGAAGTACTCAGAGGTCTGCGCGGAGACCGTGGCCAGCGGCTCGCACTTTTTTTTCGCTGCTTTCTGTTAGATTGTAAAGGCATTCACACGCACACACACATACACATACACACATATGTACATGGAAACACACCGTTCAACCTACTCGTACCCCCCCCCCCCCCCACACACACACCAATTCACGCATAATCACACGCACAAACGCACCCAGAAAAACGCTGCCTCCTATCTGTCGAGTTGAAAGGGTAGCCTTCTCTGTGGACCTGAGCCGTGATTCTGTGCGGCTCTCCCTCTGTCCGGCCACCATCATCACGGGCATGTGCCTGTCCTTTTCCTGCCAAACACAAGCCCCCCCCCCTCCCCCAAACCAGCGACTGGTCGACGGCTGCATTGAAGAGCGTGTGAGCGTCGCCGTTTTTGCACCAAGGCAACTTGCATCATGGAGGCCAAGGCGGGCAGAGGAGGGGAACCGCAGCTGCAACCACACACTAGCATGAACGAGTCTGCGACACCGCCAATAGTGAACAGCTTCTCGAAAGCGTCGACTGCGTCGGTCAACACAGCCACGAGTCTGCTTCAGTCGAGTGACGGCGAAGATGACAACAGAGCACCAAACTCGGCTGCATTGTCGACCGACTCCGCGGTGCCGAGCAGCTCTATCGCCAGCAGCAGCTTCTCGATGTTCTCGCAGAGCACGACGACGCGCCGGGGTGAGGAGGGACGAAAAGAAGAGGGCGGAGGGAGAGGCAGTGCAGCATCGCTGGTGCCGACCCTGACGAAGCGGTCACGTGCGTTGTCGTCGTCGCCAGCGGCGACACGCACGAGCATCCCCGCTGAGTTCACAGCACCATTTGTGAGCCCGGCTCCCACGCGGCCTGAGGGACCTCTACCCCTTCTTTTTACTGCCGCGCTAGTTGACGTGGCTGCAGTGCCGGCTTCTACTGCTGGCCCTCTCGGTAGTGCCATAGGCACCAACGCGCCAATGCACGGGCACCCGTTGTCCCCGTCGCCCACCGCTCCGCCGTCGTCTACACCCTTCCTGGTGGCCCCAGCGGAGGTGCCGATACCTTCGGTTGGCGATGCCGCCGAGGAGGGCTCTGCGCCTCCCGCCGCGCCAGCAACACTACCGGCAAATGCAGCCGCAGCAGTAGACGAGAAGGTCGTCGATGCCGGCGCTGCGAAGTGTGTCACGGAAGACGACGAGAGTGAAGGTAGTGGTGCCAGCGCATCACGCTCGCTGCGCGGTGACAACGGCGTCCCTATGGACGGACGGGCGGAGACGCCACCAAACGTCGAACAGCCTCCTGCACTCCTGAGCGAGTGTTTGCCCGCGACATCGATGGAGCCGCCGCCACCCCCATCGCATGCCTCTGCAGATTCAGGTGCGAAGCACAGCGAAGGCCATTCAAGTGCGCCCGACGGCCCTCCCCAAGCGCCGCCCTCTGCCCCGGCACCCTTCCTTCGCGAGTCGCCGGAGGAACCGCCAAGTCTATTGCGCATCGCCCCGGAGGAGCAGCTTCGTCACAGTGGGCGCCTGAGTGGTACGCATGACAGCGGCAGCGACACGATCGAGGAGGCGGCGACTTCCGGGGATGAGGGTGGTGGCTGGGGCATCCGGCGCCGTCCACGCCGCAGCTCTGCTCACCGAAGCGGAGCGGCCGCCGAGAGGGGCGAGGCGCAAAGTAATGCACACGAGAGCTCTGGGAGATGTGGGCAACTGCGCAGTAGCGGACGTCGTCGACGCACCCGAGAGCTGGACACGGAGGCCTCCCACACGTCCCCGCTGCACGCATCCGAGAGCCGGTCGCATCAAGAGGGCACCCCTGTGTGCGGTGCGTTTCCATCCTCCACCGCCGCACTGGACGCATGTCTGACCTCCATGGTGGGTGCTGCTGCCAATGACGTACCCCAGCAACCAGCGGCACACCAGCACTCCAGTTCTTCTTTCTCCGCGTTTACTCACGCTCATGCGGCCAACATGCAAGCAAGCACAGCAGGACCTTCACTCTTCGCGGCCGATGTACTGGCCAGCACCCACACTACGGCGGTCTCCCCTACGCAGTCAAGCCTGTTGCCAGCCCAGCGCCGTCGCAGCCCAAGCGATCTACTGTCCAGCGGCTGGCCGGACGCGGTCTTCCAGGTCGGCGAGGACGAGGGTGATGGGGTCGCTGCTCCTGAAGGCGAGGCGCTGCAGTCATCCACGCAGGCGCAAGGGCAGCAGGGGCAGGAAGAGCGCGCATGTACTGAGGACGATATGGCTGGTAAGGCAACAGTCGTCGCCATTGCTGCCGGAGAGATGTCAGCGCCACCATCACTGTCGCCTGCGACGCACGTTCGAGAGGCCGCTGCTGTCGCCGTTGCACCGCTGCTTCTGCTCCCCAAGGAACACCAGGGAGACACGCGCGCAGAGGCGCTTGCGTCAGCGTCTGCTTCAACTTCGCTGTCAACCCCAGTCGTTGCGATGGCTAGGGGTGCTATGTCTCTCAACGGAGGGTTGTCAACCACGGCAGCGCCGGCGTTGTCGACAGCAGTGCTACCCGCTCCTGCGCACCCCTCGCCTTTTGGCTCATCACCTTCTGCACCAGCAGCGTCGCATCCCCCGCCACGGTCCACGACACACCACCAGCCGCCGCCGCCCTCGTCCCCCGCAGTAGCCGCACTGGCACCCTCGTCCGCCACGGAAAAGGAAGCGGAGGCTTCCCGTGGGGTTCATGATGTCGGCCGTGCCGTGGCCACGTCTGCCTCTGCAGCTTCCATAGAGCCAGCTGCTGTGCGTACAGCGCTGCACCCCGTGCCTATCTCACCAGCACTTCCCGTGCCTGCCGCGACCGCTACTGCAGCCGCCGGCTTCATTGGAGAGCCGCACAGGGAAGCGTATCCCGCATCTCTTTTGTGCATTAACCGGCCCATCTCTCTGGGCGGGGCCGTCGGCGACAGCGGGTCTGTTGAGACCGCAGGTAGCTTCGCGACGTTAAAGAGTACCGTGGCGGGACACAACCGCCTCTCGTTGGGTAGCGTGCGCAGCAATGCGATGGTGGGGCAGAGGCTGTTGTCCATGGCGCAGTTTGCGGATCGCTGGACATGGTCAGAAGAGGGGAGTCGACACGGCAGCGACGCGGACAACTGCAGCAACCGCCGCAGCGGCAAAGAGCAGGAGAGCACGGGATCGTGGCCGTCGCACACTGCCGCAAACCCCCGCCATGAGGACGACAGCAGCGGCAGCTGGTACTCTTACAGCTACGGCTCCGCGTACAGCACTGAGGACATTACCGGCAGCACGACGCGGGGCCTCTGCTCTTCCGTCACCGTTAGCGCGCCGTGTCTGCAGGATGAACGAGAAGGGGCAGTAACCGGAGGCACGGCAGCAGCCTCAGGCACGGAGATGGTCAATCTAGTCGAGTACGAGGAGGTCACCCCCATTGTCCGTGGCCAAGGCGGCTTGCTAGGCTGGCTGTGCTGCGGCCGCCAGAAAGCCACGGGCGGAGTGCGCCGGAGCCGCATGGAAGTGCACCGTGTATGCTTCACAGCGGAGGACACCCGCCGAGACCATTCCATAGGCCTTTCTGCCCTGCATGCAGAGCAGCACAAGGACCTGCCAAGGCGCGAAGGCAGTACGGCGTCGCCGGTGGCGACAGCTGGGGCTGTGCGAGCGAACATCACGACGCGCAGCGAGGACAAGGCGGAGAGGCAGGCGGCGTTCGGAGGAATGAGAAGCGGCGGCGCCGTTGGCAGCGAAGGCAGCGGGCCTCCGAGGGGACTCGGGAGCGCGACGGAGACACCACACAGCAGTGAAAAGGACACTGCTGAAAGCGTCGACGAAGGCGTGGACGAGGCTGCAGCATATGCCGGTTGTAGAGGCAGCACGAGCAGCTACGCCGACGGTGAGGCGCCGCTCATTAGCCGGGCCAATACGTTAGCTCCGCCTCACGACGGTGCTGAAGAGATGAACGAGGGTGACAGCGGCCTTCGCAGTCATGGCGAAGAGGCCGAGACGGCTCCTGCTGCTGCCGCTGCGGCTGATCAGAAGAGAACACCTCCACCTGGCGTAGTAGGCCAGGCCGCTTGCAGCAGCTCCGTGTCGGCGCCGTTTGCGAAGCTGGATGTGGCGGTGAGCGTGAACACCAAACTGTCTTCTTCGGCGCACTGCTATGCTGAAGCTGACGGCACCCACTACCCCGGCGGCGTGGGCGTACTGGGAAGCGATGGCAGTGTGCCGGGGGGCGACGCGTCAGCTCCTTCTGCAGCCACAGACGCCGTCGAGGCTCCCGACCACCACAATCGCGCTGTTGGTTGTACGGGAAGAGGAGGCGGAGTGGAGGAGAGGGAGGAAGGTGCGGCAACCACTGCCTCCACTGCACCTCATCCGCTGTGGGCACTCTTGGTGTCCACAGAGGAGCTGCCTCGGCTGCGCGCGTGGGACGCGGAGCCGCCTGTTGCCGCGAGCACCTGTCGCTTGCACCAGGAGCGGGAGGCGGCGCGACTTGAGGCCAAGTACAACGAGGAGGCGATCGCAGCTGCCGAGGAGGCGCAGCAGGCTTTCCACCAGGCGGTGCAGGAGCTGATGGTGCGCCCACCTCGACAGTGTGTTTTTGTTTCGGTGCACGGGCTGCGGCACTGGTGCTCAGCGCTGCACTGCCTGCGGCAGGCGCCCAGGGCGGGCTTGGCAAACGGCGCAGCGGCCGCGCTAGCAGGGGTGTGGCGCGACGCATGGGGCGGCAACGCGCAAGCAGGCGCTCCGATCATAGAAGACCCCAAGTGGATGGACGTGCGGCTCGCTATATACATGCACAACAGCGCCGGCGAGCGTCTGCTGGCGGCTGGCTCCGTCTTCTCTCTGCCATCAAACCTGGAGGCGCTGCGGCGCTGCCTGGGATGCGGTGACGGTGGCGGTGGTGACGGCATTGTCGAGCACCCTTCCACGGGTGGCTACGGGCGCGACAGCTGGTCCGACCTGCTTGTTTTTCAGCTCCCAGAGAGTGCGTCTGAGGGCTCTGCCGAAGGCATGCAGCAGGCGGAGGTGCGTGATCACGACTGCATCGTGTCCATCACATCAGAATGCACAACAGGACACTGCAGCGACCGCGGTGACGGCGGTGGTGCCGCACCAAGTCATCGAGCCTCGGAATGTGGCTTGCCAGGTTGCGGAAATCTTGGCTCTCTTGGCGGTTGTGGAATCCTGTACGTGAAGCTTGAGGAGCGGGACGAGCGCTGGGTATCTCTGGGTGATGCGTGCGCCGGTGCTGCGGCGACGCGGGCAGGCGAAGCGGCGTCTTGTGGAATACGCGCACACTCACCTGTCAAGGATGCGCGGCCGGCTACCGCAGCCGCCACCACCATCGGGGGTGGGGCCGAGGGCCTCGTGACGTCATCCCAACAGGATGAGGAGAACACGCCCCAGTTGAGTGTGGGACGGCGGACGGAGCCGTCTTCGCCGTCGTCGTCCTTACCACTCGCAGGGGAAGCAGCGCCGCCCTCTTCCTCCGCTAGCGAGACCAAAGCGGGCCGTGACTGTGCGCGCCATGCCATTGGGGCCACGGCAGACATGGACAGTGTGCACGTTCGAGCATCGGACGACGGTGGCGCCGACGAGCGTGCACAGGCGACAGGGACGCGACTTGAGGAGTGCTGGCGGCCCTTGGCAGTCTCACCGCCACTTTTACCGGCAGACTTGTGCCAGCTCCAGTCGGATCAACCACCGCTGCACACCGCACTCGGGACCACGGAGGAGGCAGCAGCGAGCGCTGTCGCATGCCCTGGGCAGCTCTTGCCACAGCTATCCTGCCGCCTGCGCTGGGCGCAGGAGCCGCAGCCCCGATTTAGAGCTGCACCGGAGCCCGCCCCACGAGTACCACCTGTAGAGCAGGGTCTGTCAGCCTGGGCATCGTTGGGGACCGCCATCAAGGAGTATGAGCGCGTGTGCCGCTGCGCTTCCACCGATGCCGTGTCGGCCGTCACAGCCGAGAACCACAAGCCGTTTCGGCCGCTGACAGTGCTGTGGAACACAATCCCGTCGCACCTGGCCGCAGAAAATGACAAGCTCCGAGAGGTGCGGAAGGCGAGTGTCGCCGCTGCTCCTTTGGAGCGCTGGTGCGGCGGGGAGTTGGCGCCGAGAGGGCACGCGATGGAGGCACTGATGGTGTGCTCTGTGGTGATGCGGTGTGCCGCTGCGATCCTCTTCGCCCACGAGTTGGCCGATGTGCCAGAGAGCCGCTATTGCCCACCAACGTCGATTTCGGTCACTGGTGGCTGCGATGGTGTGGTAGTCGAGGGGGCCGCCGCTGTAGGAGCTGACGACGCGCACGGCACACCTGTCGCGCATCGCGCCCCGGTCATGCAGTACAACATTACCTTTCACACCGTCCTCACGCGTGACCCAGCCTCATCGCTTCTCTTCACAGTGCACGGCGCCGCATCGCCAGCGGACGTGTTCGGCTTTGCTGTGTGGACCCCGTTCGACGCCGCCTCTGCGGCGCATGTGCAGAGCCGCCATCGCCATGGTGAGGACGCGGGCGTCGGCGGCGTGGCAGATGTGTGGCTTCCACTTTTCGCTCCTGCCAGTGCTGACGCCACACCACTGGCGTCGGTACCGGCGCAGCAGCGGAAGGTTGCGTCGTCCGGCGTCTCTTCTGCCACGCTATCAAGCACCAACAAGGGCCACAAGCGTAGCACAACCGGCCTACTGCTCGTTGGCTGGCTTCACTGTGACGTGGAAGCCGTGTTCTTGCCGTCGCTGGCCGAGACAGCGGTGCAGCAGCTGTGGAACGGGTCGCAGCGCAGCTTCTCCTCCCTCGCCGCTGCGGCCGGAGGAGAGTCAGGGCACGACGGGTGCTGCATGGGGCATGGCATCAGCGTTGAGGACGACACCTTGGTGGACTTCAGCGTGATGGAGGGAGCTGGCCTGCGGCCCTTGGCCACGCCGTTCGGCATGCCACTCTCGCCGACACCGCTGCGCTGGGACGATTCTGCAACATGGGGGAACAATGGCACTTGTGCGCACGTGTACTGCGAGGTACTGGCTTTGCGGCGGCAGCAGGGGACCAGCCACCAAGTCCCACGGTGGCCGCCCCACGCGGCTGGCGTCTTCGCCCTCGCGTCGTCGTCATCGGCGGCTCGCGCCGCCGTGTACAGGCCCCACAGCTCCGGCTATCGCCTCAGAGCCGCGGCGCGCGCTGACTTCGATGCCATGAGCTTCGCTTCAGAGTCGGATGGGCATGGTCAGGTCGCGCGCCGCGTTCCGCTAAGCGACAGTGGAGAGGAGGTTGAAGTGCGAAGCGCCTACGATACCAGGACTTGGACCAGCGTTACAGGCGCGGTGCCCAACGCGGTGCTGCCCGTCACGGACTCTGTCGCACACACAAATCATCCTCGCTGGGAGCACACATTTCGTTGCGGCCTCGCATTGTTGTCGAGTCTTCACCTTCGCGTGTTCGACGTTTGCCAGCACCGTCGTGGTGGCGACGGCAGTGAGACGAAGTCGCAGGCCGAGGAGAGGGGCTCTGTGCGGGCACGGCTCAGCGGGGCGTCCGGGGGACGGGCGAGGCTGCTCGGCACCGCAACTGTGTCGAGTTGGCTGCTGCGAAGACTGCTGTGTCGGCCATCTGGCGAGGGGTGTGCCTGGCTACCTTTACTGTGGAGCCCCGGGGCGGCTGCCGAGTCAATGACAGCCTCCGTCACGGCTAATGGCAAAGGCAGCTTTCAGCAGCACTTCTTCCCTGCTGTGTGCAACGGCTTTGTGCTGGTCGAGTGGCGCCGCGTGCCTCAAGCCACCGCCGTGGCGCGGTTACCGTGCACTAGAGGAGCGAGCTCATGGTGCGCCTCAGTCACACGCCGCTTGCTCGACAGCGAAGGTCGCCACACGACGGCGTCGGCAGCGCGCAGAAGATTATTCCTTGGGACATTCAAGAAGTTGCACGATTTTCCGCAGCGCTGGTATCATCCAATGCCCTCACCTGGGACCGAGCCGAACAGTGTGACAGCGGTGCCCACGGCTTACTCGCGCCAACTGGGGTGGATAACCCCTGAGGTTGTGCCGTGGCTGCGGATTCACGAGGTACGACTGCAGTGGCCCTGGCTGCAGCATCTCCTCTGCATGCATGGTGGACAGGCGCAGCTCTCGCTGCGTTACCGTGCCGCACAAGGTGAGACGCGCCTACTTGCGCAGTGCTTGTTGGTTCCGTTGTGCGAGCTGGCAGGGCCTTCGACGAGCACTGTTTGCGGAGGCCGGCCATCACGCGTGCACTCACGCGAGACGCGCGACGTAGCTGCTGTGTACGGCATGGTGCTCTCCGCTGCGCCATCGGATGACACTGCTCCGTCACCCAACGCGGCGGCTGCAGCGGAGGCGACCCTGTGCCTTCCGGCGACCCCGTTCATCGAGGTGCAGGTATGGTGGTACCCCCGCCACGGTACCGGCAGCGCGGCGGACTGCGGCTTGGATGTGCCGCCTCGTTTCATTGGTCGGGGCGAGTGGCGCTTTCCCGCGCACGAGGCGGCTGCAGAGGTGCGAGGGGTGGTTGCAGGGACAGACCAGGGAGCGTTTGAGGAGGCGCTGAATGCTCGGCCGACCACGGCAGATGCGGCAGATATCGCATGCCTGAGCGATGGCGAAGAGGAGAGCGAGGCTGCGAGGGGGCCGGCGCCGCTGCCGACGGCTCTCCGCAGCTTCTTCACCCCACATGAGGCGGACTTACGCGTGGCGCCGGTGCACAGCACCGGTGTGCCGCAGCATGTGGAGGGCGGCGTGCTGACGTGGCGTCTCATGTCCGTTCCTCGGCTGTTGTGCAATGGCTGGGGTGAGGTGCCCCCCGCGATGCCACGCCCGCTGCCCGAGTCGTCGTCCTGCGTTGCGGGGCCGTGCGGAGACGTCCGTCGTCCGTTGCGACCGTCCCCGGCTGCGGTGCCGGCCTCTACTTGGGTGTGGCCAGATGTTGGCACGCCAGCAGTAGTGCATGTCCAGGTGTGCGACATGATTTGCTTTGACGACACGGATGGGCCGGGCATCGACACCGCGCGAGCCACCGCAGCTGTGCAGATTGCAGTGAGCGGCACCACGTGCGTCGGCTCGTCGACACAGACACCGCCCGACGAGTCAGCGGCAATCACTGGGGCGAGGTGCTGGATGTACCCTGGAGACGCCCCACCACCTGACGCCCCTCGTGTGGCGTACGCCTTGTCTCCGGTCTACAATACGGCCGCGAATGCGACGGATACCGGGAGCAACATGGGCGGTTACCAGCAGCAGCATCAGTTGCCACCCTCGCAGGCTTCGTGGGCGTTGAAGACGCCGCTGCGGCCGCCGCAAGCGACCGCGGTAGCAGGCAGTGGCGAGAAGAGTGCAGCGCGCAGTGCCATGCCGGGCGTTGGAGCATCTCGCTCTCCGACAGTGGAGGTGCAGTGGCCACCACGTCGATTTGGCTGGGTCGACGACGCACCGCCATCTCTCTCTGTGTGGGTGATGGCGCCTCCGTCGTTGTCGGGGGGCGCCGGGGCAGCGGGCGACACAGCCGCGGCGGCGGCGAAGGAGCGCGTGTGGGGAGCCGTTCGATTACCGGGGCTGGCCGCTTTTACGAGTACCTCGGGCGTGCTGTGGCTGCCACTCTTCCAAAGTTATGCCACGCCCGCTCTGGCCGCTGAGGTGTCGCGCTGTGCTGCCGCTGCAGAAGACGTGGCTCTGAGCAGCAGCAGTAGCAGTGGCAGCAGTGGCAGCGGCGCCTGTACCGGTACTGGTGAACATTGCGGCGCAGTCTCGCCTCCACCACCGCCCTCAACAGTGGAGCGGGTACACGGCGGCATTGCTGTGACAGCTCTGCCGCAGTCAACTCTGGCTTCTGGCGATACGCCGGACTCGTTGGTGATGGTGGCCGCGCCGCGCGCCGCGATCGTGGTGAGGCACGTCGGCTTCGTCGCGGTCCGGTACGCACACAACATGCAGAGGCGCGCGGCTGACGCCGTCACGACCGGCGGAACGGAGCCCAGCGCTGCTGGGCCGCGTGTCCTGCTGGTGCGTGCCGGGTCATTACATCGACGCTTTCCTGTGGCTGTTGCTGCTCGCCATCCCCTCTCTTACCCCTCATCCCCTCCGCCTTCCGAGTCGTGCACGCCGGTGTCGGAGGCGCCGCTCACACCGCCGTCTGACGCCGCGCTCACACATTGCAATGCGGCATGGTCAGCTCTTCCAGCTGCCGACAACGCTGCGGACACTGCTGCGGCGACAGGCGCTCTCTTGGGCAACGCCAGCGGTGGTGCGGATGTGCTTCTAGGCTTCGAGGCGCATCAGCTGTCGGTGCGCACGTCTGACGCTGACACTGGCCGGGATGATTCACGTGAGGCAAGTAGCTTGAGCGGCATCGCCATTTTCCCTCTTCCACAGCGCGACGCGGGCGATGGCGGCTCACTTCAGCTGCGTGTGCAGTCGCGGGTGGGTGCTTCAGCGGCAATGGCCACCAACACCATGTACTTCGATCCCGGCGGCGATGAAGCGACGCCAGAGAGTGCCCAGTGGGTGCCGCTCGTGGTGCGACGCCGTCTTCACGATGCGTACGGTGCTGGCTACGATGGCGAAGGCGAGAGTGTGGTGGCTGAGCTTCTCGTCCAATGGCGGGTTGTGGATTTGTCCGCCGCCACCGCCCCGCCGCGCTCGACCTTCTTACCGACGTCGCTGCAGTGTCTTGTGCGAGAGTGCTGCGGTGGCGGCGGTGCTTCCTGCTCTTACACGGTTCTCCCAGCACTGTCCGCAGCAGCGCAGGTGCACCAGAATCCACTAGTGCAAAGTTGCGCTGGCGTTCAGAGGCGTGCAGGCTTTTTGGAGTTGCCCGGCAGGGAACGAAGAGGACAGGACACGATCACCGCCGAGCAGGCGTCACGAGTGCTCTCACGTGTGCTGCGCACAATCCAGCCCCGGCGCCGCCGGTGCGTCTATTTGACACTGGACCAGCTGCTCGTGCAGTGTAGCGTGCGTCAGCGGCGGATGTGGGCGGCACTGCAACGAGGAACGACCGCATCGCCGCAGGAGATGTTGGCGGATGGCGGATACGATGACGCCGCGTCAGCACCAATTCGATTTCGGTTGGAGGTGCAGCTACGGTGGCCTGTCGAGTGGAGCGCGGTGTGGCGCGGCATCGCATCCTTGTCGCCGCGGCGCATGCCACGGGAAACTGAGATTGGCGCGGCTGCGAGCTTGCCTCCTGCAGCTGCCGCTTCCGCAACATCAACAGCGGACACGGTCTTTCTCAACGTGTGGGTCGACAGCGGAGAGGGCGTCTTCGCGGAGAGCAGTTCTCCCGCTGCTCCCGGTGCTGCTGTTGCCGACGAGGCGGCGGCATATGCGTCAGAGGAGTGCCTCCTATCGTGTGCGTCTCTGCCCCCGCTGTGCTTGGTCTTGCCGTCTGCGGAGGACATCGACCACCTACTCGGGGACCTGGGGCTTGCGGCGCGCTTCTGCCTGACGTTCGCTCTCTTTGCCGTTCCGCAGTGGCGGGGTGACAGGGACGCCCGCGAGAGGGAAGCGTCTGACGTGTGTGTCGGCACTGGCCGAACGCCCATGACGTTTTCTCCATCGATGCAGTTTGGCCTCACATCGCTTCTACCATCTATTAGCAGCAGGAGTGGCGGCGGGCCGCCGTGTGCGGACGCCGCAGGCGCGGGTGCGAAGGGCGGTGTAGCAACGGTGCCACCGTTACTCCGCTGGCGCGCGCGCGTGACGGAGTCGCTGCCAGTGCCCTCACCAGCGTCGTCAATATTGTGCATCTCGCCGAAGGTGCGAGACCTCGCAGTCGCCAGCGGCACGGCGATGGGAGACGACGGAGCACGATGCGGCGAGCAGATGCCGTCATGGTCGCGCTCCTCTTCACCGGTCAGCTCTTCCGCGGAAAAAGACGAGGTCATCGAGGGTGACGGACACACCCGAGCCGCAGGGGCCACCGCTGCATCACTGCTGCCGCGCACACCAGCGCTGGCGCACGTCGCTGTCACGCGTATCGAGCTATGTGGGGTCGACGTCAGCCTTGCTCGTGGGGCGGCGCAGCGCCATCGTCGCGCGCTTCCTCCCGCAACGGTGACGGTGATGACGACGGACGTCACAGACGCTGCAGCCGCGCCCACAGATCGAAGAGGTGGCGCGGCCAACGCAGTGTCGACCGTGCTCCAGCTACTGCCGTGCCTGCTGTCTCCCAGACCCACTGCCGCGTCTCCACCGATTCACGCCACCTCAACGCCGTCGTTGCCCATGACACGGCTGGACCAAACACAGTCAGTCCCGCCGCCGCCGCAGCGGTACATGTGGAGCACTGATGTGTGCATTGCCGCACCTGTGTCGCAGCTCATCTTTTACGTCAGCGTGCCCGTCGCCGCACTGCGTTCGGCGCGCGTGGAAGAGGCGTGGTTGCCGCCGAGGAGCCACTCGAGTGAAGCTGAGCAGCAGGACGCAGCCGCACAGAGTGTGGACGCGCACTGGCGATCGCGGCACGGCGATGAGGTGAACGTGGTGGGCAAGGCAGCGTACGCATTGGACCTGTTGGCTCAAGTGGAAGGCGCACGACGACCTTGTGATGACAGTCGCCGTGTCTCAGCGGCACAGACGGCTGATTGCGCGCGTGATGTCGTGCTGGAGGTGGAGAGCCTTGTGCACGGCCGCTGTCTCGGCCGCCTCTGGGTCCAGGTGGACATCGCCGCTGCCGACCTGCTGATGCGCGATGCAGCCTCAGTCTTCTTCATCTCGCGCATGACCCTCAGTGTTCAGCGCTGCAGCGGTTTCGCCGTTGGTGATGTGCCGCTAACCTACCGCGCGGAAGAGACGTACGTGCGGCTGCGTGAGCGGGCAGCGCTGCT
This sequence comes from Leishmania major strain Friedlin, assembly GCF_000002725.2. Classification (NCBI taxonomy): domain Eukaryota; phylum Euglenozoa; class Kinetoplastea; order Trypanosomatida; family Trypanosomatidae; genus Leishmania; species Leishmania major. The sequence goes on along the minus strand of NC_007266.2, from coordinate 436,910 downwards.
GTGCGAGAGGCGTGGCAGGCTTCCACGGCGACTGCGCCAGCAACTAAACGAAATACGCCAGATTCGACGTCAGTTGCGGCAGGGGCAAATACAGCAGCGTGACGGTGTGCTCGCCAGCCATGCAGCTCCTTCCACAGCGGGGGTGGTGCGGCTGACGTCTGCGTGGGGCGAGCAAGACACTGGCGCTTCGTCGACATACACATCCAAGCCCTTTGCGCTGCCGACAGCGACGGAGCTGGTGCGCCGCAGATGCAGGGCAACAACGTCGTCATCATCGACGTGTGCGCCGCTGCTGTGCTTGTCGCATGATACGAAAACCGCACAAACCACAAACGACGCGACAGCGACCGTGCAGCTGGAGCTCTGCCAGGCGTCAAGCGGCGTTACCGTAGCTGCGGGACAGATGGTGCTACCCCTGCGCTCCGCACGCACGCTGTGGCGCGATGGCGCGTGGCAGCCGCCCGTGTCGACGGTCACTTCGCCGCTGTCGGTGCGTGTTGATCTTCAGCCCTGCACGGTGAGCGAGGTGCACACTCCGCGCATCCGCCCGGTGGCCCCGCCCGGAGGTGAGGCAGAGGTAACGGCGACGTGGGCGGTGCACCCCGCGCGCGGCGACACATGGCTCACCTGCATCTGTTTGAAACCGACGGTAGGCGGCGACGGTGCTGCGACGCCGCCTCGGCAGCTGTTGCTGCGATGGGTCTACTGCTTCGAGGCCACAGCGTACCCGGAGACGGAGCACGCGGTCGATATGCCGCTGCACTTGAGGTCGTCCTCGACCGCCAACGACCATGGCGGGAAAAGAGCGCAGACGCCGCATGCTTGTCACCGCCTGAGGAACGGCGCACCAGTGTACTGGTCAGGGGCAGCCATGCAGCTGCCGCGAATCGGTGCGGTGGGGGCGACAATCAAGCGGGTCGAGCTTCTGGAGGTGACCTCGGTGTCCTGCGCTCACCTCCTTGTTGGCGGAGAGGCTTGTGAGGTGACACAAGCGTCGCCGCTCCGGTCCAACCTGCCGACACGGGATGCCTGCATGACGGTGCGGCTCGCCGTGCATGTGTGGACAGTAGCGGATGAGCTGTGCTTTGAGGCGAGGCGTCGTCAGGCGCAGGACTCGGGCGAAGACGCGCTCGTGTGGCTAACCTGCGGGGGTGCCTCTGCCGCCGGCAGTCGTCGCTGCAGACCCGGCTACGAGGTGCTTCTGGGCCTCTATACGAGCAACTCTCTGGCGAAGTGTGCTGCGCAGCTTCTGGAGCAGCGGGGGTTGCGAGCGACGGGTGCGGAGATGCCCATTGCACCACTCGCACTCGCGATGCAGCCGCCGCGGTTGCCCCCGCATACTGGCGTCACCACATCGGTGGCGTGCAATGCTGCAGGTCCTATCAAGGCTGACGAGTCGTCATCTCCGCCGACAGCGCCTCATGTGCGTTGCCATGCCTCGACGAGCCCAGCCAAAGGCGTCGTCGTCCCTGGTGCGGTCGGAAGTGGTGGCGGCGTTGCGATGAGGGCCCTGACGTTCCGGTGCGGCGCCGCCGCACTCGCTACACTAGAGTTGGGGCAAGTAGACACGATCTCATGCTGCGTTCTCGCCGCACGACGTCGATGCGACCGCGGCGCTGCTCTCCATGTTCATCAACCACCATTGGCCGAGAACGGCAGCGGAGCCGTCGACCGCCCTGAGGCGTCCACTGTAGTTCTGGATGCGGGCAGGGCGACATCACTGCTACAGGAGCGGTGCTCTGCCGAGGACCTGCCACAGGCCGCCACAGGCTCTTCTCCTCCTCTCGCCTCTCCGCAGCTCACCGCCACGTGGTTGCCAACACTGGAGTTGTCACACTCGACAATGGTAGCGCCGTGTGCGGCTGCAGCGCCACCAAGGGCAGATGCCCACCACGGCACGCAGAAGGCGCGCTTGCAGGAGGTACGAGGTGCGTTGCTGCGCGTGATGCTGCCCCTGGTGCAACCTGACCCAGTGGTCGCGGCAGCCGGCGACGGCAAGGCTGATGACGATGCCGGCAGTGACAGTGGCGACGAGGTGGCGACACTGAAGGAGGAGCAGTTTCGAATCGAGGTGACTGTGCGAGGTCGCCGTTGCGGCGCCGGCGTCGACGAGGCGGCGACCACGGCGTACTACGTCTCCGACCCCTTGTGCGCATCCGACATCTTTCGTAGTGCCCGCAGTTATGCTGAGCGGAACGGCATCGGCAGCAGCGCAGACACGACGGCGGCCGCGGCTGGCGGCGACTCCCCGCTTTGCATGTCCCCCTCGCAGTGGATGTCAACGTTGGCGATGCGCCTTGTGCCGGCGCCAGCGTCTGCTGGGACGACGGACTCAGCCGCCTGTGAGAGCAGCGAGAAGGAGCAGGAGACTGGGCCGCTGTCGCCTCGGATGGACTCGACAGCAACAATGGAGGTGACGTGGGCGTTGGACGTGCTCGGTGTGCTGCGAACCAGCGCCTGTGCTGCCGGTGTGGTGCTGGCCTCCGCGAAGTGCGCTCGCCGCCGCGCCGACCGCGATGCTGGAGACGGGGCCCATCGCACAGAGGCCGTCTTCGACTCGCTTGCACGCATGGCTGATGACACAGACGAGGACGACAACGCGGGAGGTGGTGGGGTGGGGATGTGGGAGCTGGAGGCGTACGCGGCATGGACCGATTTTTTAGCGGCCCAGGACAGCGTGGAGAGGATGCGGGCGGCGCAGGCGGACCTGCGGCACTGGCGTTGCACCATCGTTGGGGTTGAGGTGTCGGGGGTCGAGTTGCCGTCGTGGTGCTCTACCGGGGTCAACACCGGCGCTGACACGGAGGACGAGGTGCACGATACTGCCCAGTGCACATCCCTTCTCGCCCAGCTTGTGCTTCCGATGGGAGCGGCAAGGAGCGTGGCTGGGGCGGATGCGGAGGGGCAACCGACGCAGGACAGTGCTGGCACGGGGCATCATCATCGACGTCGTCTGCGCAGCAAGGGTGGGCTCGTGATGGGCGTGGCCCGCACGACTGTGACTCGCATGGATCGCGACGCGCGTCTGGACACGGAGGCCGCACCGACCTCTTGCGACCGTGCTACAGTGAAGGGTGGCGCATGCAGCGCACGATCTGTTGCCCCCGTCAGCAGCAGCTCTCGACCACGGAGTCATCGGTACACCGGCACCTTCACCCCACTGTCGTGGAGCATGGCCGTGTCTGACATGATTGGCCAGGCCGCCGCCACCGCGCACAGAGAGGGGAAAGGAACAGCGGCGACAGTCGGCGGGGACCCCGCTGCGGGGATCACTGTGTGGCGGCTCCTTGCTTGCGCCCCTCCTTCCTCATCCTCGGCCAGGAATAGCATCGACAACAGCCGCAGCACCACGCAGAACACGACCCAGCTGGTCTACAACCTTGGTGCCACACAGCTCACCGACCTCCTCCACGAATGCGCCTTGTACCTCGTCCAGGTACTGGCGCGCTGGCTTGGCGACGTGTACACAACGGAGGAACGGGAGGCGCTGCTGGAGGCGGCTGCTCTGTACCCCACGCAGTGGATGCCGCTGGCGCCTGTCACGCCGATCATGGATGGCACCCAAGGTAGCGCTCGCGTGCGCTTCAAGTGCGCCTACAGCTACCACGGACCTGTGTTGCTGTTGCCGAAGAGCCTTTCGACGGTGGTGCCGTCGCGCATCACAGCGCCACGTGTCCTCGCCGACGCCGTCTGCTGCGCACAGCTCGATCACATGCAGCTCGTCTACACGAGCTTGGACGGAGCAGAGGTGTCCGCGGCCACTGCGGGGCCACACCGTCGAAATGGCACAAGTGCCGCAGCGGCGTGGCCAAGTCGCTTGTCGCTGGTGATGCGCGTTCTCGTCACCACGGAGAGAGCCGTGAACGGTGCTGTGGTTCAGTCTCGCAACGTAGCGCACTGGCACACGCAACTGACACCGGGGCCATGCGGCAGCGCGCCGCTAATCACCGAAGCGGTACGGGAGAGCGGCACGGTCGCTCCTTTTGCACCGGCGGCCTCCTCCCCCTCCTCCTCCCCCTCCGCCGCAACTCCGCAGCCCACGCCCGCACCGACAGCACCAGTGGCAACCCCTGTGCCGGTGACCGTCTTGCCATCCGCGGGCGGGGCAGCGGAGTCGATTCAGAATAGAGGCGGCGAGGTCCGCCAGCGCATCGTCACCGCCGCCTCAGCTGCCCCGTCGTCGGTGACGGAGGTCGTTCCTCTGCTGCCGACGACATCCTTTTTCTGTTGGCAGCCACCGAGCCTGGAGGAGGCAATGGAGGGTTGCAGTGCGGCGCACACATCCGTCGCAGTGCCTGCTGCCCATGCCACGGAGACGACAACGGCCACCTTGGTGGAGATAGTTTTGATGCTGGCAGACGAGAAGACGGAGGAAGGCGACAGCGCTGCGGCAAACTCCCAGGACCGGCTGCCCGGGGGCGGCAGCGGTGTCGTCGAGGGCACCGTGGTCGGGCGTGGACAGCTTCGCCTTGGCTGCTCGAGCTTGAAGGAAGTGGTGTGGGACGCTGCAGAGGGCAGAGTGGAGAGTGGGTGGCGGCTTTACATGCCTCTCTCGGTGCGGCTGCCTGTGACCGCTGGGGCTGCGCTGCCTCGCGGTGGGTGTGACGCGAGCACCTCTGCTATCGCTCCAGGCGAAGGGGCGAAGGGTGAGCCGCAGCCCTCTTTGACGTTTTCGCTCGATCTGTTGATCTTTACGGCACCGAGCATGGCTCAGGTCGCTGCATTGCAGGCTTCCCGGGCCGCGCAGGCCGAGCAGCGTCGTCGCAGCTTGTTTCTTCTCCAGCGCACGGAGGAGGTCCTTGCCGCATCAGCGACAACCGATTATCATCTTCATGAGCAGGGGAGTGAGCTCAACAAGCGCGCTTGCGCCATTGCCGCCGGAGAGCCACGCGCGACGCTGCGCCAGTTTTCGCAGATGTGGGTGTCACGGAAGCCGTATCAGCTTCTGCGCGTTCCGCCCATAGTGATCTGCGTGGACACGTTTGCCGTGCTTGATGGCATACCTTCGACAACAGCAAGGCGTGTTGCTGCGTTGTCCGCCGGCGGCAACAAGAAGGACGGTCCCACACGGCTTTCTCAGACGCTGTGGACAACGCTGCGAAGGCGAATGGTGCGGCGAGTCAGTACTCATGACGGGACGGATGCCGTGCCGTGCCCCAGTCAACGTTGCAGCGGGGGCGGGCTCAGCGGCGGCACGAGCGACGCTGCCGTGTCTGTCGAAGTGCAGGTGTGGCTTGTCGACGAACAGACCGGCGAGGTTCGAGTTCCCGTGTGGACACTTCTCTCCGACGGACCACCACTGCTGCGCAGCAGTGGTGGTGCCGCCACATGTAACCCCTCGCATGCACCCTCGTTGGCGTCGCACCTTCACGCCGGCCGCGCCATCTTGCGCAATGCTCAGCGCCTCCGACTGGACTGGTGCTCTGAGGACGAGGGAGCTCGCCCGCAGAGCATGAGCTTGCCCGCGTCGTTGGCGGGTCTTTTAGGCGGCGCCTCTGTGTCCTACATGGCCACAAACGGATCGGCGTGCACGTGGGTTAGCGGTGGCCTGCGCCGTCGCTGCGCACAACACACTCGCCACGGCACCTGCCACGCCTTGAGGGTGCAGGGCAATGCAGGTGGAGGCAACTCTGGCCGTGGAGCTGTTGAGCCCGTCCCCCCGCTCCTGCGATCCGCCGCCCATCACACGAGTCCGGGCCGCCGGCGCCGCCAGCCCCTTGTGCCGCCGCCTGCCGCGAGGGTGGACGCACAACCCTCACCACCTCCAGCCCCACCGGGACTTGACTCGTGCACGCCCTCTTGCCAGTTCGACTACGCCCTCTACGGGTCTCACTTCCTGAGCTGCGCAGCGGCTGCGCAGGATGGGCAGGCAACGACGCCGGTGTGGCGCTGCGAGGCGCACGCCTGCGTGACCAGGTCGTTCCCCGCTGCCTCTCCCAGTGCGACCGCTGTCTCACGGCTGTTTCACAGCGCGACGCTGGTGGGGGGCCGGATTTGGCTGCTTGGCGGATGGATTTCTCCAGCAGGGGCGACGACACTGCCCTCAATGCTCGCAGCGCTAGTGGGCACATCGCGGCTTGTGGAGCGCCGACGGCGCGAAGTGCGTCAAGCCGTCACCCACGGCAGCGACAACGCTGCCACGGGCGACCTCCTCTCTCTCGCACCTCTGGCGGAGTGCTCATTCCGTTGCGCGAGCGCCTCTACACGCAACGCGCGGTGCAGAGCAGACAACGCACCGCCCTCGGCCTCCCTGTGTTGGTGTGAGGTGGTGCAGTCCGTTCAGTGCCTGAACGACGGCTTTCCAGCGCCGCCGGTGGATGCACCCTCGCCATCCTCGCAGGCGGAAAACTCTAAGGACGCGGCAGGGGCGACAAGGCGGTTGCTTGCCGCGCCGCCCCGACTGGCCTGCCACGTGGCGGTGGCCTGCGGAGATCGATATGTGGCTGTGTTTGGAGGATTGATGGCACCTACCGGGACAGACGATCGCGCGCCTGTTGCGACGTCGGCTGTGCACATCTACGACACTGTGCAGGGGACATGGTCTGCGCAGTACGAGCCCGACACAGGTGACGTGCAAGGCGAGTGGCCCGTGGCCCGCTACGGCCATTGTGTGACCCCGGTTCCCGGCACCGGCGGCGCGCGGCAGCCCCGCAGCTACTTCGTCTTTGGAGGGGCGACCACAACACCGTCTTGTCGCACAGTCCTGGTGCCGCCAGGGCAACTTCTGTGGATTTGGACACCCGTGCCAGGTGTCCTCCAACACGGCCGCAGCTGCGCCGTCGAGGATGTGTCGGTACACAGCGCATGGAGGCGAGTGCAGCTGCCAGTCGAGCTCACGACGCCGCTTGCCGGCCGTTTCTTGTCGCAGCTGCACGCCTACGCCGCAGTGGAGGTGGCTGCCGCCGTATGCGGCGCTGAAGAGCCCCTCGATGATGGGGCGGCGGTGCCGTCGGACCCTGGGCTGACATCCATGCTGCTTTGCGTCGCAGGTGGCATGACTGCGCCGGCGCTGCACACGGCACCAGCGGCAACGCACGATCAGTCGCCTTTCGCCACGAAGGCTTCCGCATCAGACGCGTACCGCGCCTTCTGCGAGTGCGTGGAACCGTGGTTTGCGCACCCGGCGTCTGATGTGGCGTCTGTGCTGGTGGCGTGCGTCTGTGAACACCAGCAGCAGCTGCCGTCTCTGCCCGCATACTCTGCACCTTTTTCACAGACACGTACGCGCACACCTTGACGCCGTGCGAGGCAGTGAGATGAGGAGTTTTGTTGCTGGGATGTGGGCCTGTGCCCCTGCCTGTCTCTCCCCCCACCACTTCGGTATGCCCCCTCTTTGCATGTGCGTGTAGATGTATCCATATATATGTGTGTGTGTGTACTATTCCTCCCTTTCCCCTTCATTCACCGTCTCCCCGCCCTTCCCTGCTCCGCCATGAGGGGCAACGGCATGACACGCTCAGCCAACCCCCCATAGAAAGACCGAAGAGGCAAACAAAGAACAGCAACAGGTCCGCAACGAGCGACAGCGCGCGTGAAACGTTGACACCCACAAAGTGCGTAGAGGCAGCGACCGACAGCCCATGTGCGGCCACATCGACTGTGCCCCCCCCCCCCCCAAAGGTAGGCGCGAGTGGGTGTGGAAGAGGCACAAGAGTGTCCAAAGGCTGGGGATAGGTGCACCAGTGGACGTGTGCAGCTGGTGCTGCCAACCATCAGCCCACTCCGTCACTCAGAGATTCCTCGCTCCCGCTCCCTTGGGTGCTCCTCGACGCAACGCCGGTCGTGTCTCCTCTTCTCCTCCTCTTCTGGCCCGCCGCAGAGAGGACAACAACGTGCTTGTTGCTGTCCATTCCTTGCCAAGCACATGCAACACGCATGCATCCCTGCACACGCCTTCGTGCCCTTGTCTCCTCCTCTTTGGCCACGTTGCCGTATTGTTTTTCCTGTGTGTGTGTGTGCGCGCGTGCGCGTGCGCACGTCTCTCTCTCTCACTGCACGCGTGGGACCTCGACAAATCGCCTCATCACCCAACAGGTCCTGATCACACACACTCACACACACATATATAAAGGTACACACAGACGCACACCTAGACAGGTTACCGCACCCCTTCTTCTCACTATCCACTGTGGCTGCGTCTTCTGTGATACCCCCTCACCCCCCTCTCTCCCTCTGTCTCCCGCTGCCCTTCTGCGCGCCCACCGTGCACACTCGGACACAGCGGCAATCGTGGGGGGTGTGGGGTGCACGTAGGTGACCCTCAAGAGCACATAACATATTCTTTTTCTCCCCCTCCCGAACGGACGCACTCATCCGCCTTTAACGTGCTCAGCGCTTTGTATGGAAGTACGACGCCGACGACGACAGGACGACTGAGGTGGCTTGGCGGAGGATCGTTGCCAGTTCCTTCCCTCGCCCTCCCCTCTCCCCCTCCCCCGGGCGCATCTCTTGGCTGTGCCACCCGCTCGTCATCGCTCCTTCCGTGCTCGCGCTCTCTCCCTTTCCCTAGACTCATCCCCTTCGTTTTCTTGCGTGGACAGAATCTCCTAATACGATGCGAGGCCGGCGCACAACACGGGTGGTGGCGGCTTTGCTGGTCCTGGTGTGGGTGGCGGCCCTCGTTGCGGAGGTGCCGGTGCACATGGCGGGCGCGGCAGATCCGCGTGACGAGGACGCGAAGGCCGTCAATGCCGTGCTACGACTGCCGGAGGACGACTTCTATGCCGTGCTCGGCCTTGGTGAAGCACGGGAGGATGCCACCGAGCGCGATATCAAGAATGCCTTTCGGCGGCTTTCAAAGAAGTACCACCCCGATGTCGCCACTGGCGATCAGGACTCGTACCGCCTCGTGTACCAGCGAGTGCAGCGCGCATACGAGGTCCTCGGTGACCGCCGCAAGCGCAAGATCTATGACATTCTCGGCATCGATGGTGTGACAAGGCTGGAGAAACCGCAGCAGCAGCAGCAGATGAACCCCTTCTTCGCCTTTTTCGGTGTTGGCCAGCAGGCCGACGCGGAACGCGGCAAGGACATGGTGCTGCTGATGGTGGTGCCGCTCGAGGACATCTACCGCGGCGCCGCCCACACGTCCAGGTTTGCCAAGCGCAAGATATGCCGTGCGTGCAAGGGCACCGGCGCGCGCAGCGGCGAGGACGTGGTGAAGTGTCCACACTGTCAGGGCCGCGGTCGCCTGGCGCAGCGAGTGCAGATTGCACCCGGCTTTGTGCAGCAGGTGGAGCAGGTCTGCCCGCACTGCCAGGGCAAGGGCACGCATGTGGCGCACATGTGCCCAGTGTGTCGTGGCAAGATGGTCCTCCCTGGAGAGGCGGTGCTGAGCGTGGACATCGAAGAGGGTTTACCGGAAGGTCACGTGCTGACGTACGAGTTAGAGGCGGACCAGGCACCCGGTCAGGTGCCCGGCGACGTGCTGCTGACGGTGATCAGCGCGCCGCATCCGGTGTTCCATCGCAGTGGCAACGATCTCTACGCAAACGTGAGCATCACGCTGAAGGAGGCGCTGCTGGGCTTCAAAAAAACCCTCGCACACCTGGATGGTCACAATGTGGAACTGCACTGGGACGGCGTAATGCAGAACACGCAGCAGGTACGCATAGCAGGGGAAGGCATGCCGCGGCATCACGTGCCATCTGAGCGGGGAGACCTCTACATCACTTATAATGTGCTGCTACCCGAAGCGTTGACGGCGGAGCAGCGTGCGCTCTTCCAGGAGCACTTTGCCTAGCGGGTCTGTGCGTGTGTTTGGTGAGGATGGCGTGTGGAGAGACCCCGTGTTCTTGCTTATGTGGAAGAGGGATGCAGGATGATGTGTGGTGGTGATGGTGGTTGGGAGCGGCTTTAAACATCAGCGCGGCGAGCGGCATGCAGCGCGCTCTACGGGGTTCCTCTCTGTTTTCTGTCGCCACGTTATATATATAGCTATATACAGGTGTATCTATATTGGCTTTGCCACTACGGTTGCGCGGCTGCCGAGCCCCTTCTGTTCGCTCCCCCTCCCCTCCTTCGCTGTTGCCGTCGCTGCTGTTGTTGCGTTGACGGTGGTTGCATCAGCATCGTTGGCGGGTGCGTCGTTGTGGCGACCTGTGGTGTGCATGACGCATATGCACACATGCGCAGGCGGTGCACTCGTTGTGTTTTCTTTCATTTTGTGGGCTTCCTTCGTTCCATCTCGTCCCTGTGTTCGTTGTTGTTGCTCTCATCGGATTGTGTGGTCCGTGTGGGCGTGCGTGCGGCGCGCTCTTCGTGTTGCTATGGCGGCACTCGAGAGAGCAGGCATGCGAGAGGACGCGGCGGCAGCGCCTCACCTCGCCTCGCCGCCGCCGCCGCACTGCCATTCCGATGCATCTCTCCTAGCTTTCTTCACCTATGTGCGTATGTGTCTTTTTTTTAGCAGAGTAGTAGGGGTGGGGTGATGCGCAGCCAGCGGCTGCCGCCGCACGTGGGGATTGGAGACGACCGTCTGGTCTGCAGACGCCAAGCAACACCCTGTCATGAGTAAGCCAGCGGCAAACAGCTCCCCGCGTCTCCTTGCTGGCCGCTCCGCCTACCACTGCTCTTCTTCCGCACACGTTCGTTCTCCATCTCGTTCCCTTGCACGTGATGTGCACGCTTACACACGCGGCTCCGCAACAGCGCTCGGCGGATACGGATGCTCAGGCGCGGATTCGACAGGTGAAAGCGGGGGCACCGTCGCAGCGACGAGCCGAGAAAACAACATGCACCGTGCTGTGCGGATGCACTCTAGTAGTACATGCTGCTTGAATGTGGCGGCAGTGGCGATACATCGCTTGAGTAGCGAAGTACGAAAAAGGCGAACGGAGGTTGGTAAAACATAAGAAGAGCCCCACGGCGGCACACGCAGTCAGCTCAGAGGTCATGGATTGTCGAAGGACGGTATTGCGGATGAGCTTCACGTGCCTCATGCACACGCTTCGCGCAGCAGGCGATGCCTGTCGCGCGGCCACTGGTTGTTGTTACTCCCCCCCCTCCCACCGTCCTCACCAGCTATGACGTCGAAGGCAGCATCAACCCCATACCGTTATCTATCCACTCTACACTTGCTCTTTCCTTCTCCACTGTTGCCCACCCTTCAACAACATCCACACCATGCACAAACGACTCTATGACCGACAACGCAAACCTTCATCTTCCATCCACACACCCCGTCCTTCTTACTCGGTACATCACCTGCCAGAGGTGCCCGCACCCCGCTGCATACGCTCTCGCTCTCGTTATGCTGTGACCCCCCCCCCCCCCCCCACACACACATCTCCTCTCTTTTCCCGCGTTCGTTGTACGTTTTCTTGTTTCTTGTTTTCGTTCCTGTTGTAAGTCTCTCCGACCGTTCCATCTTCCCTCCTGCGTGTCCGTCTGTGCATGTATGATCCGTTACGGGTGTGAGATGGACGTGCTTCGGCGACGATTAGCTCTCTAGTCGTCCCCCTCCTCCTCTTTCTTGCCCGCGCCTGCGTTGCGGAACACGCCACAAGGCCAACACACGCACATACTCTGCCCTGTCGCTAACCGGACCCGTGTAGTCATCACCACTGCCAAGCACACTCGAAGATACACCTCCTTTCGTTTCTTTAACCTGATCTTTATCAGGATAGCCCCCCTCCTCGCACGTCACTTTCGCCGACCGCCATAAAGAACAGCGACTGGGCAAAACTTGTGCACCGCTGTACGCAAGCTGAAGTACGAAGAACGGAGACCCCGACTATCCCCCCCCCCTTCCCCCGCTCCGCCATGATGCACTCCAAGCTTGACGGCGTCACTCCTGGCGTCGCTGAGGCACACCAGTTGTCGCCGCTCGTCGCCCGCCAGCGCTACCTCACCGTCAACCGCAGCGGCGGCTCCTCCTGGTTTGTGCGCAAGGACGTGATGCTGAAGAACTTGCAGGTGAGTCAGGACAGCACTCTCTGGCTGGACGTGGAGGGCGAGACGCCGGAGGAGCGCCGTGCCATCCTGAATGACCTTCCGTGGCGCGTGAACATCCCGTCGGCGGTGCTGGATGCTGTTGCGAGGCCGACGGAGAGTGATGTGGTGGAGTTACAGCCGAGCCTGGCGCAGTACGCTCACGGTGTGCTGAGCTGCGCCATCAATCCGCTGTACGACACCACCGATGAGACCGCCACGGTTGACGAGGACAACTTCAGCGGCGAGGCCTTCGACGCCGCTCGCGGCTTTGTCTGGTGCTCGGTGCTCATCACGGACACGCTGATCGTGACGATGCACGACAAGAGGTTTCTCGGCCTGGAGGAGGTGGTGCGGGCCCTGGAAATGCGCATGAATCCGATGGACACGACCAGCCTCGGGAACAGCGTGCTCACGCCGAGCATCGTCTTCGCCACGCTGGTCGCGTACTCTAGCGAGATGATGCTGCCGGACCCGACGACGCTGCTGAGTGAGGTGGACTGTATCGACGAGATGGTGCTCCTCATCGCGCCGGGCGTGCGTGACCAGCCGGACCTGCTGCGGCGTATTGCCCTGCTGCGCCGCCGCATCTCCTCCTTCCGTGGCCTGCTCTACATGAAGGAGAAACTGCTGCGCGAGTTGGTGACGCCCTCCATGCGCGGCAGCTTCGTCGCGTGTGACATGGTGCACGTCGTGCCCATCTACAAGGAGGCGCTGGACAAGAACACGAAGATGGCGGACCGCCTCGACGACGCGCGTGACATCTTGAACCAGGCGAACCTGAACTTCGTGACGGGTGTGTCGATGCGCATGTCGCAGAGCTCGGCGAACATGGACTTCAAGATGCAGATCCTCAGTCAGGTCGCCGTCATCTGCCTGCCGCTAAATCTCCTGGCCTCCATCTTCGGCATGAACTGCGAGGTGGCTTGGCAGGCCGACAGCCATCCCAACCTGAAAGCCTTCTGGGGCATTGTCGCTCTGATGGTGGCGTGGGTGCTTGTTTGCAGCATCCCGACGATCCGCCATGTCCTGCACGGCAACGCCGCCAAGGCTATTGTCCCGACGGACAGCTAAGCGGTCCGCGCACGGAGTGGGTGGGTGCGCCTGCATGTGCTTACATGGACCGTGCCGCTAGTGGTGGCCGCCTTGCCGTTCACGTGTAGTGCCTTCTCACTAAATTTTTTAGCACGCGTGTGCGTGCCAACCTTATTCCTCCTCCTGTATGTCATCGCACGGCCGTCGCCAACCTCGTCGTCCTCCTTTGTTCCTGCGACCTCCGCGTCGAAAGGAGCAACACGACGTACGCACTCAGCCCCCCCCCCCCCCTTCCCAGAGGGGGGTGCGCGCAGGGTGCTGTCATGCGCGCGCTGCGTCAGCAGCCGGCGCTCCCTCCATTTCCCCGTCTTTGCTCAGGCGCGCTCTCCGCACTGCCCCTCCTTCCCTCTCTCGCCGCCGCGGCGTGGTGGTTGCCCCGGCCTTCTCTTTCGGCTAGGGCGGGTCCGGGCCCTGCCCGCCGGTCTAGGGTTTCGGCCGTGGGCGAGGGCGCCTCTTGGGGCTCCGGCCGGGCGGGCCGCCGGGGCGTGGGGGAAAAGGTCAGGGGGGGGGCGGTGGCGTTGGGGAAGCAAGGGCTTGGCTTGGCGCGAGGGCCTGCGTTGGGGGGGGGGTAGGGAGAAGAGGGGCGTTGTGCATGGGACGCGCCGGCGGCAAAGGGCGGGGGTGGGAAACGCATCCGGTGGCCACGCGCGGGTGTCTTGTCCCGCGTCTGGGTGTCAAACGGGTGCGTCTGGACATGGCTTGTGTGCTGAGGGGAGATTCGCTTACGATGTTAGTAAACACACGAGGAAAAAGAAACACGGAACGAGAAGCTACTGCACACCACACACCCACACATACACATTACTCATGTCGATGGGAAGCTGAAAGCGAGTGGAGGGCACACGTCAAAGGAAGAAAAACCGTTCTCCAGCGCAGCCTTCGCAAGGCATGCGTGCCGCTGCACGCTGTCTCTCCACCCCTTCTCACTCCTCCCTCACCGACTTGTCTCTCGAATTCAGACTCAACGACTACCCACATCAAGCACCAACGAGGAAGAGGCTCCCCACGCCAAAACAAACGCGCGCGCACCGCAGGACCAACAAGACGGAGGAGGCAAGAACAAGAGGAAAAGAAAGTGTGGAAGGTGATAGCGGCGTGAGTTTCTCTCTATGTCCGTGTGTGTGTGTGTGGTGTATGTGATGGGCGTGTGACATGAGAGGGCAGATAGTTGGGGGGGGGAGGGAGGAAGGGATGCAAGCAAGGGTGCGCAATGCGCACCCACATTCCTCCTGGCGGTGTGTTTGGCACTGTCTTCGTTTGATGAGCAGCCGCCAAGCGCAGAAAACAAAACGCAACATGAGGCTGGTGCAAGGAAAAGTGAAACAACGGCCACAGCGGCAACCGTCACAGCCACGACGAGGAGCCGAGTGCAACACACTAAGCGAAGGAAGAAAAAGGCCGCTTCCACACGCACCACACACATACACACACACACACACACACCTACGCACGCATTAGGCTTCTCTCCTATAAACGATACACACTTGGGTTAAGCAATCGGGTCCCATCCTCCCCCTCTCTGTCAGTGTGTGTGTCTGTCTGTGGCCTCTCCCCCTTCTCTCCGCATCCCATGTGTGTTTCTAGCCCTTCCCTCCCTCTCTCGCTCTGTTTAGACGGTCTCTCTTCGCGCGCATCCGTTTCCACACACACGCGCGTGTGTGTCCGCTGTCGCTTCCTCTTGTGTCCGAGGAGGCGGGGCGGATGAGAGGAAAGCGGAGAAGGAGAAGAAGAAGGGGGGGGGAGTTGTTGTTGCTTATATATATATACACATATACACATATATACATATATATATATATATATATATTGCGTGCTTGCTCGCTTAGGGTTTTTTTGCATTGCTCCGAATCACACAGTTGTTCAACGAGAAAAAGCGAGAAAGTTAACGATGGAGAGATGCGCCCGAGTGCTGGGGGAGGTGGCGGCGTGTGTCATTGCTGACCGTGATGACGGGGGTAAAGCGGAGGGGTGGCTGTAGCCGGGATGGCGTCGTGACTGCACGTGGCTCCGCATCATCAAGGGCACACAAACGGTCGAGAAACAGGAAGAGAGAAGGGAGAAGCGAGAGAGACACACACGTGCCGAGAGGGGACGAGTCAACCGACTATGAGCACAGCACATGCTTACGGTGGCATAGAAGACACAGAGAGAGAGAAAGAGGAGGAAACAGACTGGGGAAGATGTGGGAAGCACACACACACACACACACACAGACACACCGATGTCACGCTCCACACTCAACAGTACCTGCAGCCTGAAAGGAAGAAAGAACAGAAATCGAATGCGTTCAGCATTGTCGACACCGGTGGGTACACACACACACACACACACACACACAGAGGCAAACGCACGGGTAGACACCGACTGTGAACCCCATTGATCCACGCCACCCCCTCGCATATCCCGACGCTACGCTTAAGAGTTTAGGAGCAGACATGTCGAAGGAGGAGGGAAAGATGAGAAACACATGTGCACATGCATATGTGCGCGGACTGCCGCTTCTTATTCACTCAGCTGCGGCGCAGGTCAGCCCACTTGTCCGTGTTCACGGGGCCGGACGGCTTGGGTGGCGCGCTCCTCTCGCCACCAAATCCGCTCCTCTCGCCGCCAAATCCGCTCCTCTCGCCACCAAATCCGCTCCTCTCGCCGCCGAAGGAGTTCCTCTCACAGGAGCCTGCGCCACCGCGGCCGCCGCGACTACCGCCACGGCCAATACCGCCTGTGCCGCGACCGCGACCGTTGCTACTTGGGCTGCTGGCTGCGCCGCTGCTGTTGGCGCCGCCGGCGTTGTGTTCCTCCGTCTTGTGCTCGCTCGGCGCTGTCGTGTCACTTTCGGCAGTGACCGCCGACAGCTCCTCCATTTTCGGCGCCTCGGCGCGCGGCGCGTCACGCCAGTTGCCTGACTCCCCGCTGAACGGGTTCGGCTTCGGCTCCGGCGGCAGAACCGGGGGGTCCGGGCTGGCCGGGCCGCTGCTGCGGCGCAGGTTTCCAGCGCGGCGGTCAAAGCTGTCCTCGCTGCGGCAGTTCTCGCGCGGGATGGGAAACTCCGGCTGCTGCTCCGGGGCGTCGCTGCGCCAGTTGCCAAAACTCATTGGGGAGCCGGCGCCGCATATCGGGCTGCACGACGTGGGCGATGCCAGCTGCACCGCCGAACCTAGCATGTCGCGCGACAGGTCGCCGAGGTTGTGGAGGTCGACGCGAGAGCCGAAATTCGAGCGGCTGCCCATCGACGGCATGCCCGGCTGGTCCTCGGGCTGCTGCCCGCCAAAGACGTCGCGGGACAGCCCCATAGCGGCGAGGCCGCCAGGCTGCTGCTGGCCAGCCAAATCGCGTGACATACCCGGGCGCTCGTTCGTGTTGCGGTTGAGCAGTCGCTCCACCTGCTTCTGTGTAGCGAGGTCGACGTACATGCGACGACCACGCTGGAAGGTTTGGTCTAGTGACAGCGCCACTGTCAGCGCCTGCGCGGAGACGAACTCTACAAATGCGAAGGATTTGCCATCCTGGTTAATGAGGCGGTGGGTGGCGATGGCGTCGCGGTTGAAGAGGGAGAGGAAGTCCTCCTCGGTCGTGCCGTTGCGCAGGTTACCGAAGTGGGCCACAAACGGCGGCTGCAGGTCGTCAATAGTGAAGTGCTTCTTCTGCTCCGACACGGCCGCCGTGCGGAAGCTCTCCTGCTGGTCTAATGTGTTGTTCGCCACGCGGCTGTACTCCTGCCGCTGCTTCGCAATCTTCTCGGACAGCTTCGCCACGCCGACCTGCTCCGCCGTCATCCAGTCATCTTCGGCCCAGTCGAGGGCCTCCTCAGGGATGTAGTCTTCATTGAACTCGAAAAGGTTTACCGTCTTTCCGCGTCCTTTCTTCTGTTTGGCGGGCATGGCTGATCGTGCCTGTGTGTTAACGTTGCTTATATGTATATGTGTAGCTGCTGTTAGAGGAACACACACACACGAGACGAGAGACCCGTATTGGGGGAGGGGAGGGGAGACAGATAAGAACAAAACGAATTGAGAGAAAACGACGTCGGGCAGCGAGGCGTGGTGGGTGGGTAAGGGGAGGGTGGAGATCGGCCGAGAGAGGAGGAGGAGGTGGTGGATGCGCACAGGTATACACGCAGGGCAGACGGGGTACACGCAGAGAAAACGAAACACGGGAAGAGGAAACAAAATGCAAACACAGAGGAGAGCTGAAAAGAGCTGTGCGGCGAGACGCATGCGCCGATGTGTTTGTTTGTGTGTGTGTGTATGTGTGGAGGATGCACGCGAATGTGCAAGAGGCGGTGGGGAGAGAGAGCGAAAGAAAACGACGGTCGAGATGCCGGATGGTGGCAGAGAGACATGCGTGGCAGTGGTGTCGGGGTGGGGGCGGGAACGCGGAGAATGGAGAGCGAGCGACTTGTTCAGACGTCGTCGTCTCCGTTTGTGTCAGCTTGGCGCGCGCTCGACGCTACGCAAGAGCAAAAGCGCGGCGGCGTGTGATGACAGCTGCTCAGCCCGCGTCCGTCTTCGTCTCTCCATTTGGATGCAGTATAGTTGATGGATGTGACAACAACAAGCGTGAGGTGCCACACACACACACACACACACACACACACACACACACACGCGCGCGCGCACGCTAAAACAACGAGATGGAGGCTGCATACACCCAACGCACAAGCACACATGGCACCCATACCTGCACATCGGCATGCCTGTACCATGCGGTCACTCATCCTCCATTTTGTACTTCAATGCTATATCGCTCAACGCCAATCTTGCACCTTTTTCGTGCGTGTATGTGTGTGCGTGTATGTGCGTTGCCTCACGCTTGCTTTGATAGCGCGCATCCAAACACAAGCACATTGGCCCAAACGAACGTGGGAGACCCAGAGACTTACAGGAGGAGAAAGGTAGCTGAAGAAGCGTGCTCACCGTAGCAGTGGCAATAACAGAGGAGAGGAGGGAGGGGGGGGCAGAAACAAAGAAAATGAGAGCTCCAACGGATGCTCGATTTCGTTCTTACGCCGAGACGCACCCATGCACATACACATATGCAGGGATGGGGTGGATGGGCAGGTGCAGTGCGGTGAGGAGGTAACCAGCACCACGGCAGCAGCCCCCATACACCGCACACACATAGACACTCGGCAGAAGAGGAGGAGGGGACGACGGATCTCTTCATAATCGATACGAAGCGAGACTGCAAGAGACACAAAGAAAAAGCACAACGAGGGACACCACACACACACAAACACACACACACACACATATACATACATACACATGTATATGAGAGGTTTGAGTTGGTGGTGGCGGGGGTCATCACCGTGAACGCAACACTTGCGGTAGCGGCGTGGGGCCCACAAAGACGAGCCCGCACCGCTCACCGGTCGCGTGAGATTGAGAGAAACAGAGAAAGAGGCGGTTGCATCCGCCACAGAAGGAATTCACGTCGCGCTTCAGCCCTCCCCACCTCCTCGCACGCCTCCACTGCATACTCGCAGCCCCCCTCCTCCTCCCCATCTCTATTTCTGCCGATACAGAAACGCACGTCTCGTGCGGTGAAAGCAAACAGCACAGCAACAGAAGAGGGGAGCGAAAACCAAGTGTGTATGCAAGCAACAGACATGAGCAACACCGACTGATGTGCGGCCCAACAGTCTCACAGGTACGTAGCGAGAAAAGCAGCTTCGGCCACACCGCAGCGATTCCATCTCTCTCCCGGACAGAAGGAGGAGAACGGGTGTGCGCGCTAGGCGTGGACAGGGCTGAGCACGCCTGCGCGTGCGAGCATCCCCACCTCAATCTCTTCTCCTCTACCCGAAAAGAAGCCCACGAGGACGGAGACGCCAAAGCAGCGCTCTCAGAGGAGGGGGAGGGGGAACCGCACGCGCGACACCACGCAACGAGCCAGAAAAGAAGAAGGCGAGGGACGTTGCGCTTCTTCTGTCATCCTCAGTCTATCTCTAACGCCGTCGCCTCCGCTGGCGCAAGTGCAGCGGTGCGCGTGTTCTATTACTTTCGCGCCGTCAGTCGGGCAAACACGTCGTCGCCGTTCGATGTGCTGGCTCCACGGGTGTGAGCCGGTGTGCCGAGGCGCATGGAGCCGTTGACGCTACTACGCGGCGTGCCTGCCCTCGACACCCCGAGCCGCACTGTGCTCGGTGATCGCAGCGTGCGATCCTCATCATCGGCAGCGGCTTCGGCGAGCGCTTGGACACGGTCCGCCTGCAAGCATACGGCAAGAACTGCGTCGCCGTAGTCCACCTGATCCTCCTGGGCGCTCTCATCAAGCCACTCGGCGGCCTTCTCTCTGCACACTTTCAGCGCTTTGACCCGCTCCAGCAGCGACCGTGCTTCCTCCGCAGACTGCTGCAGCCTCTGCAGCGACGCGGCGTACAGCTCTCGTGCCTTCCTCCGTGACTCCTTCGCGTTCATCAGCTCTGCTGAGGAGGGGTCGTGCTGCTTCTTCATGGTGGCCGCCATGCACAGCGTCGCCTCGTACACCTTCTTGGCGTTTGCTGTCTCAACGACCGCGCGCTGAGCTTGTATGCGAAGATCCATCAGACGGTCGTACCCTTTCACATCCACGGCAGTCTCTGTGCCGGTCGCTGCGCGCTCTAGCGGACCACGCCCGCTCGTGGGTTGCGTACAGGCGATGTCCTTGATGTTGCTGCCGCGGCGCATCTGAAAGGCGAGGTCGCGGCGGCAGTGCACCAAGCGGGCCTTCTCTTCTCGCAGGGCCGCGCGCTCGACACGCCAGCTCTGCAGTTCCTGCGCGTAGACCTCCTTCTCGCTATCGGAGAGCTCGTCGTCGCTCAGCACACTCACCGGCCGGGGGCCAAGCTGCTGCATCTTCATGGAATAGTAGTCCTTCGCCCGGTGCCGCTGCTCCACGTAGAGGCGCACGACGCTGGGTGTGCGGCTGGTGATTATGCGGCCTGGCGGCCGAGACGTCGCCCAGCTGCGCGGGGCATGCAGCGCCAACCCCGTCACGTCATTACCGAGGTGCCGCATGCACTTATCGCGAGCGTCGTACAGCTCCTTGTTCAGCCGCTTCATCACGCGACTCTGATCCTCCAGCTTGGTCGACAGCTGCACAATCGTGCGCTCGCGCGCCCGCATCATATCCGCAATCGCCTTCAGGTTGCACCTCTGGTTGGCTGTGTGCACCCAGTCCTCGAACTCCTCACATATGATCTCTAGTGGGGCCTTCAGCACAGGTGCTGGCGTCACAAAATTAGCGGCCTCGACGCAGTCGAACGTCGGCGCAGTAGGGCTTAACCGCTCCTCAGAGGACGGGGACGAGGAGTACGAGTACGCGGCGAGGGCGGCAGGGGCCCTCTTGTTGCCCGCCTGCATTTTCTCAGATTCCGTCGCCGGCTGCTCAGACATAGCGACTCCGTCGCCGCTGCGCCCGCTCAGCGGCGTGAACCGGCGCTTCGGATTCGTGCGACTGGCTGAGCGCGACGTGTTCGGGCTGGCACTGCCGGTGCGCCACGGACGTGCGTACATCGCGCGCCGGCGCTTCTCGACGTCCTCCATCTTCTCGTGCAGCTGCTGCTTCAACCCGTGGGCGGCGCTCTCACTGCTTGTGCGTCGGGCGCGCCGATGGGGCTCGTTGGTCGACCACGGACGGATGCTCATGTACAGGCTACGTTCCTTAAGCACCTGCTTGCACCGCTCCTCCTCGGCCTTTTTGGAACTCTGCTGCTCCTCCGTCTCGCCACCAAACTCAATCTCGGGCTCCCTCGCATTCTCCACCTTCGCCGGCGCCACTTTCTCAGCGCTGTTGTCTTTATGTTCGACGCGGAGGTGAGGGGTCGGCACGGGTGGCTTCTGCTCCGGATCGTTTCTCTGAATGGAGAAGTGGCTGATGGTGCTGTTGCGCATCGGGTCGTTCGTCGATTCCACTTCAAAGCACAGACTCGATCTGGTCGTGGAGGCGCCGCCCTGCTTCACAGCCACCACCTGCGACGGCAGGCGGGACTGCTCGACGACGAAGTGGATGTCGCTGCTTTCCGTGATTGCTCGAAAGTTGAGGCTCTCCTCTGTGGCGTTGAAGTTGTTCGTGGTGGGTTCTGCCTGGAACAAGATGCTTTGGGCGTCGGTCTGCTCATCATCGACGAGGAAGTGGACGGAGGCGTCGCTCGGCGCAATGGACGCCTGTGTCACCAAGTTCACACGCGGGTTATGCGGCTTTGGGATCAGCGTCGTTGACACGTCGTCTCCACCCCCGCGTGGTGTGCCGTGGCGAAACGAGGTGCGGCTCGGCAGCCTCCGCGGTGGCTGGCTTCCTTCTCGTGCCCTCCCGCGGGGTGTGTGTCCCGGCCCGCGCGTCACGGGCACTGGTGGTGCCTCGTAGATGCCTGCACCACCTTGCTGTTGGTGTGCTTGTGCTGCCGCCTCGACATCCTCTGCCCTGCGAGAGCGCTGCTCAGGCGGCTCCTTGTCCGTGTGGATGGACGGGTGCGAGCTGCGCTGTGAGAGGCCGCGATTCATCTTCGCGGCCGACGCAGGCGGGGAGGTCCCCTGGGAGACGAAGGACGGGGTCTCCGTGAGCGGCGCGGTAGCCAGCACGCTGCCTGTCATTCTATAGAGAGGTCCGTAGGGGGATGGCGCAGTGATGGAGTTGGAACGCTCTACGACAAGCTTAGCGTGACGGCGGAGCTGTCCTTTGTTGCCGCCCCGCTACTGCCCAAAGTGCACCCTTGCTTCGAATGCCGCTGTGACTCCCAGCATATATGCGTCGCTGTGGCGCGCGCGTGTACGCATAGCAAGTACGCCTGCTGTGGTTGCAGCGGCGTGCACGATAGATGAGCGGGAGAGGGAGATAGCCAGCAGTGTGAGCTGTGACGAGGACGGGAACGACGAGGAGGAGGAGGGTGAGCCGAATGAGGCAGGAAATAATATTGTCCACCGCTCTTGTTTTTTCTTCGCGAAGGTTTTCGTTTTTGTATCGTGTGTGTTGGTGGGCTACGTGCTGATGAAGCGCGTGTAGTGAGCTACGAGGACAGGGAGGGTGGGGAGACGCCGGTGGCAACACGATGGCTTTGTGCAGAGAAGAAAAAGGCTCGCGAGGAAGGATGGGTCACAGCATTCGCCTTCGGGGGATGAACCTTCCCCGCCCCCCCCCCCCCAGCCGGGAGGGTGGTGTGTTGAGGGGGGGGGCGCTACACCAACGGCACCACCTCTTCGAGGAGGGCCTTCTGTACATGGGCCTACATCGGCAGCGTAGGGTGAGCACCATATCACGGTATGTTGATGCACATACATAGGCGCAAGCGCCCACCTGCTGCCTTCCTACACTTTCAAAACGCTCAACCACAGACTTCTTCAAGCGGTCACGCGCGGAGAAAGGACGAGGGAAGCAGGGCAGAGACGGACGGAGCAATAGGGGGTGGGTGGAGGCCAGTGAATCGAACGGGCTCAGGTACACACCTCGCGGCACTCTTCGCCCTTGTGCCGTGCCTATCACGCGCAGCCGCTGCTCCCACCCAACCGACACAGCGCACACCACACCATACCGTCTTTCCACATCGTTTCTAACTTCCTATTTTCGTGTGCGACTCCACCGTGTGTGCACTGCCAGTGCTGACTGTTTCTTTTTCGTTCTCCCCCCTCCTCCTCCTCCTCCCCATCCACGCCTCCTCTCCCCAGACGCTGTGCGCGACACCTGCCCGTAGCGGTGGTGATGATGCTGCTGTGCGTGCTCGCAGGTCCTGCCCTCCGCTTTGTGTCGTATTCCTCTTCGTTGTCTGCTGCGTCGAAGGGAATGGGAGGGACAAGGACACGATGGTGACACACCAGAGCAGCCCTCGAGGACGAACCGCATACACACACACACACACACACACACACACACACACACACACGGCAGGAGGTCTGGCAAGGGGATGGGCGGAGGGTGTGTGGGTGTGGGTGGATGGGTGCGTGCGTGCGTGTGTGTGTGTGGGGGGGGGGAAGTTGTTGTTGGTGGTGGCCAGCACAACAAGAGATGCGTGCGCATACAGGTACGCCTTCACAAAGCGTTCATAGACGAAATAAAACAAAAACGCCCTCCCCCCGCAACGACGACATACCGCGCCGCACGCTTCCTCCCCTCTATGAAACCACCACCACCACCACCACCACCCCTCCCCCCAAAAAAAAGTCGAAAGCCACCGGGGAAACACTTCCCATGCCGATCAACCCCTTCCATCCCTCCCCCCTCCCCACAAAGCATGCGGCAATGTCTGCGTACATGTAAGCACGCCTCATGGAGACGGAGGGACAAGAGACGGCACGCGAAGAGAGGGAGGCACACAGAAAAGGGGGAGAGGACGGTACACAGCGAAGGAACGAGCAAGGACACCACACCACAGATGCCACCACGTAATAGCACATCCAGACACGCGCAGAGAGAGAACAAGACGAAGGCAACAGCCGCAACAGGAGAGGAGAGAGTGACCCAAAGAGTTGCACGTCCACGCTTACATGGAACCAGACGTGCACTGCACGCGATACAACCCCGCAGCACCGCTGCAGCTGTCCATGCCTACATACTTCCACACACATAGCAAAAGAGCACGAGAGACTTGGAGAGTGACGCTCAGTCCTCCTCCTCACGCAACTGCATGTGTGTGTGTGTGCCATTCTATGTGCGTGTGTGAGATAGGGGGCGGAAGAGGAGGGAAGGGGGGAAGGAGGAGGAGCGCAAAGTGGTGCATTTGGGGCACAACATACACACACCGGCACCCGTACCATCCTTTACCAGCGAGCGCGTACGATTTGAGTAGCACACAACCAAAATAAATAAAAGAAAACAGGAGGTGGAGAGAACCAAATAAAACCGTAAGACCTTACAAGAAAAGGTGGAGGAGGAGTGGGAGGGGGGGGGGAGGAGGGGTAGAAGGGGTAGAGGGCGCACCACCTATGAGCAACAAACAAACGTGTGCTGGATTCAAAAAAAATTTTTTATTGGCAGCGTGCCCACATTCTAACAAGTTAACCACACACACACACACACAAGCATTGCAACACCACAGCTCCTCCACCTCTGCGGCACTACGGCTACGCCAAGCGCATCGGGCCAAGCCAACATCGCTCGGTGTGGTTTTGGCCCCCCACCACCACCACCAGGGCAATGTCGCTGCGAGCAGCGCAGGCTGGGCCCAGGATTACGCTCGACATTGCTACAACGCAGCTAAAGCAGAAAACAGGAGGTGGATGCGAGTATTCGTTGAAGCGTCGACACAATACGCAGTGAGCTGCTCCAAGCGTGGTCATGACCGCAAGTCTCTTCGGCACAGCACCAGCCCAGACCTGTCCGCCGACACGAAGAGTGTGGGTGTACTAGGCCCTAATACCAGGGCGAGGTGGCTGGCATCCTCAGGGCCTAAATGTCTTGGGAGTGCAAAAAACAAAAAAATCATGGGAGAAAAAGAAAAAGCATAGTAGAAGGCACGGGGTCGGTACAGGGTAAGACAACACCACAAATCTCAGCGATAACAGAACACGGCATGACCGCGAAAAGACAAAGACCGAGAGGAAGAAGAGGAAAGACGGAGAGGGCAAGGGCGGGAGCACTCCGTGCGTCACCCACGAACTTTAAGCCACAATTCATCGCTCACTGCACACACACCAAAACACATGCGATCGCGGAAAAGGACACCTTTCCTTCCTCGCGCGCGCCAAACAAGCCATCGATCATATCGAACGAAGAGCCACGACAACGCCGGCAGACTACGAAGTACAAATCCAAAAAAAAATGTGTACAGGAGAGGCAAAGTCGCTACACATACATACATATCCACATATATATTTTTATGTATCCATACACTGCAGCATCGAACACGGACTGGCACAGACACCCACACAGAAACATACCCCCTACACACGTATATATGTATATATATACGCCCATATACACAGGGCGTCATCGGGGAGGTGACACCCTTCAACTTCACGAGGTTGCTCGACCGTTTGCCTCTCCGCGCCTCCTCTCTTCGGATAGGTGCGTGCGCCAGCAGTCTTTCTCGCTTGTCTTTTTAAAAACTTTTCAATCCTTCGAGAAACCCCACCACGTTTATCGGAGGTACAACGAGAAGACGCACAGAGGCGTGCGTGCGTGTGTGTGTGTGTGTGTATGCCACTGCATCCGTGTCTGCTATGAGAAGAATGAAGAGTTGAGAAGCAAAGGCCAGTCGTAAAGGGGAGGGGGTGGGTGGGAAAGGTACGAAGGAGCCCGTAAACACCCCCTCGTCATCCCACGTGGTGTATCAAGGCATGCGTGAAAAGACACGCGCAGTGTATTTCTTCGGAGGTCGGGGCTGCCTCTGCTCGTCCGTTCCTATTGGCCGATCGATCGGCCTACACAAACGGGTTTGGCGCGGGGGCCGGAACCGGATCGTCCTCGTCATCGGCAGTGTCGTACTCCGCCACTGCCTTCTGCTTCTTCTGCAGCAATCCTTCCGCGTCTGCCGCCTCCTCGACACCTTGAGTCATGAGAATGTAGTCATCCTGATCGGCCGCAGAGCCGCTGGCGGCCATAGGTACCGCCGTCACTGCCGCCTCTTCGGAAGCCGCATCGGACGCCGAGTCCGTCCCCGGGGCGAGCGCCAGCTGCTGTGGAGAGCGGGAACGGGTGCGGCGGGAGACTGAATGCGTGTTAGCCGTATGATCGACTCCGTTCATGTAGCGGTGCGCGCTGGCATTGTCTGCGGGCGCTGCCGTTGCGCGCTGCTGCTGCTGTGGAGGTGCCGCCGCCTGGATAATCGGGTGCTTACGGAGTGCCAGGGAGACGACACCGCGCTCCACCCGCTGTGGTGGGATGTGCACCGAATTTCTGATGGACACGCTGCGGTAAGTCGGAGCGGATGGGCTACGACTGCCGTTTATGCCAGTCACGCCGTTAGTGCCGCGGTGCGGCGTCGCAGCGGAGGTCGAGTAGCGGCTGCTGAGTCCTCCAGTACCCTCCCTGGGACCCTCCAAGTAGAGAATGCTCCCCTTGTCCATACTACGCTCCGCGCCTGGGCGCGGCGAGCGGTAATGGTAGATCCGCGGAGTGACGAGTAGTTCAGGAAGCCCCTTGAGCACCAACTTCTTGAGGAGTACGCGAGCCGAGGGAGGAACCGTGGCCTTCTGGGCGTCTGAGGCCGCTGACCCGTTTTCGAGTTGCGTGTGTGCTCTTTTCATCTTCTTTGGAGCCTCCTCCGGCACGCCAGCTTGGGCTTCCCCTTCTCCTTCTTCCTCCACCTGCTGCTCATGCGCACTCGCTGCCGCCTGCGTGCCCTCCGAGGGGGCAAGGGCACCGCCGAGGTCGTCCTGCGGATGCTCGCCACCGGCTGTGAGGATGTCCGGCAGCGTTATTGTTGTCTCGTAGGGGTACCTGCTCAGCTTCTCATCGACCTCGTTCGCCGTCATGCCTGGGGCATGGTCAACACTGATGTCGCAAGTGATGCCTGTCGCCGTCGCCTCCACATTCAGCACCTGCACATACTGCGACTCCACCCCTATCGCGTCCGCCGTCTCATTGCGCACGGTCCGCTTCACCACATCGAGCGAGGATGGCACCACACTCTCCCACTTGTCGCCTGGGAAATGCCGCTTGTGCACCGTAACGACCACGTCAGGAATCCCTGCGCTTGTAGCGCCGGGCGTGGGCATTGGGGCGGCGCCGGCTGGTGTCGGCTCCGCGCCCGCCCTGGACAAGTCATTGGCGGCGGTCTCCGGCGTAGGTGCGCTCTCGGCACCAGAGACCAGTGACTGCACCTCAGCATCCTGGTTCTCTTCGTTGGTCTGCTGCTGCTGAGCCGGTGGGCGGTAAGTGCTGGTTGCCGACCGGGTTCTCGGCGTGATGGGAGCGCTGGTGTGCGAGCGAGGTGTCTGCGCGGCCTTGGCGGCCCGCTGCGACAGGCGAGAGGGCGGAGGGTTGAGGAGGTAGATATCACTCATTGGTGCTGCTGCCGCATCGCTCGGGTGCGACTCCCGCAGTGCAGCGGCACCTTCCTCCTGTTGCGTGGATGTGAGTCGGTCAAGGTTCGTGCTGCTGACCTCGACCTGGTACGGCAGGCTCTTCTCCGATTTCGATGCGATGTTGTCCACCACATGGAGCTCGATATCGTCCTTGTGCGTGCTTGTGTTGGGCGCGGTGCCGATGCTGTTTTCGTAGTGCAGCTCTTCAGGCTCCTCGGCCGGCTCCTCTTGCATGGAGATGGTGGCTAAGCTATCGACTACCTTGTCGTCCCGGTGGCCTTCGCTGGGCTCCTCCTGCATGGAGATGGTGGCTAAGCTATCGACTACCTTGCCGTCCCGGTGGCCTTCGCTGGGCTCCTCCTGCATGGAGATGGTGGCTAAACTATCGACTACCTTGTCGTCCCGGTGGCCTTCGCTGGGCTCCTCCTGCATGGAGATGGTGGTGAAACTATCGACTACCTTGCCGTCCCGGCGGCCTTCGCTGGGCTCCTCCTGCATGGAGATGGTGGCGAAACTATCGACTACCTTGCCGTCCCGGTGGCTTTCGCTGGGCTCCTCCTGCATGGAGATGGTGGCGAAACTATCGACTACCTTGCCGTCCCGGTGGCCTTCGCTGGGCTCCTCCTCGCGGAAGGCGATGGACGATGGGGCAGACAGTGGCATCGCTCCTCCGATTCGGTGACGTACGTGAGAGTGGAGCAGAGAGAGAGGGAGGGAAGGGGACGAGAATGCAGACGGAAAGAGGAGAGGGGAGCGGAGGTGGCTGCAATGATGAGCTGGATACGGTGTCTGGACAGTGTGTGCCTATGTGTGGTTCAGTGCTACCCGATGTGAAGAGTTCGGTAAGGGGAGGGGGTTGTGTTGATGGTGTACACTTTCAACACACCACGACGTAGACGCACACGTGTGCGCCGGTGCGTGATTTAGAGAGAGAGAGAGCGAGCGAGAGGGATCAAGGAGGGGTGGGGCGAGGGGAGAATCGCCAAGTTGGCGTGCGAGGACAGCTCCTTCGCAGGGAAAGGGCAGAGCGGCAATGACGAGCGAGGCGTGCAGTCGTGAAGGCGAGTCGAGGACTACAACAAGGTAGCAAAATACAGACATACGGGCCCAAGTAGCTGAGATGAGGCACTCGCTTAGGGGTGGTGGTTCCAACACATCAAGCCATCAGCTTGTGTGCTTCCTTGGAGACACAGAAGGATAGGGAAGAAAGGGGAGACAAGGAGAAGACGACAGTGAGCATCGCCCACCACCAAATCACAGGCACCCGCTCTTCCACTCACCCACGCAATTCCACACATATGCGTGACCACCACACACACACACACACACACACACACACACACACACACACACACACACACACACACAGGCACAGAGAGGGAGCGACAACCGTGCCCTGAGACCACGCAAGACACCACCATCGTCGCACAAGAAGAAAAACGGCAGCGACACCACCGCCGTCTGATCCTGTAGTGACATAGGCAGGCAAAGAGATGGCTGACAGTTTGGGTGGTGAGTGGGAGGGAGTTGAGTGCTGGCCTGAGAGGGGAACACGTCACATCGCCTCTATCCCCATCTTTTATATCTCCTTGTCGCCCGCGTCTGGCCTGCGCGTACGCACACACGCTTATCGTTACCGACAGCAGGCAGGACACCAGCTAACACGCGGCTTGTGCACCATCCGCTTGAGGAGGGGTCAGGGGGAGAGGAAGCGGCGGCACATACCAGCGACGGTGACTGCGGCCAAAACACCAACGTGCATGATGCGTACAAGGAAGGGTCGGGGTGCGAGACGGCCGCGGTGGCGGCAGTGATGTGACTTACGGAGGAGCAGGCCGAGACCTTGTCAAGCAAGTAAGACGTGATAATAAGCCAGCCAAAGCAACTTGGAAGCGAAACACCATGCACAGAAAAGGAGAGCTGCGGAGCTGCAAACAATCGATCAGATTGATGCGGAGAGGGAAAGAGCGGGTGGCTGTGAGGGATGGAGGGGGCTGGGTAGGAGGAGTGCGCAAGGCTGATGTGCGCTGCAGAACGCATGGTAAGGGAGGAAAGAGGAACCTGTGCTCGTCCGACATGCACGCCCTGCCTAGGCTCTGTGGCTCATTTGCGGTGCTTCTTTCAGTCCCTCCTTTTGCCCTCCCTCACACTTTGAAGTCAGTGCCGAGCACTTCTGTCAACTCCTCCTCCAGCTTCTTTACCAAGTCATGTCCGTCATGGTCCGACTTCCACGACACCTTTTCATGGCCGCCCTGCGTCACAGTGATCATGTCGTAGTGATGAGGGCCGGAGATAGGAGAGGAGAGCCACAGCTGCACATTCGGAGCTTGCTTGTTGAGAATGAAAGTGCCCCTGTCCGTCGTTTCGAGGGTCAGAACGCCGCCATTACAGCTGACATCCTCCACTGCCGCGCTGTCGAGAGCATCCACCTTCGTCTCAACGAGCTCAAGCAGCTCGTCGGCGGCCGTATTGAACTTGATGTCCGTGAAGCCATCCATGCCAAGCTTGGAGTAGTGGACAACCTGCGGGGTAGTGGTCGCGGCGCTGGCCCCGGTGGTGGTGGCTGCGCGACGCACAACGGCCATCGCGCTTGCTGTCATGACGCTCGTGCTAGCGTTCGCGAATGAGTGCGAGGAGGCAAGTGCTGGGTAGCCAGTGGTCGCCAACGCCATCGCGCGCAGGGGGATGCGCTGATGCAGTCTTGCGCAGTTCATTATGACTGCGTGCGTAAGTGTGTGTGTGTGTGTGTGTGTGTGCCCACCTTGTGGCCGCCCTCTCCCACTGGCTCTGTAGGCACGCCGAACAGCGATGATCGCAGGTCGATCGGTATTGTATGCCGGTGCTTTCCTTCAGATCGTAGCCTGTGCTCCTGTGTGCGAGTAGGCTGCGCGGGTGGGAGTAGGCGCAGCATGCAGATGAAGAAAGGTAAAAGAGTAAGACATGCCCACTCAGCAGAGAAGTGTGCGGTTTGGGGTGGGGAGGGAGGGAGGGAGGGAGGGAACGTCACCCTCCTCATCCTCCGCCCGAAGCAATGCTGCCCCCGATGTGCGTGCTTCCGCGGAGCGTTTCTTTTTCCACCGCACATCGCAGCAGCCACCTCGCACCCGCACCAGCAGATGCGTACGTTCGTGCCCACCTGCGTTGATCTGCAGCCGCGTGCGCCGAATGAGGAGTTCAGAGGATGAGAGGTGCGAGCAGTCTGCCTGCTTTTCGTTTCGCCTCACGTGCACCTCTACCCTCGTGAGTCGCCGCACTTGCGAGTGTCGCGTGGCAGTGCCGCGTTCTGTACGCAAATAGCCTGACGGCGAGAGAAGGGTGGTATGCGCGATGAACCCGCTGTCTCGCTAATGAACTCCTCCCCACCTCCTTAGCCGTTTCTCTCATTCCGCGTACACAGTGATATCATTGCAGTTGTGGTGCGTGAGGAAACCGCTCAGCGCACCACAAACAACAGCACACAAGCAAAAGAAAAAACAGCGGACAACGGAAAACAAGTGGTGCTCGCATCAGCATGCATCTGTTGCCCCTTTCCTCCTCTCCCTCCTCCACACACACACACACGTGCGCAGAGGGGATTTGGGGGAGGGGGGAGAGGAGGAAAGGGGCAACAGATGAGCGGTACACCAATGGCCGAGGAAGTGGGCGGTGGTGTTCGTGGGGAGGGGACGATGAGCACCCTTGGACCGTTGCTGTGCATCGCGTCACAACCTGGTATGGCATCCGCCGTTTTCCACCTCTGTCCTTGTAGTTGGCTATAGGCATCTGCGCTCCTTGAGCAGCTCCTGCGCCCAAATACCCTGCGCCACGCGATCGACCTTGGTGTCGGGCTGGCTTTGCACAGGCCGCACGCGCTTCGGCGCAGGCACCGCGCACCGTGAGCCGCCTTGCACGCCGACGGCTTCTACCCGTGACAGTAGCGATCGCAGCAGCTCGGGGCCGGCCCCTCCGCCATGTCGCGGGTCTCGGGCAGCACCACCGGCGCTTTGCCCACGGCGGCTGGAGCGGCGCTTCGGCACACTCGGGGCGTCCGCGTCGCTGACCGTGCGAGGCCGCGTACGCGCTGCGGAGCGACCACTATGGGAGGCGTACCCTTCTGCACTTGTCGAGGCAGCACGTGAGTGATCCATCAACCGCTCATACGCGAGCGACCGCCGCACGCTGGCGGTGGCGCCGGCTGCCTCTGTTGCCACCACCTTCTCTCTTTGGCGGCGGTTGCCGCTGCTGCTGCTGCTATGAGCTCGCTGACCCTGCTGCTGGCTCTCGCCGTCACGCGCCTCGCAGCCCAGCATCTCACCAGCGCGCTCGACGCGACGGGCTGCTGCGGCCGGCGAGTAGCGGTCTGGCATGTGCAGATCTCCATCAGCGCCTGTGCGGTTGCGGCCACTGCCGTTGCTCGCGATCGCCCGCAGCACACGCCGCTTTGGACGAACAAAGGAAGGGCGTAAATCACCGTTGCCGTCGTCTGTGTTCGAGGCGGGGGCAGACTCGGTGGCACACGGGTGCGCAGCGCGGCGGCGACAGTCGCGGTCGGAGTCGTTGGTGGTGGCGGACGTGTCTTCGCTGCCGTGCAGGCTGTCCTTCTGCCCTGTCGTCTCATCAGCCTCCTCCCACTTTCGCAGAGGCGATCGAACGGCTTTGTGGCGCGCTTGCCGTGGTGGCTGCACTGTCGAGGCGGGACTCGACGTCTTCGAAGGGGCACCGGGGCGCTGCTTCGCTGTGGGCTGCTGATACTGATGCTCAAGAAGCAGCTGCACCAGCTGATTGACATCCGCAGGAGACACGAGACCGGCTGCTTGGCCCGGCAGCCCCGTCGAGAGTGCGGTTTTCTGCGGTTCACCATCCTGCGCCAGTTCTGCTCGCCGACGCTGCAGTGCAAGTTCCTCCTTCAGCGTCGCCTCCTTGGCTCGATGGGCAGCCTTCAGCTGCGCAATGCGGTTCTCGTAGTCCGCTTGCTGATTCGAGGACGTCTGCTCCAGTTCGACGACGCGCCGCTGGGCATCTGCAAGGGCTTCCTGCACCTCCCGGTAGGCGCGGCGAGACACCAGTGCCTCTCCTGACGATTGGATCAAGAGATTGTTCTCTCTGCTGTCTTCAATGCTGAGAGGCAGCTGGCCTGGTGGTGAAAGGTCTCGCTCACCCTCGGTGGTGCCTCTATCGCAGCCATTCACGACGTCAGCCCAGCCGCCAGCATCCATGTCTGCCGGTGCCGTCTGAGTGTGTGCACTGGACGGCGGCCGTATCGGATGCGGTGACATAACGTTCCACCAGTAATCTTGACTGTAGAACTGCGTGCCCGCGCCCACGCCGCCACCAGCCCTGGTGACGTGTCGGCCGAGCACTGGGGAGGGTGCTTTGGTGACACGTTCCAGCGAGCGTGCTCCACCGCTGGCTGCGCCGATCGATACTCGCGTTTCCATCGGTTGGAGCCGCCCCTCCGCGCTGTGCGGCAGCTCTTCACCGACAACTTGCTGCAGCACATGCAGCTGATTGCTAAAGTTGGAGCTCAGAAGCTCAACATACTGCTTCAGCAGCTTCATCTCGTGCTTCACTTGCCGCACGCTGCTGTACAGGTGAAACGCAACACCGTTGTGCAGGGCGTCGCTCACCTGACGCACCCGCTTCAACTCGGACGCGAGGGTGCGGTTGTGTGCGTCCAGCCGATCGTAGAGGCGGTGCATTGTGTTGAGGCGCTGTAGGGCATCGCCGTACTGCTGCTCGAGGGTAGTGACCGCCTCGGAGGCGTACTCGAAGACGGCACCGCGCTGAGCCACGTGACCATCGCTGCGATGCCTGTGACTTTCTGGAGAGCTCAGCTGCCAGTGGGTGGTGGTGGAGGTTTGCGAGGCTGCGGGGACATCAGCAGCCGGTCCGGCTGCTGTTGCGCGGGTCGCAGCCTGCTGGGACGTAGATGAAGAGGCAGAGGCGGTGTCCAGCGGCACTGGCAGCAGCGGCATCGCTGTTGTGGTGGTGGGCGCCGCCTCCGTGACGTTACAAGTGCTTTGGTGGTTCACGTAAGGCGAACGCCGCTGCAGGGGTTGCCGAGGTGGTGCAGGTGGCGATGGTGGCAACAGCTGTGGCACTTTTGTTCGAGTCGAGTAGTGGTAGCCGCTGCTGTCGACGATACCCATGCGCGGTGCGTGGGAGTGAGAAGAGGGGGCGGCGTGGGTCCAAAAAGCGTGAGCAAAGGCCGATGAGCTTGCTGCTTCCAGGCTCTGATTGGAGGTGGGCAGCAAAGTTTGGGGCGACGCTTCGTGGTATGACGAAAACGGTACTGCGGGAGGTGTGGTCTGCCCAGCCGCAGCGCCGAAGCTGCTTCCAGGGCTCGACGGACGGGAAGGGGAGAGTACCGCATGCTGCTGCTTATGACGCCTCAGCGAAGGAGGGGATGCCGCTTGGTTTTGCACGTGTGTCGGCGCGGGCATGAGAGCGTCCGCGTCTTCGTGCTCATCTGGCTCCGAGGCGTAGGAGTGTGCTCGGCCGTGGTGCAGCTCGTGACTCTCCGCCGTGCGTGGCATCGCAGTCGCAGCGTCGGCGGCAGCTGATTGCCGCCCCACCGGGAGGTACAGCTCCGTGGAGGTGCCCTCCGGAGGGTCCGTGGAGGAGGAGCTGGCGGACGATGAGCCTCTGTCGGTGCGACTCGCCGACAACACATGCGGCATGACCTCCTTCCGGTGTGGATTTCTTCACTCCCTCCGGCGACACGTGCGAGTGTACGCGTGTACGTGTAGAGGGTGATGCAGGAGAAGGGGAGGGGAGGTGGGCAGTTCTACGCGTGATTCTATGCAAAAAGATGGAGTCCACAACAAGAAAGCACGATGCAGCGGGGAGGGGGATGGGCAAGGAGGCACCAGCAGCGATACAGGTGCAGCAGTTAAAAGAGTTAGCACCCATATGTGCGGCCTGTATGTATGTGGGTGCGTGCGTGCTATTTCTAACGCCTAAGTGACCTGCTCTATAGTGGCGTGCTTGCTCTGTTTTGAGCGAGTGCAGCACGTTGTACACGCGTCGGCAAGAGAGAGAGAGAGAGAGAGAGGTCGATCCGTGGAAGGGAGAAGACAGAGAGGAGCGCATTCGGGATGAGTTCGCAACCGGCATCAGAAGGGGGGCGGGGAGGGGAGGGGAGGGGCGTGGAGGGGAGAAGGAAAGCGCGTGCCTCGAGGAGTGAGACCACAACTGCAACCCGCTCTCCATGCATTCATCGAGAGAGCACGTGGTCTGCGTTCCCGTACAGTTGTGTGCCCTCCACGAATGACAGGTGCATGCGTGCGTGTATGCGTGTGCGCTGATCTCGTGATGGAGGTGAGCATGAACAGGTGAAAGAAGGCACCGAGACACCAGCAAAGAACAGAAAGGTGGGGCATGGCCGACAGAGAGCGCGGTCGTGCGGGGGTGGGTGGGTGGGTGGGTGAGAGCACCGATGCAGAAGTCGAAGAGGAAGAAGACACACACACACAAACACAAACACAGACACAGACACAGACACAGACACACAGAAGGAATGCAGGCGATCCAAGTCGAGTTTCGCGCACGCGTGCGCGGCCGATGGCCTTGATCGGCTTCACGGAAAGCACGCCCTAGTCAAGGAGAGAAAAGCAACGAGAAGCAGACCTACCATCAAGATGGAGGAGGAGATGATCGGGGGCACTGCGGCTGCAGACACACACACACACACACACACACACAGCCACAGACAGACACAGAGATACAGAGCAAGTGGGCGAGGGACAAGCAAAAAAGAGGAGGGCGTGCGGTGGTGTGGTGAGGGCAGCAGCAGCAGCGTGCATCTCCCACTTCACGGCGATGAAGAGAAGAACAGTAGGGAGGGTAAGAGGGAGGGCAACGAGAGCGGCACAAGTCGATGGTGATTTCGTTGTGAGGGTGACGGATTGGTCGTCATGACGATAGCTGTTTAAGGCGAAAGGGAGGGTGGGTGGGTGGCGGTAGTGGAAGAGACGAGAGGCGGCATAAATAATACCAAAAAAAAAAGAAAGCACAAGCAACGGGGCGAACAAGAGGGAGAGGAAGACGCAGAGAAGCACAGCGTAGCAGCTGCAGCAGCTCCAACCGCCATCACCGCTGCGAAGCACAGAGAAGGAGGCGAGGCTTAAGATGGGGGGAGGGAGGGCAGGAGCCCTTCGGACACAGATAAAAGATGAAGTGAGGAGAAAGGGATCTTGCGAGCTCACAGTTTATACGCTTGCTCGGCAGACTCCCTCCTGGCCAGTCCGCTCCTACAAAACATCGAGCGGCTCGCCCCTCATGCAGGACTGCATCTCCTGATTGGCGCTACCGCCACCGCCACCGGCTCCTCTGTCTCTCTCAGTCGCGTCTTCTCCCGCGCGCAGGTACGCGTGACGGATGTTATCAGGCAGAGAGGCTTGAATCGTCGCCAGAGTGTTGCGCAGCGCCTCCAGTTCCATGGGCGGCTGGCTGTGATCGAGGGAGAGCGCGCGCCGACACCAGTTCGCCACCATCGGCGGCAGCGAGGGTGGAATACGGTACCCTTGGCTGCTGCTGCTTAGTCTCACCGGCGCTAGCGACTCTGCTCCCGAGAGACACGACGCGGCGCCCGAGGTGTTGCCGAGCTGATCCGTAGAACCCGCAAACACCCGCTTCTCCACCTCTCGGTCTGTCTTGATGTATGCGTAGGGCACCTGGCCCGTGAGAAGCGCAAGAAGGAGCTGCACAACGGCGTAGCTGGCGGGGGCCGTGGCGCGCGCATGCGGGCGCCACCGACTTCCGGCGACCTGGTGTGGCATCCACCTGCACGGCGGGCTATAGCGCACAACGAAGTGCTTCGATCGAGGGCGCAGCGTATCTTCGGCGCTGCCGTGGTCTTCCTTGCTTCCTCTGCAGACGTACACCTCTGTCTCCCACTCACTCCGTGCCTGCACCGTATCCGCCTTGTTGGGGAGGCTCCAGTCGACTCGGCCCCCGCCATCCTCTGACGCCTTGACGGGACCGCTTTGCAGGTCAGCTCCGCCCACGACAGGGGGCTCTTCACGACTGCCACCCTCGGCGAAGGGGGTGACGCTGGCCGCCCAGACGGCACTTTCGCTATTCACCGACAAGGGCAACGACGTGTCTCGCGCATGCTGGTCGCCGCTGACAACACTCTGCTGCTGCCTTTTCTGTTGGCGCACCGGCTCTTCTTTACCGTTCAGTCCGACCACGCGCACAACGAAGACATTCGCAGGGTCGACGGTCAACCACGCCGTCTGCACCGCCTCCGACACCTCATGGCTGTCGCTCATGATGTACTGCAGCGCATCGGCGATCTGGGCGCAGATGTCGAGGGCCTCGTGAAGCGTGAAGTGGTGCCGCCCAAGAACAGGGAGGGACGCTGAGGAGGAAGCAGCGGAAGAAGAGGGAGTAAACAGCAAATCGTGAAGCGTGACATAGGAGGCCTGCGCAGAGTCGGCAGTGGTGGAGAGCAATCTTGCACTCTGCAGCTCAAGGACGTACCCCAGAGCCATGATCGGCTTCCCAGTAACGGTCGACACGGGACGCTGCCAGGGGAAGTTTGCCATGGCAGCGCTTGCCAGGCGCTCCTCTGACGCTTTTGAGCTCTCCGCGTCGTCGACGAACCTTTCCGTGTATCCACCGAGGCATGTGACGATGTGCGGGTGACACCACGTGGAGCGACACCCCGCGTCCAGTAGGAACTCTGTCGCGTGCTGCATAGCCACCTCCTGCGTTTCTGCGTCGCCCGTGCCCGCCGCGCCGCAGAGGGCCTTCACGACGACAGGGACGCCGTTGTACCGGTACACGTGCGGTACGACACGGAAGCGAACGTCCTCCTCGCCATCAGCGTGGTGCTCCACTGCCACCGTCGCCGTCGGAGGAGCCGATGCCGATGCGCTTTGTGGTCGGCCGACCCCCGGTACGAGCTGATCCGTCGGTTGCAGGTCTTGATAGAGGATTCGCCACGGACTCATCTTACGCCGCTGGTGGTAGGCTTGCAGGTCGCGCAGATGATGACTGACGCTGCCGACCTCTTCAAGGGCGGATCGATCTGCCTCTCGGCCAGAAACACCCATGGGAAAGAGCAGCTCCATCATGACCTGCCCATCCTCGGCGCAGTCCAGCGACTCTGCAACGCTGTCCTCCCGCTCCAGATCCACGTGCGAGTACATGGACCATGCCGCCCAGAGGCGTCGGTAAGCACTTTGGAAGAGCAGTCGGCTTGTGAAGTGCTGATACAGCAGCACTGGCCAGCACTGCGCCGGTCCCAGTGGATCGCCGTCGGGACCGTACAGGATCTGCAGTGCCGTGGCAGACTCCGCCGTGCTTGCCACTAGGCCACCGTCGTGTGCGCACTGACGCAGCAGCAGGCACAGAGACTGTATCGCGGTCAGCAGCAGCTGCGACGGCGCCGGCCGCGGCATCTGGCGTAGCGTGAGGGCAATCAGTCGCAGGCGACGTACAGCCAACGCGCATTGATGCTTGTTGATGTGCGCGTGTGCCTTCGCTACAGTGGCAGCAGCGAGAACCTGATCGAGGTGCATCAGCAGAATCGGCGTGGTGTCGACTGGCTCATCGGCAACGGTGGGGTTTTGCGCATGAGATGCAGGACATCGATCGCCGGTGCTGAACGGCGGCGGCGCCACGGATATCGCGGCGGCCGAGCCTTCTGCGTGCTGCAAAAACGATTTCGACCGCGCCACGAGGCCGGTGAACTGGTTCTCTTCTCCAACGTTCCCATACATGTTTTGGATGCTTGTGGTAGCGCTGTACGTGTGCGCTAAATGCGAAGTGCAGCACCTTCCCCAACAC
This sequence comes from Leishmania major strain Friedlin, assembly GCF_000002725.2. Taxonomy (NCBI): domain Eukaryota; phylum Euglenozoa; class Kinetoplastea; order Trypanosomatida; family Trypanosomatidae; genus Leishmania; species Leishmania major. The sequence continues at coordinate 399,171 of NC_007266.2, read as the reverse complement.
GCAGAGAAGTAGAGGGCGCAAGAGACGTCGAGTGAGTGTCAAGCGGAGCGCATCAAGAGGTAAAGAGGGATGAAGAAGAGGGTAGGAGGGGAGGGGGAAGGAGAGGGGATGAGGCACACGTGCTAGGGCGTGCGAGCAACTGCATACAGAGTGAGAGAGAGGAGAGAGAGAGAGAGAGATGCGATCGCTGATGAAGGTGCGGCAACACCATAAGGAGTCATTGCTGCAAGCAAGGCATACATACACAGAAGCACGGAAAGGTGCTGAGAGGCGAAGCGAAATTGGGAGGAGGAGAGGGTGGGACCACCAAGGAAGATTGAGCAGCTCTTGTGTGCATGCAACGTACACACACACACACACACATATATATATATATATATACACTGATTGGTAGAACACAAAATAGTACTACCCGCTGTCCCGCCCGTCTTTGCTTGTGTGCGTGCAGCGAGGAGAGTGAGAGGAGCGGGTAAGGGGCTTTAGCTGCTGCCGCACGATAAGATGTCGTGATCACCACTTGAGAGGGGAAGACCGAGTGCACGTGAGTCATTGGGGGAGGGGGGCTTTGTTTGCTTGCGCACATAAGAAGATCCTGCCGACGGGTGAAGGGCACCTCAGTGTGGTGGATCAGGGTCCAGTGCCCTCCCCTCCACTCTATGCACGGAAGCCAGGCAGCCCCCTTATCCCTGTCAATGCCGAGCAACTGCAGGTGGTGACAGAGTCAGGTCCGGGACGGCGCTGGGTCCGAGCGACCTGCGACAGTGAGCACGTGTACACCATCCATGTGATGAGCAGAGCGTCAGCGTGACTCGCTCGCATCTTACCTGACCCTCTCGCTGCTCGCTGGTGTGGGGAGCCTGCGTGCCACACCCCGAATGAGATGCACCACGTGGCGACCGGCATGATGATGGGAGGAGCGACTGTGAAGCCGGGTGGTTGGGTGGAGTTTGAGGCCGAGGCCATGCTCAAATGACCGAGTTGGCGGACAGCTGTACCAGCGTGTGCCTACGGCTGCCTCGCACCACGCGGATGTGGGGGCCTGTGGCAGGGCTGTGTGTGTCTGTGTGACGGGGAGTGACCTTTGGCCTCATGTTGTATGGCACAGAAACAGGCACGTCAACCCCCCCCCCCCCCCCCACCTTCCCCAAACCACATCAAAAGTACAAGGGAGAGTGAGAGCCGGCCGCGCATTAAAGAAAGCGGCACGGCATTGCGCTGAAGGTATCGGCAGCCGCGCGGGGACCGCGTTGTGGCAGCCCACCAATCACCTGCACGCTGTTGTAGAATCCCGGCGTGCATGTGGAGCGCTGGGCTGACGGGGCTGTGGGAGGTCGCGACGACATGGCGTGGCCGTCTACAACTGTGCTGTCGAGCTTGGTTGCACGGTGGAGGCTATCTGATGCAGGAACACTGCATCCGGTCGCCGGAGATACCTTCAACTCCCTCCTCTGCTGCACCGGCGTGGCACTCCCCAGCAGCCACTCCAGTTCTGGACTGTACATGTGCAGAGAAGGGGAGGGACACCCAAGAGATGAGATGCACCGCACAGTCGAGTGAGGCGTCTGTCGCCGTCGTTTTTCTGTGCTGACTGTCTACAGCTGGAAGTGCGGCCCGATCGCATGGACGCGCCAGGAGGTAACCGCATAGCCCCGATAATCAAGAGCCAGTGTGCGTGTGTGTGTGTGTGTGTGGGATAGAAAAAAAAATGAGACAACCCAAGGAGGCGGTGCGGCCCAAAGAGGACAGTGAAGGAGGATAGGATCGGCATGCATGCCGCAGTGGTATACTCAAACACAGCCGTGGTGGAGGAGGACAACGATCCAGGGCACAGACCCCCCTCCCTCCCTCGATGGGGGATGGATGATATTGTCCGGGCCACCCCCTACTTCTTCATCCCGGTCTGCTGCTCGCGTGACACATGTCGACTTACCGTCTGTAGCGCCTTATAGATGTGTGTACGCTGCGTTGCTTAAAGTGTAGACACCCCTCACTCCCACCTCACTCACCCCCGTTTGAAAACTGCATGTGGGAGAGAGAGAGTCAAGATGGCCGAGGCGGGAAAGGAGGGGGAGGGGCTTCCATCTCAGAAATAGGATGGCGAAGAACCCCGAAAAACCTGTGTGACCAACAGACACATGCACATACACCAGACTCAATGGAGGTTTGGGGGGAGGGGGAGGGGGCAGGATGTCTTTTCAGTAGGTCAGGGTACACCCCCTCCTTACGCCGCCAACACCACCAACACCCCTTCCACTCTCTCCGACCTTAACGGGGTGCTAGTAAAAGTCCTCCGGGGTGAAGGCTGGGGGCTGCTGCGAGGACGCCGTTGTCAGCGGCTCCGCGATTGATGCGGCTTGCGTCGTGCTGCCTTTGCCGTTGCTGCTGCTTTCGGCGGCACTGAGTGAGTCCGCCAGTGAGCCGGGGTCCATCTCGATCTCCGCCGGTGTCGGCGGGGACGAAGCCGCTACCGCAGCCCCTGCTGCCGCTGCTGGACCGCTGTTCACCTTTCCGGTGGCGTTTCGGTCAAGAAAAGCACCGGACGTGAGCCCGCGAGGCTGAACGCGGACCCCTTCCTCTTTCTCCATGGCGGCGGCCGCCGGGATGTAGTGGATGACGGCCGCCATATCACGGTCACCCATCCCAGACTCGACGGCGGCGCCCAGCATGCGCAGCGACGCGTCTAGCACAGGAAAGCGCTCCTCCTCCACCTCGCGCCCACCATTGCCGTTGTCGCCCTTCTCGATCTTTGGTAAGGAGGCGTCGAGCAGCGCGAGATCCTCGAGAAGGTTGTCGATGCTGGCGCCAGAGGATGGCGCCAGCTTGTCCGGGTTGCGCACGAGGTCCTGCATCGTTGGTGCGTTGCGGCGCAGCATCGTGCTCGAGCCCCACGAGGCGTCCAAGACTTGAATGAGCTTCTGGTAGTCCTCGATGCCGAGCCGATTCGCGATTGTCATTGCCTCCGCGGCGGCGGCATTGTGCGAGGCCACCAGCGCCTGGGAGAGCAGCTTAGCCGCCGTGCCGCTGCCGTTGGCGCCCATGTGATGGATGTGGTCCGCATACATACGAAAGATTGGCGACACCCGTTGCACCTGCTCCGCCGGCCCACCCACCATGAGCACGAGCTGGTTGTTGAAGGCCTGCTTCGGACTACCGCTCATAGGGGCGTCGAGGAAGACGGCGCCGCGCCGCTCTGCCTCGTGGGCGCACTCGCGCGACAGCTCCATGTCCACGGTCGTGTGGTCCACGATGATCTGCCCAGGACGCGCGTTGGTGACGAGGGCCTCGCTGTCCTCCAAGAGGACCTTCCGTGAGGCGGCCCGGTGTGCCAAGGTGAGCAGGATGACGTCACACCACTTGGTCATGGTGCTGTAGCGGTCGTGGATGCGCATGGCGCAGGTGGCGCCATCGGCGCTCATGTCATCGCACACTTGGCGCGCCTTGCTGAGAGTGCGGCTGTGGATCTGCAAGTACATGGCGCTGCGTGCCTTGAAGGCGAGGTTTCGGGTAATGGGAATGCCCATGTTGCCCATGCCCACCACACCCACGTTCAGCGAGCGCTTAATGGCTGACATGGATGAGGGTGCTGACAGTAGCGGCAGCGGCGGGGGGGGGTGGGGTGGAGTAGGGCGGGATGGAGGGAAGACGGCTCGACGGAAGGATGGCACTCTTCGCAACACTGCAGAGAGGGTGCTGCAAGGTGATTGGTGCCGTGAAGGTGAAATAGCAGAGTTGTGGCGGAGGTGAATGCCCTCAGTTCTTCCTTTAGCGCGTCGAGAGGTGTGTGCGTGTGCTTGTGGCTCGGGAGAGTACGCTGTTGTTGCGCATTGCACACGCCACGCGGAGAGGAGCTGAGAACAGCAGCACAGCAACACAGAGGGGAGAAGAGCAGAGACATAGGAAGATGGAGGGAGCTTGTAAGGGGTGAGGAAGACAGAGTCTACGCCCACACACGTGCGCATGCGTCCAGCGTCTGCGTTGCGATGATGAGCGTGCCACTGGCATAATCTTCCGCGGCTGCAATGAGGACGTCAGTGGAGAGGAGGGAGGGGGCAGGCGTGGAACTGCACGTGTGCTACATACACCCCTTCCCTCCCCCCCACACACTCGCACATGTCTCTTAGAGTGGGAGAAGAAGGGGAGAGATTCGTAGATTCCGGCAGCACACAGAAGAGAAGGGCTGCTGTTGCGACCGTCCGCCTCCCCAATGCTGCGTGTGCTTTCTGTGCTTTTCCTACAACAACAGCCCACCTTTTCGTCTTGTCGCACGTGTATATGCATGCTCTTAGGAGAAGACACACGCCCAACGCCTCAGAGCACCATACGCCACCACATACACGCACGAAGAACCAGAGGTGTCTGTCCCAGAGAGAGAGAGAGGGAGAGACCAGAAGCGTGGAGGTGGAGCGGCTGGCGGACAAAGAAGAGGATACACTACTGAGACACACACACACCACACACACACACACACACACACGTGCATACACAGACGGAGTGGAAGCACCACTTTCAGCCATCGCCTTGACATACACGTGTACACACAGCCGTACGCACGCACACAGCGATGCTGTTACCGCCACTGCTGCTGTCACAAGCCCATCTGCACATGAAAAAAAAGCCCAAAGAAACGAGGGTGAGTGAGGCGGGTGGCAGTGACGCTGCGTGCGTGTGCACGAGCATGAGCTCGCGCGTCTCCCCAGAAAGTCTCTCTCTGTGTCTGCCTTTTCTATGCATGGCGGTCTCCAGCTCCCCTCTACTTGTGCATACTCTCTATTCCTCCGCTGCCTTCTCTTCCTCTTCCTGACCTTGGCACATACGCACGTACACACATACACAACGTGCGGCGAGGTCGCACACTGAAACACCACCGCCGTCGCATCACTGTGTACAAGCAGAAAAACACCAAAAAGCGGGGAAAGGGGAGACAAGGCCGAGTAGTGGGAGCCAACGGATGTCACCGGGAGCTCTTCGTGCTGGTCTTCGTAGAATGCGACGAAGCACGCGAGCGACAGCAACCATGAGAATTCCCTACAATCGCAGCAGCACCCAACAGTCAGCACTGGGGTGTCAAAACGCCACGGCCCACCTCTCTCGCTCCTGCTTGCTAGACCATGTACTGCGTGTGTAAGTGCGCCGCAGTGCCGGACACGTTGATGTACACGTACACACGTGAGTTGCGCCTTATGCACCAAGAATGACGTTGTTGATCGGGATGAACACCAACTTAACAAAGAAGCCGAGGAAGCCCATCATGAAGAAGCCGATCAACGCTGCGATGGCAGCCGTCGTGAACTCGTTGTAGTTCGGTTTCTGGCACTTGCGTACCAGCATGCGGCTGTTCTTGGTGAAGGCCACGATGGGGTGGAACAGAATGTCATCAAGGAAGTCCATCTTTGGCGAAGGGAGAAGGGGCAGCGGCGGGGGGGGGGCGGGAGCGGTAGTGACGGCAGTTACGGCACTGGCAACGATGATAGTGGTTGTGTGCTGGCGTTTCACGGTTTCGTAGGTACAGCTATGGTTTCATGGCCGCGCATGAACAGGTGGTCCAGCACAGACACAGACGGAGGGAAGGAGAAGGGACAGAGGGGGTCAGAGAGGAAGAAGAAAAACGTTCGTAAGACGCGAAGGCACACTGAGGTGTCGTTTTCCTGCCATTCATCGACGGGTGGCGGTGATGGCACCCGCCTTCATCCAGTTCGCCTACCATCTGCTGCTGCTGCTGCTGCTGTGGCTGTCTCTGGTCCTCACCACGCGCGCAGTCGTTCCTTGACCCTCCCTCTCCGCACTCCTTCCTTCCATGACGGCTAACGGTCACAGTGACGGCGGCATCCATGAGAGGGAGAAGCGAGAGGGTGATAGACTGACTGGGTAGATCGGCGAGAGGGCGAGGCGTAATGCGTGCTTGCCACACAAGGGCAGCGTTCTGTGTTCGTGCTCTCACGTCGTCTCCTCCGCGTGCGAGGAAACACGAGAAGAGAAACCGGATGGTCTCACCGCGCGCCGCGACGCTACGCACACACGCACACACACACACACACAAGAAGAGCATAAAGAAAGCCAGCGAATGACCAGACAGACAGCCAGTAATACCATTCGTTTCCTGATGCGCCAAGACCTGCGCATGCACATACACAGACACACTTACACCTACACATACATTTTCAAACGACGACGAAGGACAACGAGGGCCACGCCTCACCGACAGGGCGATGGTGACATTGCCGACGTTTCGATCTCTATGACTCTTTCTATGGAAATTTGGCGGCTCACGCAGGCCCTCGCCCGCTGCAGGAAGGGCGAGGACAGAGAGACAGGGAGAGGGGTGGTGGTGGGGCCTGCTGGCGTCCGTGGTTGGAAAGGAAAAGACACCCGCCGCCCCCTCTTGTAATGCGGCATACTTATGCACGAGCAGGACTTCTCTGTGTGGAACCCTGCACCCTCCCCTTCCACACCCACACCCACACACACACACACACACCCACACCCACACCCACACCCACACACACACCCACAGCTCACCTTCAACGTTGGCGGCGTTGAGGCAGAGAAAGCACTGCCGCTGCCGCTACTGCATTTCTACCGATTCGTCTTACGGGGCGGGCATCATGTCACCTGCAAGGAAGCTGTCCTGCGCATCCACTGCCGGGTTGTCTTCTTGCTGCAGGAGCGGCTCGATGCGGGCATCGTGGTCGGGCAGGGCAAAGAAGACAATGCTGCAGCGGCTGCTGCCGCCCTTGGCGTTGCGCACGCGGTGGGGTGTTGCCTCGATGAGGCCGCCCGTCCACTTCTCCAGGAACAAGCCGGCGTTCACGAGAAGCGCGTCCTCGAGCACCGGAACGGCCATATAGGAGGCCTTCTCCTCGTCCCACACCTCCAGCCCCCCAAGAGAGTCCTGGGAGAGCAGAGTGATGGTGCTGAGGTCTTTGTGCGTGTCGAGGCGCACTGTCACGTCCTTCTCACCATCGCCGTCCTCGGTGCTCGCCGTCCTCACCAGAGGCTGCGTCTTGGCTCCCTTGCGCCGCAGCACTTTCACGCCGTCCGGGTTGTGCGCCGACCGCTGATTTTGGATGTCGACGCCGTTCTTGAGTCGTGCCCCTGCCCCGAGCTGCGGGTAGTACTTGGCTTGCAAGTCGCAGTCGCGCTTCTGGTGGAACGACGTGAAGTACTCGAGCTCGAAGTCCATCGTCGGGTCCGACCCGCCTTGCGGGATGGAGGGGCGGATGCCGAGGCCGCAGCTGATGTGCCGCATCACGTCCATGCTCACCGTGTAGCAGAGGTCGTAGTAGGCCATCATCATGTCCTTGAAGTCGGACATGAAGTTGTCGTTGCGGTCCATGCCCGGGACGATGCCGCTGCCGGATGCGGGGATTGAGTTGACGTGGTTCAGCAAGATGTCCCACGGGTTGCGGCGGCTAATCATGCTCAGGTACTCGCTCTCCTCCCAACCGGCTTGCTTGTAGTAGTCGCGCCGCAGCACTGCCGGGTCAGCCACGTCGTCGCGGCCAACGGAGAAGCATTCGATAGCGTCATCGATGCCGCTCGCGCCGACGTAGCGGTAGTAGCCGCGGAACCCACTCGGGGACTTGATGCTCTCCAGTTCGTACGGGGAGAGTTGGGTGCAGTTGTAGTTGTGCAGGTTGTTGCGCTTCAGGCTGCCCTGCGCAGCAGCGTCGTGCAGGTGCAGGACATACTGCTCGAAGAAGATGCGGCAATCGCGGTGAAGCTGATCGAGTATGGTCTTCTGAATGAAGGGGTGCTGGATATAGCAATAACCATGATCTTGTAGGGATTCGAGAAGGGCATTGCTGGCCGACTCCGTTACGTTGTTCGGGCCGCGGCCGATCTTTACAAGCGTGCCGCGAGCAAGAATTGTAGCGCGAAGCATGGCTAGCTGTACACACACACACACACAGGGTGGGGGGTGGGGGAGAGGGAAGAGCGCTCGCAGCAAAGACAAAAGAAGTCCCCGCAGCGCCAGCAGCGACAGACGTAAGTGAATGTGGGTGGGGGTGTGGGTATGACACAGGGGCGTGTGCAGCAACGTGATGTGAGGCTCGTGGACGGGAAGGAGAGAGGAAATCGAAGGGCCGGAAAGACGAACACAGAGGCCGTGTGCCTTCTCTTGCTCTCTCTCTCTCTATATATGTGTGTGTGTGTGTTTGTGTATGCGTTGATGACGTTATTCGTGCGTATGGGTGTGCGAAGGGATGCACTACTCTATGTACCTGTAGAGGTGCGCACGGTACTGTTGGTTGCCTGACTGTCGCTGAGCTTCTTTTCGTGCGTTTGGTGTCTTCCTCTTGGTGATGGGTGGCGGAGCGAGATGTGCACCGACAAGTGCAACAGGTGGGGCGGTAAGAGGAAGAAAAAGGGCGTGGGGTGGGGTGAGCCCGAAAGGGCGCGGATGAGGAGCGTGGCAACAGCCACAGCAACCACTGCCGTATGATGGTTCGCCTTAGCGAAGAAGAAGCGGGGGTCGCACTTCTCCACGCTGTGTGTGCTTGCACGTTTATTCCTCTCCTCCTTTCCTTGTGTTGCTCTGGCTGCACTGTCGCGTTATGCCGGTGTGCGCTGCGTTGAGAGAACTCTAGGATAGAAAACACCTCCCTCCTCCTTCGGTTTGTATGGGCGCCTGCGTCCAATGTTGCCAGCGGCACCAGGAATGTGAAGCTTTCTGGTGCGGCTGATGCTGAAGAGAGACAGGGAGCGAGGGAAGGGTGAGAGGCCTTCCAGGTGTAGCTTACCTCCCCCCGCCGTGCTACGTCTTTTTAGAAGAGTGGCGTAATGCGACTAGTTTTGTAGATGGAGCTGCTGGTGCTGCCAACAGCGTGCTCGTTTCGACAAGAGAGCGAAATCCGTTGGGAGGGGGAGGGCCGTTGTGGATGGTCCCTTGCACACGCGCATGCAAGAAGCAAAAACAGTGATAGCCAGAGAGGAAGGAGGAAGAAAGTGGTGAAAAATCATGATAGCGCTCATGAAACGCCTCTTTTTTTTTGTCGAGCGTTGCCTCTGGAGGGAGGGGGGGGGGGCGCGGTGCCGTTCAGATGCGCCTCCGCAACACCAAAACGGCGTGCTGCACGAGCAAGCACTCCATGCACGCGTGTGTGTATCGCTTGACTCGTCCTTTGCTGCCCCAAGCCTTTTCCACCGTGCTGCCGGCACACACGTGGCGCAGGGGATACGGTGAAGAAGACCGGAAGAGAAGAGGCGCAATCAGAACAGCGACACCGAGAAAAGACGGACTGGCAGCTCCGTTCCTTCCTCCAGCAATGACACCCTCCTCTTACGTCTCTTTGTGGCGGCCATGAACGCTCGTTCTTCTGCCGCTGCCCTCCTCTCAGCCCTGAAGCACTAGTGACCCACCGCTCACAGAACGTCCCTTCAGCTCGCCTTTTACTCTGTCTTTGTTGTCTTCTCCAGGTGAACATGCAAATAGCTGCGGTCGCCCCCCCCTCCCACACACCCACCCCCTGCAGACATCTATACACACCTTTACTGGGACTCCTCCAGCTGCCCCGGTGTGACGCTTAGCGGAGAGAGGGAGTAAAGCGCATCTACAGACACGTGAAGACACACACACACACACACACACACACACACACACAAGCGGATGGCAGCCACAAGGCCATCATAAAAACAAACAAAGAAAAGGTGAGGAGGGGGAGGGGTAGGAGGAGCGAAGTGCGATGCTGCACGTAACGTTTATTGTACATGTGGGAGATTCGTCCTTGTATAATATACATATATGCACACATATATATATGTATATGTATTTATATGCATGAATGTATGTGTGTGTGTGTGTGTGCGTATGTGTATAGATGTCTATATAGATACATACATCACACTTCTGGTGGCGCGAGTGTGTGTGCACCAGGCATACAATGCCAAAAACAAACAAACAAAAAAAGGGTGAGGGGGTACCGCAAGACCGCCGCCTTTTTCCAGAACACACACACACACGCACACATGCACATACATACACACACAGGACATATACGTGCATCTATGTGTGTTGGCTGTGTTTTTTTTTTTGTGTTGCTGATGGAGCCACTTGTCTCCTGCTCGGACCCCACCATCTCCCCCCGATCCCCTCGGCCACAGGGTGCAAAGCCTCCTCCTTGAAGTATGGAGGGAGGGAGGGATTCAAATAGCGATGCGGTTTGGACACTGAGGAAGCGCAGGATGACGGTGGCAAGGAGGAGGGGGGGGGCGGGCAGAAAATGACCAAAGGCGGCCCGAGCGCGAGACGCATATATAGAAGCTCGGTGTGTGCACCAGGCAGAAAGGCGAAGGCAAGACTCGGACGTCAAGCGTGACCTGTCTTTCCACCGGATCCGTATAATAGGCCATCGGCGCCGCCCCTGCCATCTTATGTTCGACCCCTCACGAAATCACCTTTGGCACTCTTCGGCGGTCACACCTCAACCTACCGGCAGACCTGTTCGCCTGTTACGCGTCCCTGTTCGAGACACTGCTCATCGCCGCAGCCTGTTCGAGAAGCACTTTCTTCCAATTCACGCTGGGACCCTCGTAGAAGCTGCGCTTGTGAATCGGCTTCTGGTCTGCTGCTTCGCATGCTACCTTGAAGGCCTCGTGCGATCTCAAGATGGAGGCGCCGGCTTCGCCGCCCACGTGAACTGCGGAGTCTTCTACGAGCTTTTTGTACCGACGGGAGTAGCGACGGAACAGGGTGCACTCCCGCTTCTCCTTTGCCTCCAGCAGTGCGCTCGGCTTCGTATAGCTCATTGTCTTGGGATTCTCGGCGTCCCAGTACGGACGCCCGGCAAGGATGTCAAGCTCCACGACGTCGCCATTCGCAGCGCTCAACAGCTCGAAGCGAACGGGCGCAGTGGAGGTGAGTGCGCCTGCCTCGTCCCCGGCGCGGTTCGAGGCTGCAACTGACGACGCAGATGCTGCGGTTGCGACACTCATTGCAGGAGTGGCACAGGTGCCGTTGGGGCCCTGCTCACGCGGTGTTACGGGCCTCACCTCCTGCAAGAGGCGGCGCGATACAGGCAGCAGTGAAGAAGACACGAAGACGGCCAGCTCTCCATCCACGCCACTCGCCGGCTCCACCAAGGTTCTTTCAGGCTCCTTCGCGTTTCCCCCTTCGATTTTCTTGGAGGGGTACAGATAGAGGCAGCGCGGCTGCTGCGGCAGCGGTGATCTAGTGCAAGGGACGAGAGCAGACACCCTAGCGTGGTTCTCACCACCGCGCAGAGGCCATCTGACTTCCGGCATGCCTGACATCCGTCGCTTCACAGCCCCGCAATCTGAGAGCCGCCGCTGCACCCCTGATACCCCGGGTCTGTCCAGCACGCGTGGCAAAGACGCACTTAACGGGAGACCACCTACACCCTCTGCCACAATCGTCTGCGATGCCGCCGTACGACACACAACATCCTCGCGCTCGCCATTCAAATGCGCGTCTCCAGCTTCGTTATCGCTTCGGCGGGGATCGGCGTGCTCCCCCGCCTCGCGCGCCGTGGTGGGGTCGATGGCGTATGCAGCTGAGGTGTTTGTGGAGTCCTGACGATAAGGGATCGGCTCATCTGCGCTCGCGTGGGTGTCTCGGACAGGGGAGAAGCAGTCGCTGTTGGTGCCATAGGAGCTGTGCTGGCTGGCCGAGAAGTTGATGCGGTGAAGCGACGCGTCGGGTGTGTGTGCCGACGTGAGCAGGTGGCAGGAGGGGAGCTCCTGAATCAGCGCTGCTGACGGTACGTTGTAGGCGAGGGGATTTGTGTCGTCCGCATTGCGTTCAGTGACACCGTGCAGTGTGGTAGGCGTTGGTGTTTCGTGGGTGTTAGGGATCTGAGTGGAGTCCTCGGCGTGGCACTCAGGCGACTCTGCGCTCTGCGACGGTTCGTGTCCTTGCTGCACCGTCTCCTCCAAGCCCCGTGCTGCGGTGCTCGAAGCGGGGGTCGCCTGCGCTGGCTGCGGTTTTGCGTCGGCGCTCTCCACGGGGTAGTCCTCCGCCTCGTCATGCTCCGACTGCTCCTGTACGGGGGGTCGCACAGCCTCCTCCGACTGCTCGGCGTGCTCCCCCGCCTCGCGCGCCGTGGTGGGGTCGATGGCGTATGCAGCTGAGGTGTTTGTGGAGTCCTGACGATAAGGGATCGGCTCATCTGCGCTCGCGTGGGTGTCTCGGACAGGGGAGAAGCAGTCGCTGTTGGTGCCATAGGAGCTGTGCTGGCTGGCCGAGAAGTTGATGCGGTGAAGCGACGCGTCGGGTGTGTGTGCCGACGTGAGCAGGTGGCAGGAGGGGAGCTCCTGAATCAGCGCTGCTGACGGTACGTTGTAGGCGAGGGGATTTGTGTCGTCCGCATTGCGTTCAGTGACACCGTGCAGTGTGGTAGGCGTTGGTGTTTCGTGGGTGTTAGGGATCTGAGTGGAGTCCTCGGCGTGGCACTCAGGCGACTCTGCGCTCTGCGACGGTTCGTGTCCTTGCTGCACCGTCTCCTCCAAGCCCCGTGCCGCGGTGCTCGAAGCGGGGGTCGCCTGCGCTGGCTGCGGTTTTGCGTCGGCGCTCTCCACGGGGTAGTCCCCCGCCTCGTCATGCTCCGACTGCTCCTGTACGGGGGGTCGCACAGCCTCCTCCGACTGCGGCACTGGGTGCTGCGGCTTGTCAGGGAGTTGTTCGGATCGCGCATCAGGAGTACTAACGGAGGCAGGTGGTTTTGGCTGCTGTCGGAGAACCGTGAGGGACTGCTGGATATGATCGCTGGAGCTCTGCAGAGTGGCGAGCTGCTGACGAAGCTTCTCGGCAAGCTCGTCTGCGCCGGGACTGCTGTGCAACGAAAACATCGAGCTTGTATCTGGTATCGGTACCACAGAGTCGGTGGTGGGGAGGGAGAGGGTATCGTGGATTACAGGAGATACCGGTGAGGGCAGACGTAAACGATAACGGGAAGCGGCAGTGACGTTTGCGAGGGTGAGGTGGGTGGAGCTATCGGTTACGCGCTTCGAGAGGACGATACCCACCCACACCCACACCCACACACCCACACACACACACACACTCGTTGAGACCAGACGCCAGCGGGAGGGGAGAAGGAAGGGGAGGGGGAGGGGGAAGGCAAGCAGAAAAAGCGGGAGACGACGTCGGCTGTGTCCAGCCCGCAGTGGTGAAAGAATTTGTGTGTATGTGGGGTGGTGGTGGCTGCGGTAATGGGCGGATAACACTCGAGGTGCGTGTGTGTGTGTCCGATTAGGAGTGAGAGAAACTACATCGCTCCATTAGAATACCAGCATCCGTCAAGTCATGGGCGTGCCACGGGCAGTGAGGAAGATCGTCGCAGAGAAGTGGGTGTGTGCATGTGTGCAAGAGGGTAAAAAAAAAGGGGGGGGGAGAGAGATGCCGGGAGGAGGGTTGGAGAAAGTGTATTCAAAAGACACCACGCGTCCAGACACGTGCACCGAGTGGAAGAAGCTTCAGCATACTCGTTATGCTGGACCCGTGGGCTTATACATGCGTGTGTGTGTGTGGGTGGGTGGGTGGGGGGGGCGATGGAGCGGGGGATCGGTAGCACTAAAACAGAACCCTCCCCACCACACACGCAACCACGAAGGAAACCCTCTGTTGCCCTCATCGCGCTTTATCAGGCGTCAGCTTCCCTGCCGCTGACGGTCGCTGTGGTTGCTGCTCATTCTGTAAGAACACGAATGTAAAGAGAAGGGAGGTATGTACACACACACACGCACACACACACACACGCGCGCACACAGGCACACGCCGACACGCTGACAGCGAGATGGGCATGGGCTGCTGCTGCAGCAAGCAAAAACAAGAAGAGGAAGGCACCGCTTCTTATGCAGCGTCACCCAAAGACAACATGACTCACCGCCGGCTGTGAGAGACTCTCCGTTGCTCAAGAGACACACGCACACACGAAGGTACAGAGACCAACCTACACGCAGGCCCCCCCCCCCGCCCCCCCCACACACACTCTTCTCCATTCCTGCGATGTGCTTCTTCGACGCGAGTGCTACCACTTGCGCAACACATAGGTGTTCCAGTACTCTTTCACCATCTGCTTGTAGTTTAGCTTGCCCATCTCCAAGAAGCCCATCTTGTGAAGGTTCAGCCGCGGCTTCGCCTCCGGGAACTGGCGTTTTGCGCCGTCCGCGGCGAGGAAGCGGAACATGGCGAGACTGCGCTCACACGACTGCACTGCCACGGCGATCTGGTCCGGGTCGCGCAGTTCGGCCCCCTCGCGGAACTTCTGCCGTAGAATAATCACAAAGCGCTCGTTCATCTGCGCGTGCTCGTTCAGATCGCACAGGGCGCTAGGTGGGCAGAGAACAGCGAGCTTGAGCCACTGCCGATAGGAGCGACACACGCGGTTCGCGTGGGGAATACCGGGTAGGTTGGTGCCGGCATCGCGGATTACCACCTCCGAGACGGGGGGGACGAGGGCTTTGCTATGGACAATACTGCCGCCCAGCGCGCAGAGGGGGGCACTAGAGCGCAGCATGACGCACGCCTGTGAGAGATGATGGACTCGGCAAAGAGGGAAGGTCGGAGGGAAGGAGGTTAAGGCAGCATTGACAACCACAACCGCCACATTAAGCGAGCACCAGCTCTTCGAAGACACTCTAGAGATAGAAAAGCCTCGCGGTGGCGCCGGAGCAACAACAACAACAACAAAAGGGGGAGGGGCGACGATGCGTACACGCCAGCAAATTGGCGACCACTTTCTACTGCTTGTCACAGACCCGCTACACACCCGGAAAAGACGCGCGGCGCTGCTACTGATGATGATGGTGCTGATGTTGTCCCTTATGGCGACGCGCAACTACGTCTTGGTGGGTGTAGGGATCCTTAAAAACGAACAAAAAAAAAACAAAGCAAGATATCTGTGAGAACAGCAAGAGAGAACCGCGCGTAGGTGGCGGCGGCGGTGATGGCAGTCGCGCGACTGGGTGGAGAGAGAAGATGTGAAGGGATGGAAAGAAGCTGGTGTGCATTGCTGGCGCTCCTGGCTGGCCGCATGGACCCGCTAAGCAGATGTGAGGTGAGTGGGGGTAGACCCCGTCCTCCCCTATAGCCATGCCTATCCATGTTGATGCATCAGCTCCGCATCGCGATTGGGTGCCTCTGTGTGTATACGCCGCGCGTCGGCGGCGGTCTTCCCAGCGTTGGAGTAGGAAAGGAGGCGAGAGAGGAAAGAACCTGGCTGGGCGCATGCGCGTTCGCCGATGTCAGCTGCAGAGCCGATTGCTGTCGAGCTCGTAACAGATTGCGGTGCGTGGGGTTGGGCGGGTGGGTGTAGCGGGACATGGCCCCATACCAGGCTAGAATTTCAAGCAGTGCCTCTTCTTCCATAATTGCAGTTACAGCCGCCCATCCTGCGGCCAGCGATGAAGGGAAAAAGAATAGTGAGGGGGGCTTGTCGCCGCCCAGACCGTGTCGCAGCAATCGCGTGGGCGGCCTCCGCCCACTCGGCCTTGTGTTTGAGCCGCCGTGGCTCTCAAGGCGCCATCCTGCGTCTCCGTTCTGGCCGTCTCTGCTGAGCTTCGACCGTGTGCACCCCACCCCCACACCGTAGCCTCCGGCGGTTTCGCAGCCGCCTGTGCTGTGACCCTCTCCTGCGCTCCTGATCCGCTTGACACTGTCGCCCATGAATTTAGCCCCCGATATGGAGCACCCGGCCTTTGCACCAAGGCACCGTGACAGGCCGGTGTGCAGGAACAGGAGGCTGCCGTTGCTGCTAGCGCTGTCCTCCATTGCGGTCCGCCCGGTTCCGCTTGTACTGCCGTTGTTGCTATCTTCGCGGCGGGCCTGTGTGGTGGCAAGCGCTGTGCAACTCCTTCCATGCTCGTCGTGATCTCGGTCATTTCTTGCCCGATGACAGACATGTCTGCTGCCGCCATCTGCTAAACGTCTGCCCCCGTAGACGAGGGCGGGTTTCCCCCCTTCCCAAGCATGCATGGTGTGCTCCTTGTGCAGAAGAGCTGTGATGTGTGACGCATGAACGTCTTTTCCGGTGGGTTGTGGCCGCCGGTCATGGTCAGCACTGCCTCCTCGTGCAGTTGGGAGGCACAACTGATCAAGCTCCTCCTTGTCAGGAAAAGGCGCACGTGCTCTACTCGCGTAATGCTTCATTGTTCGGAAAACTCTGTGAATGGGGATGGAAAATGTGGTGATGGTGCTGATGGGAAGGGGTGGGTGGGTGGGTGGGTGGGAGAGAGAGGCTTTCAGACTCCTTCCGTGGCGCACGCACAGTTCCATACATTGCTTCCGGTCCGGGGCATCGTTGCCCTCCTTCGCATGAACGTGATCATTCGTGCTCTGCTTTGTCTGATCCTCGCTCAAAACCCGCTTGCAGGTCTGGCAACACCCTCTCACACGCACCGGTGAGACACCTTAGCTGTGAGAGACTGCACTAACCCCTTCGAAACGCAGAATGGAGCAAATAGAGCTGGTATGGTAGCCTGATACGAGTGCCTGCGTGTGCCCCCGCCCCCAGGAACTGGTAGTGGTCGTGGTTATGCGGAGAGCCGATGAGGAAGAAGTGAGGGAGAAGCGAGTTCGTGTCGGTGTGATGGAGCGGCGCGCTTGGCTAAGAGCGATACCTGCCGCCCAAGGAGAAGGGAAGGAGGGGCGACGGTAGTGATGTACTTGTCTAACCTTTTGTTGAACCGGAGATGAGGGTTCTAGTGGGAGAGGATGGGGAGGGGGGTCGGTGCATGTGACCGAGAACAGTGCCTCTCTCCCCCTTTCCCTTTCAAGATACCACCGCCTGCTTTGCCCTCCGCTGCGCTGTCCCAAGAGAGAGAGAGAGAGAGGGAACACAGACGTGATTTTGGAGGCCAGCCACCATGACCCCCTTTTTTTTGTTGTTGTTGCACGGCCTCTGCTGCCCGGCACATTGCATTGGCGCTGTCGTGGCTTTCACGTTTTTCTTGTCCGTTGTTTCGTGGAGGAGTGCCGTCGCAGACTTTGTTCATGTCCGCTCCCCCCTCTCCTCCCCCCGTAGCGAGAAAGGTGCCACGTATGTACATTGCCTCTCCGCCGTCGGATCCGTTCGCGCAGACAGGCACACATTCGCAGCTTCGCCGCATCAGCCTCCCCTTTCTCGCGACCCGCCCTCCCTCGGCACGCACACGGCAGAGAGGGCTGAGATGGGGCACAAGACCCAGAGACAGGGTGCGCTGATGTGGGTGAGGTTGTGCGCTTCTACGCGGCTGCTGCCTCTGCATTCACAGGGGCGGTGACGGTGGGAGGGCGCTGGAAAAAGAAGTCGAGGAGAAGGATGGAGACATCGATATTTGGATGGCGGGTGGGGTGTGGGGTGCGCCCATAGCCCCTGCACCCTTTTCAACGGATACATCGCTTGGCGTTCAGTGTGCGTCCTGGCTTGGCCCATCAAAAGGGAGGGCCGGCCCCACAGAAGGGGGTGGGGTGGGGAGGCGACCAGGCGCCTCTATACAAGCCCTCCCGAAGCAGCGCAGAATACGCAGCCATCAACAGTCAACAATCAACAACAAACAGGATCTAAGGGAGAACAACGTAGCGGTCAACCGTGCGCCTCAAGGCACATGAGAATTCCGGGTGGTGGTGGTGGTGGAAGGGGGCGCACACGCGGCTTCTGCGTGGAGGGGGTCGGAGATGGACAATAAGAACACGTGAAAGTAGCACACTGGAGAAACACGTGAAGAAGGCAAGCCTGCTCCATGAGAAGGGAGGCGCAAGGAACCACGGGGCAGACGCGCATGCGCGACATCCTCTGAAGGAGCTGGTGGACAACCCGGCACACGTGCACCAACAGTCCTCGCCCTCCTCGGACACGAGGAAGGGAGGACGACGTAACCGGCTGCTCTCGTTCTTCACCATTCACTGGAAACCCTCTTCAGTCGGTGGTGCCGAGCAGCGCAACGCCACGCATGCGCCAGTACGCGTCATCCTCGGCAACTGGCAGTCGTACGTCGAAGATCCAGTTGGTGTCGGAGCGCGTCGGGTACTTGTACACGGGGCAGCGGTAGTACTCCTGCTTCGTCTTCTTCTCCTTCACCCCGCCGGGCTTCACCGGCTGCACCGTCGCCTGCTGCGGCGCATCCTTGTTGTAGGCGGAGATGAGCAGCATTGGCAGCTCGCGGTAGAGGTCGCCAGGCAGCGGGTCCTTGAGTCGCTTGTTCACGCGGTCCCACATGGCACCCTCGAGGAAGAGACCGTAAATCACCACCTCACCCTTCTCCGTGCGCAGATCCTCTGCCTTCGCCTCCTGGCCCGGGCGGTACTCGGAGCTGCGCACCTCTGTGCGGGCTTCGACCTTGTCCAGCGCCCACGGCACCGCCTCGTTAGCGTGGCTACGCGTGATTTCCTGTCGCACCGAGGTGAGGAAGCCCTGCGGGTTGAAGAAGCCGGGCAGCCAGTACACCGGTGGGCGACCGTTGGAGGCCCACGACTGCAGCTGCTCGTAGCGGCGAACGAGCTCCGCAATCCACAGAGAGATGTTTGGCGAGGGCCACCCGACCGCTACCCAAGCCGCCGGCACACGCGCGTCATAGAGGGAGTTGAGGGCGTCCTGCAGAGCTGGAGTGAGGATAATGGTACCAGCCACCGCCAGCTTCAGGTCTTGGCAGGTCCTGCGCACGGTGCGCATCGTCACGCTCAGGCGGTCGATCTCTTGGCCGGCGAAAATGGAGAGCGGCTGGCGATCACCAAGGTGCGCCTTGCGGTCCACGGTCCAGTCGCTCGGAAGCAGCTTGAGGTAGCTATCCGCCATGGAGATGACCTTCTCCTCACGCGTCACCCCGCCGGTGGTCGAGGCGCCTCGCGGCTGCACGTCGAGGATCGTGGCAAGTACCTCCTGCGCCTGCCGAGTACGGTAGGTGATGTCCTGGTTC
The DNA here is from genome assembly GCF_000002725.2 of Leishmania major strain Friedlin. Lineage (NCBI taxonomy): Eukaryota > Euglenozoa > Kinetoplastea > Trypanosomatida > Trypanosomatidae > Leishmania > Leishmania major. The sequence goes on along the minus strand of NC_007266.2, from coordinate 380,322 downwards.
GGGTGCATCTGGAACACCTCGGGTGTGTCGACGTCCGGGTACGTCTCCCGAATGAACTCGCGGTGCTTGTTGATATCGTCGAACAGCGGGATGCCGTAGCCGGAGTAGAACTCCGTCATCTCCTTGCCGTCCTTGCACTTGTCCGGGTTCGTGATGTGCATGTCGTACAGGAACTCCGTGATGGCCTTGAAGAGGGCGCGGTCGTTGTTGTCGGTGATGCGGCCGCCGTACTGGATGTCAGCCACCATGTAGCACACCGTGTCGCGGTTCACCGGGTTGCGCAGCTGCTCGCCAATGGTCGTCATGTGGTTGATTAGGAACT